>NW_017731517.1:675957-723297 GCF_001890085.2 Hipposideros armiger | reverse complement strand
CGTCCTCCACAACTAGACTGAAGAACAAAACAACAGCAACTTGTCTGTTCCCCTTCCCCCAATTCCCCAGCACTGTTCCCATTCCCCCAATTCCCCAATAAAAATCTTTAAAAAGAAAAAGGGAGAGTGAGCAAGACTTTGTTTTAGAATCTCGGGATTCTAACCAAGAATCGTGAGACTGGCCCTAGTACAGTTCTTTAAGACACATGCTTACACCTGGAACAGTGATGGACCTTGCAGGAGTGCAGTGTGTTCATTGGCTGAAGCCAACCGAGGACCTTGAAGCTATGATGGTGGATAGGAATAAGGAAGAGATTTAGCCTTCTCCAAAGTACATGGAGTATGAGGGGGAAAGGTAGATACCTCGAAGAAAATCTGAGTGATGTGAAAAAGGGAGGGTAGAATGGGTGTTGTTAGGCAGTTAATGGGGTACATCACACCTACAGAAGGATGACCATCTAATGGGCACCAGACCTCACTGGCAACACTGGCGACAGAAGAAATAATTCAGAAATCTGAGGAAAAAGATTTTAAACCTGGAATTCTATAACCAGCTAAATTATCAGTAAAATGCAAGGCTGAACTAAAGCTGATATTGCACTTGGAAAGAACAGAGTGCACTAACCACAAATTCTCTCTGAAAAGTTATTGGAAAATATACTCTAGGCAAATGAATGTTTTCAAGAAAGAGGAAGTGGTGGGATACAAGAAAGAGTAACGAACAGTCAAAGTTGAGTTAACATTAAGTATCTATTATTAGGTTAAAAACAAATTAATCACAATCTGATGTTAAAATCACAGATGCTACCATAGAAGAAGTAGCAGAAGAAGAGAGGGATAAGTTGAATCATGCCACAATTCTTTTCATATTAATAGGCAGGATATGGATTCTGATTTATTCAGCTACTGAAAACACATTATATCTAAATATATGTGCTTAAAATGTAAGAAGATTGGAAATAAGAAACATATCTTCCAAGCTACTGGAAGAGGGGATGAAACAATAAAACCACAATTAAATGAAAAATGTTTAAAAGATAGGAAAGGAACAAAAAAGAGGTAATAGATTTTTAAAAATGGGAAAAAAATAAAATGAGAGGATTAAGTGAAAGCATATTAGTAATAAAAATATATATGAAGAAATGAAGTGTTCATATTAAAAATTGGGTTAAAAATCAAGCGGGCTGGCCGAATGGCTCAGTTGGTTAAGAGCTCGCTCAAGAGTTTGAGCTCTGAGCAACAGCGGTTCGAGTCCAGCCTGAGCTGAGCAGCCGCTAAGCTGCCAATAGGTAGCAGGATGGCTCAGCTAAAAAAAAAAAATAAAAATCAAGCAATGTACAGGTATATCTTACTTATAAGATACATTTCAAAATAAATATATCCAAAAAAACTGTAAAGATAAAATCGTTGAAATACAAAGTCTGACAATTAGGTTTGCGAACTCATCCTAGAAACAGTGCTACATACCTCATTGCTGAGTATCACTATGGTCACCTTCAAAGTACACCCCTTAGGAAGCTATGCACTGACACCAGTGCTTAGTCCGCACTTCAAAGCAATTTTGGAGCTCTTTTTCTGGAATGGCCATCAGAGCTCTCATTGTATTACCCTTGATTTCCTGAATGTCATCAAAATGTCTTCCTTTCAATATTTCCTTTATCTTTGGGTAAAGAAAGAAGTCATTGGAGGCCAGATCAGGTGAGTAGGGAGGGTGTTCCAATACGGTTATTTGTTTACTGGCTAAAACTCCCTCACAAACAGTGCCTTGTGAGCTGGTGCATTGTAGTGATGTAAAAGTCATTTATTCTTGGTGGAAAGTTTAGGTCATTATTGTCTAACATTTTCATGCAGACTTTTCAGCACTTCCAAACAGTAAACTTGGTTAACTGTTTGTCCAGTTGGTACAAATTCATAATGAATAATCTCTCTGATATTGAAAAAGTTTAGCAACATCGTTTTGACTCTTGATTTGGACTGATGGATCTTTTCTGGTCGTGGTGAATTGGCAGACTTCCATTGTGCACTTTGATGCTTTGTTTCAGGGTCTTATTGGTACACCCATGTTTCATCACCAGTGATAACATAGCCCAAAACATCATCTTGCCTCTCCAAAAGGTCTTGGATGGGGGGACACAGTAGGGATGGGGGAGTCCCCGAGGGGGTGACAGACTAGGAACGAGGGATAGCTTATGCTGTATACATGGGCGTTCCCTTTCTTGTTGTTCCTTATAGCTTATCACCTGGCACAAATATCATAGATAATCTTTTGTATCTATTCGACTTCTTTAAAAGTAATTTAAAAATAAAAATAAAAAAGAGTGAATGGAAGCAAACATGGTATATTAATAAAACTTAAATGTGACAGCAGGATCTCGGACATTCATTTTATTATGAGGTTTCATAAATGACACACATGTTGCATTGGTTCTTTCATCAGTGCAAAATATATCATAACAAAAATGGAAAGAGAGACTGGGAGGTAGAGATGTATGACCCTTGGGTGCAGAGAACCCTTGAACTTTGATCAAGGAGGCAGCGGAGACATTGGGCAGTGGTCAGAGCTGGACGTGGAGTCAAGAGAGATTATTGTAAAGACGGGGTCCATCGTCAGCATGCTCATGTGTAGACAGAATAGTCAGAAGAGGAAATATGATGATACAAGAGAATGAGGTGATAACGACGACAACATAGGGAGGAAACGGAACTCACCGCCATTGTTGCAATTGGCCGCAGCTCCAAGCAGAAGCTATTGTCCGCCGGATGCGGGGGCAGGGGTGGGGAGGGGGGTGCGGGACGCGGGGGAGGAAGAGTCGATGCCACAGTTGAGACACACTGAGCAGGTTGGTGGCTCCTCCTCTGTACCCAGGAGAGGTCTGCACACATCCTACTGGTTCTCAGCTGTGGCTGCACATTAGAAGAAAACTGAAGCTTTTAAAGCGTGCCTAATGCCTGCGCCTCACCTCACGCATCAAATTGCAACCCTTAGGAATGAGGCTTTGGCGTCATATTATTTAAAAGCTCCCCCAGGAAATTGCGATGTGGATCCAGGGTTGAGAAACAGAGTTCTAGCTCATGAAAATGTATTGAATGCATAAAACAAGAAAGGAATTTCGGCAGTGAAGGAACCTGTCATATTTGGGGGGGCAGCAGAGCATTCAATAACCAGGAGATAGAAATGCCATCTAAAAAAATGCCCATCTGTCATTAAGCTCTGCCCTGGGACGCCTGTAAATCTTTTCTCGGCCCAGCCTCTACCCCCAAGTCTGTCACCCATAAACTTCATTAGCATTCTCAGCACACTTTCTTTGGACAGAATATTTCATTGCATGGAAGGGAAGCACATCCGATTACACCCCTGAGAGGAAACTAAAGCTCATGGGAGAGAGGAGCAGGTAAGTTTTTGTTGGCAGAATGGGATGGTTAATGTCAATACATGCTTCCTTCTCGGAGTTTCCCTCAGACCATCGAGCCCCGCTCCTCCCTGGTCTCTGCAGGGTCCCCTAAAGGCACCTGCATCATTAGGACTGGGGGCTCCTTGGACACATATACACTGATGGCTTGCAATATTTGTTTTTTTAATTTCAGCCCCCAAACACTGCACACAGGCCATATGTGAGGGGAATAATCCCCAGATGAAGCAGAGGAGGGACCGGGAACCCAGGCCTCTGGGCTTGTCCTCCTCTCTCTCTCGGGCTCTGGGGAACACGGTGTGACAACCTGCGGCCTAGACAGAAGCTAGGAAACAGTCCAAGCCTCTGATCTGTGGATGAAGGAATGGGGCTGAGAGAGCTCATGTGTCTTGGCGAAGGACAGCCAACCAGCGACTGACCCGAGTCACCAGGGGCCCCTGTGCCTCCTGCATCACCAAACAGCCTTCCTCCTCCATGGAACCACATACACCACGCCGGCAAGAAGAAAAAAGTTTACAGACTGTGATGGAAAGACTAATCTGGGTCTCATTTATAGTTCAGTAAATATGGGCCTGCAGTTAGGTTTCCAGAGATAGCAAATAAAAACACAGAATGCCCAGTTAAATTTATATTTTAGATAAACAATAAATATTTTGAAGTATAAGTATGTTCCTTGTAGTATTTGGAACATACTTAAATACTAAAAAATGATTAATTGTTTTTCTGAACTTCAAATTTAACTGGGCATCCTGTATATTGTCTGGCAACCCTACCTGGAGCTAATCAGGAGAACCTGCTAATTCTACCATATTCTGATTAACTGAGTGAAGGTAAAAATTATGTCAACACTCCTTTTGTTTTCTTTAGTAAGGGAATTATTAAGAAGGGAATTAAATAAGCACTAGTCAAGAACAACATACATTAAAAACAATGGTAAGTAATGTATATCCAGGGTTGAGAAAGAATTCTAGCTCTTTAAAATGTATTGAACAAATAAAACAAAAAACAAAATTTTGGTGGTGAATGAGTTTGTCATATCATGGTGTAACAAAGCACTCAGTGATTCCACTGGCCCTGAAATCCTTGGGTCTTTGCCCCTTCTCAAGGAGGAAAAGTAAATTTTAAAACTTGTAATATTTCCCCAGGTATGATTCATCCTACTCTTCTTACTCCACTGCTAAAGCCCGATCCCTCCTTACATGCTGACTTGTTGTCTGCCTCAGGCTAATCAAATGGCTGTTGAAAATTCTTAGTTTATCCTACTCTTCCATCACCCCATGACAATGACCAGATTAAGAAAACAAAGTGGAATTTTAGGCCACAGTTGGAGAAAGTGAGTGTCCTTTGTTGGGCACTTTTGGAAACTGAAAATGTCTTTAAAACCTTGATAGTATAATGAAGAATTCAGATCCAGTTTAGTCTTGCCAAGAGCTAAAAAAAAAAAACAAACAAAAAAATATATATCCCTGTTTTGGCTCTGACCATATTTAGCGCCACGCACCATAATTTTTCTACCTACATGCACACACATTACTTTCTTAGAGTTTTCTCCAGTCTGGGATTCCCAGGAAAGTCTCACAAAAAGATCCCCAAAGACCCATTTCTGTGAAGAAACAAGAGGGTGAGAAATTACCCATCTTATGTATAAGGTAACCAAGAGCCATGCCTATTTGTAACTCACATATAACCTCAACCATTACTTGTATGTAGCTTTAATTTGTCCCTCTCCCCATTTTTTTTTTAAAGATTTTTTTATTGGGGAATTGGGGGGATGGGAACAGTGCTGGGGAATTGGGGGAAGGGGAACAGACAAGTTGCTGTCGTTTTGGTCTTCAGTCTAGTTGTGGAGGACGTTGCTTCACTGGCCCAAGTTGGCACCATCATTGCGCTCTTCTCTGGCGAGGCAGATCAGTCGCCGGCTTCTGGACGGCCGCTCACTGCGGCTGCTGGCCGCTCACGCTGGCTGCTGGCCGCTCACGCTGGCTGCTGGCTACACACGGTAGCCCATGGCAATCCACTGCCACAGGGACTGCAGCCCACGCCGTCGCCGGCGACTCAGGGCAGCCCAGCTCCAGGTTGAGCTGTTGTTCAGCATCTTAGCTGTAGAGGGCAGTGTCACTGGCCCTCCTATGTGGGATCCGAACCGGGGCCCTCTGGCATCCCAAGCGAGTTCTTAACCATCGCGCCACTCGGCCGGCCCTCCCCATTTGTTTTTGACCAGATACAAAGAGTTCATAAAATGAACCCACCTTCCCTCTTTCCCTCTTGCTCCTTATCCTCTGGTGTATCCATGGCCAACCACAGGCAGGTCAGCAGGTGGAGGGTGGAAAGGCAGGAGGCCTGGATAATTCACATCCTTCATGTTTATTTCTTTAAAATTAGAGTTGACTGTCTGCTTTTAGGGAGGACAAAGAGAAGAAAGACAGGACGCAGCGTAAGGAGGAAATTAGAGAGAAGGAACAGGAAATCTCTTTGAGTTGCTACCTTCATTTAAAATATTTAGGAAAGCGTAAGTGTGTATAAAAGAATGGCAGAGTAGTTCACTGTGGACAAGCCTTCCCTGCAGCCCCGGCTGGGAGCTGAAGTGAGACGAGCCTCTGTGAGCACCTGCTTTAGAGCTTGCCTGATGAAGAAACAGACGTGCGGACCCTGGCACCGGGCTTCCTGCTGACAACGAGGCAGTGCCTGAGTGGCCTGCGCGCTGAGCCTCCCCAGTTTCTTTCCATGAGCATTGTGCACAGCAGAACTGGTGTCTACAACCCAGTGCCCTCATTAAGGTGGTGGAGCTGTGAGCACAGGTAAGACCCTATGCCTGGAGGGTGATTGTGGCCCTTGTGTGTGAAGGCCTGTAGGTCCTGACCCAGTGTGACATGACCCCAAGCTGCATTCTAGAACAACAGGACATGACAGCTGTTTCATGCTGAGCCACTGGGTCGGCAGGCACTCATTGAAGGGATCTGCTGATAAATGGTGTTTGTTTCCGAGCCCTTCTGGGCCCGTTATTGCCTAGCAGGAGGTGTGTCATGTGATCATGTGACTTAGCACTGGTTCTTTTCTCCAACGTTTCCATGGTCCAGGTGATCCTGTTATGTGTCTCCCATTAGACTATCAGCTGATCAAAAGCAGGGCACTGATGTATGGTATAGAATGAATGCTCAGTGAATGGGTCCTCCTGGGTCCCCTTCCTTAAGATGCCACCTTCCCCAGAGTGCTAGAGGTTTCAGTTAGCAGCATACAGCTGTACCTGGACATACATTTCTGCAAGTGCCAGGACATAAGGTTGATCCCACTCTGTAGAAATACAAAGTGATGTTAACAGATGAGAAATATTCTTCAGTCTCCAACAACCTACAAGGGATTCGTGTCTGGCACATTTAAGAGACTCATGAGAATAAACAGGAAAAAACCAGGAAGCCCTGTAGAATAGTGACAAAGAATATGAATAAGCAATTCATAGAACTGAAAAGCCGAATAGCTAACAAGTATTTGAAGACAGGCTCATATTCACTGGAAATTAGAGATACAGAAATCAAAACCACTGCAATGTCACGATACTCAGCTTTTTTGAAGGTAGATAATTCCAAGTTCTAGAGATGATCAGAAGACACAGAAATCTCATCACTACTGGAGGGAATGTAAATGCATATGGCCTTAATAGAGAATAATTATTAGTTCATGTGAAACTGGACACGTATACCACTCTATCTAGCAATTCCATCTTGGAATAGACCTCGGAGCAATTAACGCACCACTCCATAAAGACACAGAAAGCAGGATATTCCTAAATGCGGTGCTGGTGGTATCACAGAGCCAGTGGGCACCTCGGTATCTGTGTTCAGAGGACGCCATAAGGAAAATGTCCTATGCCTGCGACGGAACATTCCATAGTCGCCAGAAGAGACAGAGGCAACGCAGATGGTTTGTAAAAGAAAACAAAGTAGAATGAAGAAAAGTGAGGAACAATGATATATATTTTCCATTATTACTAACATAAATTAAAACATATTTCAATGAGCACTATGTAGTTTTCAAGGCCATACCCAGGGGCAATATTTAAAATACTTAAAAACAGACATGGCTTGGATATGAGTGCATCAGAACTGGCTTCTGAGCTACTGTGCCCATGTGTGCCAACTATGTGGAAGCCCAGATACATGTACCATGAACACCTAGAATGTGTGTAGTGAGGGCATGCATGCAATTGAGCTGAGTGGGTCTGCTGGGGAGGGAGTGAGAGCTGAACAGTTGATAAGGTAGGAAGGAAGGACCTTGCATGGAGTAAGGGGTAATCAACTCAATTCTGTAAGGTCAGGTCAGAAAAGGAAGAGAAGGAAACTCTAATGTGGAAGCACAGTGTAACACTGCTGAATGACATACACACACCACACAACTTCACAACTCACTCCCTAACCCACAATTGAAAGAAATGAAAGAAATCTTTTCTTCATTTGAAAGAAATGAAAGAAATTTCATTGAAATTGAAAGAAATGGTGATGCTCTTCTGACACATGAGCTCAATGTCCCTGCAGTTTCACCTCTCTAATCCTTATTTGTTTTTAAACTCAAAAACTCATTCATTCATTTCATTCAACAAATATTTCTTGGGCAGTGACCACGTGCCAAGAGCTGTTCTCAGCACTGGAGAAACAGCAGCAAAACAAAGACATAGCCCCGCTGAGGTTGTGGAGCTGATGTTCTAACTGGGTGTCTTACAACAGGTTCAGGGTGAACATCAGGGACACCCCCAGGGTAGGCTCTGTGGAGGTGCTTCCCCTGGTAGTAAGGACTTTGTGGAAGTCTCCCTTCCTTGTTCATGGTGGACTCAAGGTCCCACCACCCAATTCAGGAGCAGGCTAGGCACACCTTTCCCTCCAGATGGCCAGCCTCCTCCTCATTGCAGACTCCTTCTCCAAGGACAATCTGGTGATCTGACATCTCTGAGGGGTCACCTGCTTTGGGCTTTAGTGGTCCATGAACCTGGTCGCCAACTCCCCACTCTGGGGCTTCAGTGGCTCTTAGCATAGTGGTCACTTCATTTCATAAGCAGCCCCTCTGAGACCAGGTCACTAGGGACCCCTGGTCCTGGTCAGCAAGTGGCCTCTTCACTCCCAGGCCCTAATGGCCCATGGAAACCATGTCACAATGCTTGGTCAGGAGAGCCTGTGACATGGATGATGAGAGGCCCCCTCCAATAACTGGCCTTCCAACTGAACTCTTCTTGCTGCCAGTGTGATGTCTTCTATGTAGTGTGGCCCAGTTGGTCTTCTGTCTGGGCAGTGGAGTGGACATGGCCTCTGCCTCACTTCCGCAGTCTTTCTGTCGCACAGTGCCTGGGTCATCACCACGTGAACACAAAGGCAGAGGCCATGGGCACACCTGTCCCCCTCCCCCTTCTGGCAGCATTCTACAGTCAGGCAGCCTGGGTAGATGAGAGCTGACGTGCTATGAGACTGTTCCAGCAGAGACACCGTGGCCCTTGTCGGTCTCCCATTTATCACGTAGAAATGAGAGTGCCCTTGTGTGGGAGAGTAAACACCTGTGGTCCAGGCACCACACAGTCTAAGCTTAGATACCAGCTATTCAGGTGAGGACTAGAAAACACTTGTTGCTCGGCACTTGAAGACCTTGGGACCCCATGTCCCTTTGGAACTTGAGCTCAGGTGTAGTCTCTCTAACTGGGGGAATGAGTAGCCTATAATCCCTGCTGGCTCATTGCCAGGCAAGGCGAAGCTCGCCCACATAGCCATTCACTGGACAGTGCTGCTGGACTCCATAGAGGGACAAATAAATAAGAAGGCATCTAGTGTGCTAGGAGGTGATAGATGCTATGGAGGAAAGTACAGCTTCCTTGGCCACATAGGTTGTGCCAGAATTTAATGGGAGGGTATGGTGCTAGATTCTGTTCCATCATTCCTCTGAAATTCTTCTCATGATAACCAACAACATTCTGGTCATCCATGATGACCTTGACATTTTAGCCCTTTTATATTTACTCTCTTGGCAACATTCAGCTCTATGGAATACTCCATTCCTTTTCAAATTCCCATGGCTGTCTTAATTCATGATCTTTTCCTCACTCTTTCTGTTTTTTTGTTGTTTTTTTTTTTACTCTACATTTTTTATTAGTTACCATCATCACCATGTAATTAGACTCCCTAACAGAAACCTGGGAGTCATGATGGACACTTACCTTATTCATTTCCACAAATGTTTACTAAGTAATCACTATGGGCCAGACAGAGGCTAGGCCTTGGGTATACATTTGTTAACGAAAAGACCTGGTCCCTTGTGTTATACAGTTCACAAAATGTCAAGTTTATGATGAGCATTATGGGAACTCCTGGTAGGAAGGTCTATACAAAAATGAACGTGTTTATGAACATTGAAATTATTTTTAATGTGCTACATTTTACTGTGCAATTTAGTCAATAACCGTTTATTGAGGGACTTCAGGGTATGCATCACTGATACTTAATATTCAAAGTATCTTCTCCGGAAACACATTGGAATTATTTTTATGCCTTTCATAATAGTGGTTCAAAATGAGGAAGTTTGGGGATGAACATTACATGGTAAACTTTGTTCAATAATACACACTTATGCATGTGTGTATGTAAACACAATGTATCTGTCTAAAGCCATGTTGAGAACTACAAATTTGGGGAAATTCTGAAGTATCTGGGAAGCCAATCACACATTTCCTATTCCTTGTTTATAATTGATCACATCTCTGAACAAAGAAAATACTAACTCTAAAACTGCCTCTGTTTTAAGGTCCAAAGCCTTATTAATCAATCATAATCAAGAGCATTCTAACTGTGAGAATGAAGGAAAGGACCTAGGGGATTTTTTTTCTATTTAATTTGTATTGGGTTAATGATATGCCCATATCTTGTCAACATGCCTTTCCTGTTCTGAGTTTTAGGTAGAAATTGAAAAACTACTTATCAAGAACTCATGACCCTAGGGGACAAGCACTCTTTTCTGCCAGATATACGACTTATCAACATTTTAATGGATTTTTTTTCAGTAGCGGTTTGCAAAGTCATAAAGAAGTATGGACCACAGTCATCCCTCCCTGAGTGTCACTACTTCATCTCTCTATGATGGCATTTTTAATGAACACAAATTGGGCAGTGAAATAACGACACAGACTGTAGAAAACTGCAGTTGTTAGTGAAGGAATGGAAAACGCAGGACGAGCCATCTTGGTTGGTTGACAAGATCACTTTCTGCCCAGTGTTTGAATTCAAGATACAATTTCTCTGCCATTATTAGCTTATTAAGTACAGGCAATTTAGCAGGGCTTTGAACTGGGAGAAAAAGAAATAAGCTAAGTCGTTTAATTTGAGTCAGTACAGGGTCAAGTGCACGTATTAAAGTGTTCAATGAGCAAAATAAATGAGGATGTTGCCTTTGATCATCATTTTAAGTGACCATAATATGAACGAAGTATGAAAAGCAAAACACTTAATATTCGTATCCTAAGGAATTATTTAATACCTGCCAGGAACAGCTGGGTTTATTTTTATGTCCAGAGTACTAATGTCAGAAGAAAGACGGCCAGGTTTTTAGTTTCTTAATCTATGTTAAAAAACAAAACAAAAGAAAACCATACATACATAGTCTGCACATCATTTAAATTGCTAGATGACTAAAAACTATGGGATGCAAAATATCATTTAAGATATGAAGACAAGATTTCAAGGATGGTTTTCAAACAAGGGGCTTAGGGTAGGCTATCTATATTTGTAAAGGTCTTTTGGCTTTTAAAAATTACTTATGGCTTTTTGTGGTCCACTGGTGGGGGGAATCACTTAAAAAGTCATTAAAATGATTATAAAAAAATTTACAAAAGAAGAACAAAAACCGAATAGCCAAAGCAATCTTAAGAAAGAACAACAAAGCCAGAGGCATCACATTCCCTGATTTCAAATGATATTACAAAGCTGTAGTAATCAAACCAGTGTGGTATTGGCATAAAAAATATATATAATGGAACAGAACAGAAAGTTCAGAAAGAAACTCAAGCAATATGGTCAATTAATTTATGACAAAGGAGCCAAGAATACACAAGGGGGAAATGACTGTCTGTTCAATAAATGGAGCTGGGAAAACAAGACAACCACATGCAAAAGAATGGACCATTTACACCACACACAAAAATCAACTCAAAATGTATTAAAGACTTGAACATAAGACCTGAAGCCATAAAACTCTTAGAAGAAAATATAGGCAGTATTTGACATTGGTCTTGGTGATGATTTATGAAACTGACACCAAAAGCAAAAGCAACAAAAGCAAAAATAAACAAGTGGGACATCAAACTAAACAATTTCTGCACAACAAAGGGAACCATCAACAAAATGAAAAGGCAACCTACTGAAAATATTTGCAAGTCATATATCTGATAAGGAGCTAATACCCAAAATATGTAAAGAGCTCATACAACTCAATAGCAAAACAAACAATTTGCTTTAAAAATGGGCAGAGATTCTGAATAGACATTTTTCCAAAGAGGACATACAGATGGCCATCAGATACATGAGCAGATGCTCAATGTCACTCATCATCAGGGAAATGCCAATCAAAACCAAAATGAGACGTCACATGTTAGAGTGCTCATCAGAACGATAATGTCTATTATCAAAATATCAATGGTTATTATAAAAGAAATGCTAATACCTAAAAGAAGGAAAGAAAATCCTTGTGCTCTATTGGTGGGAATGTAAATTGGTGCAGCTACTATGGAAAACAGTATGGAGGTTCCTCAAAAAATTAAAAATAAAACTACCATATGATTCAGCAATTCCAGTTCTGGGTATTTATTCAAAGAAAACAAAAACACTAACTTGAAAAGATATATACTCCCCCACAATCATTGCAGCATTAAATAGCCAAGATATGGAAACAACCTAGGTGTCCATCGATGGATGAATGAATAAAAAAAATGTGATATATATACCGTATGATCTGACTTATATGTGGAATCTAATATATATATAATAGATACAGAGAATAGATAATAGATTGTAATAGATTGGTGATTGCTAGAGGTGGAGGTGAGGGGGTGGGGAAGGAAGAGAAATGATTAAAGTGGGTTGTTAGTTTAAATAAATTTAATAAAAATGAACAAATAGAGTCAATTGTATGTGGTTAAAAATAGAAGTACTGTACAAGGAAAAAAATAATCACTAAAAGCAGCCTTTATGTCTCTTCTCTCACACTCATGCCTCTATTTCAAGGTGAATTATCTAGGGCCTAGGAAATTTGGGCTGGACCAGCCCATATTTTTAATTAAACTTTTTATTTTGAAAATAATTGTAGATTGACACACAGTTGTAAAAAAGTAATACACAGCGATCTATGAATCCTTTCCTCAGTTTCTCCTAATGATAACACCTTACAGAACTACAGTACCTTTCACTTCAAGATACTGACATTGCTCCAATCAAAATACAGAATGTCCCAGCAACACAAGGATCCTTCCTGTTGCCCTTTCAAAGGCACATACAAGTCCTTCCCGCCTCCACACCCAACTCATGCCTTAGCAACTACTAATCTTTTCTCCAGTTCTATAATGCTGCCATTTCAGGAATGTCACATAAATATAGCACATAACCTTTGGGGACTGGCTTTTTTTCTCATCAGCATATCTCTTGGGAGCTTCACCCAGGCTGCTTGCTCTATGTACTAACAGGTCTCCCCTGCTGAGTATGGTATGGAGAGACCACGGTTTGTTTAGCCTTCACCCATGGAAGCACATCTGAGTTGTTTCCAGTTGCTTATTGTTACAAATAAAACTGCGATAAACCTTTGTGTACAGGTTGTTATGTGAGCATGTCTTCCTGTCTCTGGGATGAATTCCCAGGAAAGCACTTACAGGATTGATGTAGTTACATGTTTCTTAATAAACTGCCAAATTGTTTTCCAGAGTGGCTGAACCATTTTATGTTTCCACCAACAGTGATCCAATTTCTCTACATCCTTGACAGCATTTGGCGTTTATACTATTTTTTTATTTTAATCCCATTTACATAGATGTGTAGTGATATCGCATGTGGTTTTAACCACACTGGGCCCTGTCGGTGAATGATTTGGGGCATGTTTTCATGTGCTTCTCTGCCAGCTCCTCAGTGAAGTGTCTCTTTGAGGTTTTTGCCCATTTTCTAATTGGACTGTGTGTTTTGGATTGTTTGATTTTTGAGAGTTTTTCATATATACTAGATGTAGTCCTTTTTTTAGACATATGGTTTGCAAATATTTTGTCCTCATCTGTAGCCTATCTTTTAATCCTAGTGATAGAATGCTTGAAAAGAAGATGAATTCTGCTGTTGTTGGACAGAGGAGTCTGTAAATGTCAGTTAGATCCTGTGGGTTGAGTGTGTTGTTCATCTCTTCCATATTTTTGCTGACTTTCTTCTAGCTGTTCTATCAATCGTTAAGAGGGAGTTGTTAACGTCTCCAAGTGTTATTATGGATTAGTAAATTTCTCCTCACAGTTTCTACCAATTTTCACTTCACATATTTTGCAGCTTGGTGGTTTGGTGCGTATACACTCAGGATTGTTATGTTTTCATGGTGGATTGACCCTTTTATCTTTATGTAATGTACCACTCTTTGGTCTGAAGTCAATTGTATCTGACATTCACATAGCCACTCATGCTTTGTCTTGGTTCATGTTTGTGTAATATATCTTTTTCTATTCTTTTACTTTCGACCTACCTGTACTGATATAGTTGAAGTGTTTCTTATAAACAGCATATCATTGGGTTACATTTTCTAAACCCCCTCTACCCATCTCTGTCTTCTAATTGGTATCTTTTCTCATTCAGCTTAAGCTCTTACTGGCTCTTGGTATGATGAGAGATCTATTGACACCAGGATACTTTCTCATTATGCTCTGAGACTCTGAATCTTATTTAAACCTGTGTTTTACTGTTTTTATTATTTTTGTTGTTGTTGTTATTGTTGTTTTGATAGGGAAAAGAAGGGTGCCACCACAAATCTGCCACAAATAGAATTTACATGTGGGGGGGTGGCCTTCTAATTTCATGTAGACTCTACATATTTCAGTTTACTAGTAATAATATTAATGCTGGCAAGGGCGAATCATTTCATATCTTTATCATCTAGAATTATAGAACAGATTTAGAGATAATCTCCATCTAGCATTTTATATTCACACTTGGGATTTAAAAATCAAATCAGTTTCCTTACTCCTTTTATATGAAGCAGAAAACTGTCATTTTGATTAAAAGTATGATATAGTTGAAATACATGTTTAAGCATTAAAATCACAGCCTAAAATACTTAAAGCAATTTTTTTTTCTTAGAAATGCAAGGACAAACTGGAAAGAGAAATATGCACAATTGTTAATGTACCACTTGAGTGCTCCTTTATACCTGGGCTGCAGGAGTTCTTGCCCCAGCATTCTCCTCTAAGTGGGCTCTTCTCTTATCTTAAACTGTTTGGAGCCTCCCTGCCCCTATCCCTCTAGTCTTGGGGTAAAGAGATGTTCAGACCAAGGTATCATGTCTACCTGAGGCCCAGACCTAGATCATACTCTGAAACTTAGGAGCCAGGAATTCCCTGCTCAGCTGGTCCCAAGCATATTTCCAGGACTTGGAGAGGTTTCTTCCCCAGGTCTGTTCTCCTAAGGACAGGCCCTATCTGGCAGGATGTGCACTTAGGGCTGAGAGGTGGCCCAGGAAGCTGCCTGGGAAGCTGTGAAGGATGCTTAGACATGCATAGAGGGTACCTATAAGCCTGTGTGCTTGTGAACTTCTCTGTAGTGCTGAATACAGCCACAGTTGGGAGGGGACGTGGGATAGGCCTTCCAAAATGGCCACGCTCCAGCGTGGCGCTCTATTTGAGTTCTACTGGCTTTTCAAGTCATTAGAAAGTCATTGTCGTCAATGCAGAAGGATAAAACATATTTGACCATTGGTTTCCTTGATGTGTGACTTTTCAGATACTTAAGAGGGTCTGAGACCTGGGCTGGCCTTGTCTTTGAGCTGTGCACAAGCTTGCATTGTAGTTCGGATCCAGCTTAAAAACTTCAAGGGCAGGCCTTACCATCATCAGTTTTTGACAACGCTAGTTGAAAAAGTGAATGAGAAAACAGGAGATCTGAAAGAATTAATAATGCATACTTTCAACCATTTAGGCTTACAAGCTGTTACATATAGTATTATCTAGAGCAATCTTTATAAAACTGTTTAATACATCCTCCCTTTTATTAATATATATTGGTTGCCTTTCAGTGTCTTAAAAAATGGAAGGCAACAGGAAGTTGGCTTTCAGCTTCATCATAACAGGAACAGCCTCAAGCCTCTACCTGTCCGTTCTTCCCCCATCAGAGAGAGGCTGGCTGCGTTCTGTCCCCTGGGGCTGACGCACCAGTCACCTGACACTATGTGTGAAGCAACAGAAGCCAAAATGTGTCAGTTGCCAAGAAGGAAAGACCAGTATATCAGAGGGATGTGTCCAGAGAGAATATGAGAGCAAAGTCTATGCCAGGAGACAGGCTGCAAAGTGACGTCTAGGATGGTCTCAGCAGACAGGAAAGGAACAGAAAGAATGACTTGGTTAGGGCAGAAGACAGAACCATGGCCAGGACTGGGCTTTGGGTCTCCTCAACTCACTGTGTGTATGACCGGGATCTATTTTAAGAGTCCGGGAAGAAGTGGGCATAGCCAGACTCTCATCCCTACAATTTTGTGTGAATACCATGAAATTCGTACAGTGCCTAATCCAGCTCTTTCTTTTCAATTCTAGAATATGTACAGTAACTTAGACCCTTTGAAGCAAATAGCCAACACTTGTTTTCACATGTGCCAGGCATAGTTCTATGCACTTACAGATATTCCTAAGAAAGTACGCCGAGTCTCAGTAGGCCCTCGGTCCTCACAGCTCTCCGAAGTTTCAATTATTATCATCAATCCCATTGTGAAGTTAAAAAAAACACCGAGGCAGAGGGAAACTGAGTAACTGTCAAAGGTCACGCAACAAATCAACAGCAGAGCTGAGATTCAAACCAGATAGGCTGATTCCAGACTGGTCTTTCTACCACTGCATGAGCACATCTTCTAGCAGGGCCTCTGCTTACTCACACACCCACCTTCAGCTACAGGTAAATAGGCAGGTCCCATAAGCCCTAGAGTGTGTGCGCATACCCCTCAAAGGGCCCTGAATCTTCTCTTGGTCAAGCTCTTCCAGGGCTTAATAGCACTTTGTTCTGTGGTCACATTGCTGGATAATGTGGAGACAAGACAGTCACCGCATGAAAAGATCAAAGGCTCAGGGGTCTGAGTCCTGGGCAGGGTGGGCCTTTGAATGGCAGAGTCCCGGAGCTCCTTGGCACCCAGCCGCCCTCTCCTGGCATCTCTTTTCTCCCTGCCAGGCCAGTACTCCCGGGCCTATTCACCCACTTCTCTGGGCTGCTGAGGCCTCAGCAGGAAGTGACCCCACATGGCCTGGAGGCTGCTGAGTGCTGGGTCACTGCCATGGTTTCAAATCAAGAGGTCACCACATATCCGTTCATACAAAATCAAGCCCTGCTAATAAAAATCTGGCGCTTCTTGTCATTTCCTGTAAATGGGACAAATGCTCACTGCTGATGTGACTTTATCACCGCCACCTGTCTGAGGCCTTCATTAAGCTGCAGAGCTCTCTAGGTGTTTGCAGGCAACAGTCAAGATTTACTCTGAGAGAGATTGTATCACATGGGACACTCTCCCCTGTCTTCAGAGGGGCAGGATGTGGCCAGGACCCTTCCGGTGTGACACGGGGGCCCTCACCTACAGCGATCACTTCCCTCTCCCTACAGCTGAGTGTGGTAGGCAGCCCGGCCAGCTGCTGTGCCATGAAGAATGGGTCTGAGGAGGGGGCAGCAGTGGAGGGCAAGAGGGAGTACCTGAGACCCTCTGGGAGCACCAGCCCTGTCCCCTCCTGGGGCGCATGTCCCCCTCTCCATGCACTCACCGTGAATGTCTATTTCTCCTGCTGTGTCCCTGGTCCACCGCCTCTCCCGGGCTCCCACTCACTTCACACCTCTGGCTTTAGGCACTTGGACTGCCCGATGGCCACCTGAGTGACCTCCCCGCTTCAGGCCATCCACTTTCCCACCCAGGTAGCCAAATTAATCTTCCCTGATTAGAACTTACACAAGGCCACGCTTCTTTAAAAAATATATCCTGCCTCTTTACCTGCATTCATTCATTCATTCAATCAATCATTCATTCATTCATTCATAACTATTTAGTATCTATTACATGTCAGGCCTTCCTAATACAACTTTATTAGCAGGACTTTTGCAGGCGTTAGGTCCTTGTCCCATGGAGCTTACATTCCAGCCTGGCGAGAAAGAGAATGAGCACATAAATAATGTCAGGTAATGACTGGTAAGCACTATGGGGAAAAAACACAGATGAGCAGACAGAGACAGATAGGAATGGGAGCAGATACGGGTGAAGTGATGAAAAGGGAATATTTTTCTGAGAAGGAAACCTGCAGACAGACACAAAGGTGACCCCCAAAGACCCTGCCTTCTGGTGTTCACACCCTTGTATAATCCTCTTCCCTTGTGTGTTAGCAGAGCCTGCAACTTGCTTCTAACTACTGGAATATGGCAAAGGTAAAATGGAATGGCACTCCCGTGTCTACTTATGTTACATAAGCCTCCATCTAGCTAGCAGTCTCCCTCTATCACTGTCTTTGAAGAAGCTACTAAAAAAATTTGTCTGTAAGTCTTTGTATGAATATATTCTTTCATTTCTCTCTGACAGATACCTAAGAATTGCTGGATCATATGGTAAATTTGTGGTTAAATATTTAAGAAACTGCCAAAATGTAAAAATTTTACATTTACACCACAGCAATGCACAAGGGTTCTAGCTTCTCCACATCCTTATCAACAGCTTATTCTTATTTATTTATTTATTTATTTATTTATTTATTTATTTATTTTGCCATCCTAGTGGACTTGAACTGGTTTGTCTTTTTGTTGTTGAGTTGTTCAAGTTCTTTAAATTGTACATTCTGGATAATAAATTGTTATCAAATATATGATTTGCAAATATTTCCTCTCATTCCATAGGCTGTTTTTCACTTTCTTGATAATGTCCTTCAATACACAAAAGTTTATAATTCACATGAAATCCAATTTATCTATTTTTTTCCTTTGTGGCTTGTGTTTTTGGTATCATTTTTAAGCATCTATTGCCAAATCCAAGGTCATGAGTATTTACACTTATGTTTTCTTCTAAGAGTTCTGTGGTTTTAGCACTTACATTTAGATCTTTCATCCCCTGTGAGTTGATTTTGTGTATGGTGGGAGGTAGCAGACCAATTCCATCCTTTCATGTGTGGATGCCCAGTTATCTCAGCTATTTGTTGAAGAGACTGTTCTTTCTCCATTGAGTGATCTCCATAGTGGAGAATCAATTGACCACAGATGGATGGGTTTATTTCATGACTCAGTTCTATTTCACTGATCTATATGTGCCACACCAGACAGTGCCACACTGTCTTAATTATTGTAGCTTTGTAGCAGGTTTTGAAATTGGGACCTCTGTAAATGAAATCAACATAAAAAATGCAAGGTTTTATTCCATCAGGAAATTGAATATCATTAAAATACCCACACCTATTTATTTCATTCATCTACAATATTAAATAGACATGAGCAATATATAATCAAAGTCTCCAGTTAAATCTCAAAATATATTTGTTTTATCTTTTACATAAAATGAAATCAACCTAGTATGCTGTTCTTTACACTGAGGCAATTGTGACAATTAATTGTATGTGTCAACTTGGCTGGGTTACAGTGCCCAGATATTTGGTCAAAGATCATTCTGGGTGTTTCTGTGAGGATGTTTTTGGATGAGATTAACATTTAGATTGGTAGACTGAGAAAAGCAGATTGCACTTCATGATGTGAGTGGAACTCATCCAATCAGTTGAAAGTTTGAATAGAAGACTGACCTCCTGAATTCAGCCAGGAGATAGCCTTTGGACTTGAACTGCATAATCATCAATTCTTTAGGTTTCCAGGCTGCTGGCCCACCCTGCAGATTTTGGACATGCTGGCCTCCACAATTTTATGAGCCAATTCCTTAAAATTAATCTCTATTATCTATCTATCTACTATCTACCAACAGATAGACACCTATATCTATCTATTCTACCTATCTGTGAGGGCTGACAATTAAGTTCACGAACTCATCCTATAAAAAGTGCTACATACCTCATTGCTGAATATCACTATAGTCACCTTTGAAGTACTCCCCTTGGGAAGCTATGCATTGATGCCAGCACCTAGTCCACCCTTCAAAGCAATTTTGGAACTCTGTCTGGAATGGCCATCAGAGCTGTTGTCATATTACACTTGATGTCCTGAATGTCATCCAAATAGCTTCCTTTCAATGTTTCGTTTATCTCCTGGTAAAGAAAGAAGTCAATGGGGGCCAGATCAGGTGAGTAGCGAGGGGTGTTCCAACACGGTTATTTGTTTACTGGCTAAAAACTCCCTCACAGACAGTGTTGTGTGGGTTGGTGCATTGTCATGATGCAAGAGCCATGAATTGTTGGCGAAAAGTTCAGTCGTCTAACTTTTTCACCCAGCCTTTTCAGCACTTCCAAATAGTAAACTTGGTTAACTGTTTGTCCAGTTGGTTCAAATACATAATGAATAATCCCTCTGATATCAAAAAAGGTTAGCAACATCGTTGCAACAAGTTCATGAACTTAATTGTCAGAACTTCATATATCTCCTATTGGTTCTGTTTTTCTGGAGAACCCTGACTAACACAGTAGTGAACCGTTCATCTCTCAGACTTACAGAATTTCAGAGCTGAAAGGAACCTTAGAGATCATCTAGTTCCAGAAGTATTCATCAGAGGATGCTAATAAAGCACACATCAGTGCTCAGCACTGTAGTAAGCCCCGAATAAATCAAGTCACACAACGCGGCTCCTGCTGCCAAGATGTAATGCAGGCAGCACTGAAGTTCATAAACCCCAGGAAAGCATAAAAGAACCATGGCATTATCAACACAAGTCTATGTTTTATCACTCTGCTTTAAAACTATCAAAGTGGTACTCATTTGTTTATAGAAAATACCAAATTCCTTAACATGAAGTTCAAGCCACTAAAAAAACCTCCGTAGTTTGCCCAACTCATCTCCTGACCCTTCACTCTGTACATCCCTCTGCGCTACCCAGTGCCCCTGGAGCCCACGGTTGGCCTCAGGTCCTTTCCTTTGTCTTAACCACCACCACCAATTCCCCCACCCCGGCCCCTTAATTCTTTATGGCCAAGCCCAGTCTCCTCCCCTACATTGTGATGCTGTCTTGTCACTCTGAAGTGAAGGACAATTGTGCTACTCTGGCAGTTGCCAAACGGTACACAGTGTGGAAAAGTCATCTCCCCCTTCAGATGGGCAGCACCTTGAGGGACAGACCACACCTCATTCCTTCTCCTCCGCTGGCTGCACAGTGTCAATGCAGGCTCAACACGTGCTCATTTAATGGATGAACAGAGGCTGTGCACAGCAACACATGTATGAGCGCTTGGTTCTCATTGGCTGTTGTTTTCGTGTCATGGTGGCTGTTGTTTCTTATGTGCCAAATTTGCACAAAACACCCCATTCTCTTACTGTAGAAGGAGGGACCTGGAGATGGATGCAGGTGACATCCCCAGCAGTCACTGAAGTCCAGAGTACATGCTCCATCGTGTAAGAATGCCCCTCCTTCTTTCGAGTGGGAGAATCTACAGTGGATCAAAGTCACCGACTCCGGGTCAGTAGTTAACGGGAGGGTAGTATTCAAGGGGTCTGGATTATGTCTTCAGGTAACATGGTGACTTTCTCTGCTTTTGGATATAGTGGACTTTTTAACCAGGTGAAAAATGGATGATGATTATTGATTTTAATTCAAGCAATAATACATGGGAAGTGTGACCTTAGGGACCTGTCACACTTTACTGATACCCTGGGTCACAAAGGATCAGCAAACAACAGACAATGCAATGTGACCCAGATGGAAGCCAGCAGAACAGCCCATGAGGCCCAAGAATACTGAGTGTCTTTGAGAAAGCAGTCACCACACAGCGATAGGGTTCTTGGCTAAGAATGGGATTCTCTTGACGCATTCACAGTTCATCCGGGTTACTATACACAAGATGAGTGGCAGAACATACGTGTACAGGGGAGAGAAATTATGACAGTGATTAATGGCTCCCAAAGCTGGAGGGGACATTGGTGCATGGTTTGTGGGTTACAGATTCGATGCACCTCATTGGGGTTGTGAGCCAAAAGTTCCCGTGAGAGGCAAAGCCCCAGGGTGTGCAACAGGCTGGACTGCCCACATGTCGGGCCAGGTGATCAGAATAAGAGAAGCACCACGAACCATCCAAGGAAGCCAACTCCTTTAAACCACAGGTGCCTTGGCAGAAGGGCTATTCTTAAACAAAGAAAAGCACACAGGAATATTATTTGCAAGAGAGGGAGATTAAATTCAGCTCTTTCAGATGGAAGGGATTAGAATAGCTTTGTTCTGAAAAGGAAAGTCTAAGGCTACTGCCACTCCAGATGAACGAGGCAGAGAGCCTGTATTCCCTACTTAACCTTCTCATCTGCTCTCCACCAAAACACAAAGCAAAACCAAAAATTCACACCTTTTGTGTTCTCTTCATGTATGCTTCCCCATTCTCACTCTCAGTAAATTACCTCACCTTCTACTTCAGAGAAAATAGAAGCTACCAGGGGAAAAGAAAAATCCCTGAACTTCTTACTACCAAGCCAGCAATCTGATCTGCACTTTCCTGTGTATTCGTCCTTCTTGCTGCCATAGCAGATGACATTCCAACCCCAGCAGTGCTGCCTGCCACCTGTCTCCTGGGTGGCCGTCTTCTCACAGAGCAGGAAACATCAGTCCACAGGCTCTATTCTAGAGCCTTTTTCCACGCAAATATGACCCAGTCTCTGAACTGAACTGAGGAAACAATTTTTATAGGCAATGTGGGTATCATCATGCCCACTGGAATCGTACAAAATGTCTGGATCTAGCATGTTTTATAGGAATGGTGCAGGTTGTTTTGTACTAGTATTTCTGGCTTAAACGGAAACAGGATCTCATTTCACTGACAGGTTATCTTTTAAGTATTGGTGATTGCTAATATTATTATTTATTTTGCTAGCCAAGAAAACTTGTACATGCCTATCTGTATTTTTAAAACTATCTTCCATATTGTTCAGTCAGCTGGGCTTTGGGGAAAGTCCTCTCTGGCTTAGAGATGGAAGACATTCATTTATTTCTCTTTCCTGTAGAAAACAGCTATCTATGTAACGCTTCATAAAGGTCAGCCTTGACCTCCAACCTTTTTGTTTGGGGCCAATCAGAAGTCCACGTCTTTTCTTTCACAATCTCTAAACATTCCTTCTCCTGGGTTCCTCCTCCTGGCTCCTCCCAATTTCTGGGTATTTCTCTGTGTTCTTGGCAGGTTCCCTTTTCTTGTCCCTTGCATGTGGGTTCCTCAGGGCACAGTCCTAGGCTTTCTGCTCTTTCTCGACCACAGCTCACTACACCTGGACAAAAACATTCACTCCGAGATTTCAGTGGCCATTTCTGTGCTACTGACCCCCAAATCCATCTTTCTAGCATGAACCTTTCTCCTGTGCACCACTTAGGTGGCTCGTGGGTACCTCCAAAGCGCCATGGCCAAGGTTGTCCTTCTCCGTCACCCTGCATAGCCTTTTTCACTGTTCTGGCTCCATGATGGCCCAGCTAGAAACTCTCCCTCTCATCCACCCCATTCAAACGTCTCACTCCCTGACAACCACTTCTTCATGCGAGAACTTCCTGGGCACAAATTCTGTTTGCCTGAATCTGTCATCGTAGCTTGTTTCTGTGCTCAGATCCAACTACCTCCCGGGGATGAGGTAATAATAGTGACCTTTCATGAACAATTCATGCATGGTGGACCAAGATTTAAAAAACCATTTGGCTAATGCTTAAAGGACAAGAAGACATGAGCGATGGCGCTAGGTACATTCTGTTCAGTATTCCCAAACCACCATCCTTTTGCTTGTGGCGTATTCATAGTCACTAACGTGTCCTTCAGTGAACATTAAACAGATCTGTGCTCTGCACAGATACAAGGATAGGTGCTGGGGTGCAGAGACACAAGGCGTCCTTGCTGCCCAGTTGCTCACAGAGTATAGGAGGAACGTGACAGGGACGCCATCGCCAGTCACCAGGCAAGTCCTTTCACATAACATACGAGGGCCAGGAGCTGGGGATCATGGGTCCTCCTCAAACCAGGGCCCTGGAGGCAGTGAAACCTAAGATGGGTTTTTAACTAGATCATGTATTCATGTGTTTTCCATTCAGTCATCTATTAAATGATTCTTAAATCAATTGTCTTGCAATTGCTCTTTAATTAGCCACCTGATCAGTTACTCAGTCTCTAGCACCGAGAGAGAATTTTTGCTCTGAGTATGAAAACCTTGGAAGCCCAGAGTTTGACATAGGAGAAGATGTAGGCCAGATCAGTAACGAAGAGGAAAACAGCTTCCCCAGCTTGCAGTCTCATTTTCAGGGGGTTGGGCTATCAGGCCAGCCTCATTCAGATGGAAAGGGAGATTGGGAGCCCCATTTAACATGCTCACTGTCTGCAGATATTTTTCAGATGCTTCTGCCTGGCATTGCAAGTACACAGTGCTCTTCCTGAATAAATTACAGAGCAATTGCAGCCCAGGGGAGGAGTGTTCCCTCCACCTCGCTGAGCACCCAGTGGCTCAGAAGCTGCCCGGCCATGGCGTGGGAGTGAGGCTCAGAGAGAAGGCCCCGCCCTACCCCAGCATCACCAGGCTTTGCCTGGGCCAGGAAGGCAGCAGGAGGGCTTGGTCCCAACACCCCAACCTCAACACCCTTTGGTTGCTGACACATGAGGGGATGGTAACTGGCACAGAATCCAGCCTGAGCTCCTGGGCCTTCAGAAATTTCAGTTCTCTGCTGCTGGCTTTAGAGCCAAGCTGTGCCTCCAGCTTCTCCCAACATTGCTGAGAGACTGAATGGACAAATGGACAATGGCCAGGCCACGCACAAAAAACAAAGCTCTGGCCCAAAGCCTGTAGCAACTTTCCCAGAAATTGATCCCATCTGTATAATAACCAGCGCAGGAAGCCAGCCGGCTGTAAGGCAGACTTGTAGGAAATCAGACTGCTGTCTCTGGTGACAATCCTGGGAGCTAGTAAAGAACCCCAATAACAATCAGCCCCAAATGTCTAGGACTTGATCAATAACTGACGGCTTCCCTAATTTTTGTTCCTGCTTTCAACTTAGGACCAACCAGAGAAAGCCAAACACACGCCCCTAACCAATCACAGAGGATGCGCTAGTTAGCTGCCTCCAGCTTCCCCAGGCCAACAGCCCCAATCAGAGCACAGCGGGAACCTTCCATTTGTCCACTACAAGGCTCTCTCACTCCTCTGCCTGCTTTACGTCTCTGCCAACACACAAATGCTATCAGGGTTCTGAGTAGTGGTCATTGCTTTTCTCCTTTGGTGGGTCATCCTTTATTGCCACACTGCCATTCAGACCCACAGGCTTCAATTCATAGCCTCAAGCTCTCGTCTCCATGTTTTGCTTTCTCAGTTCTTTTCTGGGAATGCCCTTGACAATGAAATATAAAAAGCTAAATTTCTTTGAAAGAGGTGAGGTAGGGCAAGATTATTGGTTCTGGATAATTTTTGAGAAATTTGCAAAGACAAAACTAGCATTCTTATCTTTGAAAATAGTTTTCATGGTGAGGCATGGTAGCGAGGGTAGCTATAGAGATATAGGTGTAGGTATAGATATAAATATACTTTCCTTCTATTTGGTATAAAGGATTAGGTGGGGGAGGAGTATCACATTGAGGGGAAAGGGTTTTAGTCCTTCTTAGACAAAAAATGAGTAAGAAAGTACAATAGAAAGAAAAGGAAAACCAGTAACTGACAACTCTACCCATAGGTGGCAATAACATTTCTTGAAAACTGGCTACACACCAGCTGACTTGTGTGTGTATTTACAGTCTACACACACACACACACACACACACACACACACACACACAGATTCTATTTTAACATCCAGGAATACATCGTTTATTTTCTTCTTCTTTACCCATAGGCAATCCCATGATCCTTTAGAATTGCATCTAAAATTATTCAATACAATGAAACAAGGATATTATCAATCACCTTTGCAATACTTGAAATATTCTAGATATTGAAATATGGCAAAGGAAGCAAAGACTGACAACAATTATCTAAATCAACCCTCTATTTGTGTTCTCTTTATAAACTAGTAGCTGTGTTCATAGGGCGCTAACACTAAAATTCTAGAGTGAGCCAGGAAGAACCGTGTGAGCAGCTGGTTGTAATGCAGAGCCTCTCAGTGGGCTGTGTGGGCTCCCTTCCCTAACTCCCACCATACTCACTCCCCACCCAACCCCACCACCCCCACCGTCTTTCACTCACTTCCATCTCTGTCATGTACATCCTAAACATTATTCCTTTTTAAAATGCTTGCCTTGAAATCCAGAAAATTAAGAATCCCATGGTTACGTACTAGGGCAAGGAAGTGTCCTTCTCCCTCTGAGGTGAAATAAGCAGCTGATACGTTTCATTTAGAAGCTCTCTCGATGTTGGAGCAGACCCAGGGACAGTTATCCAAAGTCCCTCCTGGAATATCTCGTTTGTCCCTGTACCGGTTGCTCCGGTCTCCCTCCCAGACGCTGGCAGCTCCAAGAGCAGGTCTGAATGCTCAGCACGCATATGTCCCCCCAGGTGCGTGTCATTTCCTGAATGACCATCTCATGCACCTGCGGCATGTCTGACAGTCACTGTGAGAGCCGAGGTTTCACACAAAGCCTTCCCATGGGGACCACCCAGCCCTGAAACCCGCTTTCTACCTAGTCTTTAAAAACATGACCTGCTTTCTTTCAAATCTGGATCAAAACACACCTCACGAAGGTGCCCAAACGAATCCCAGGGGCACTTATTAAAAGGGTCCCTCCAGCACTCAGCAGCACTCAGGTTGCTGCGTGTGACTCGCCGCGTGTGCTCAGTTCTTACCTGGACTCTGGCCCGGGGACTGTAAGCGCCACTTTCAACTCCCACAGGGAGTCATCGGTTCCACTTGTCAAGGAGCCCTGTTTCTGATGCCTCCGTCCTCTTCACATCCCTGTGCCAAGTGGAGAGGAAGGAGTTTTGAGAGTCCACCTCTCAATCCAACCACTTGATTACATCCTTCATTTGCAGGAAATCAGGAAGGCAGAAAGCAACTGCCAGCTGCCCAGCATCAGGGCCTGGAAAGCCACGTCCCTCAGTGGGGGACGTTCTCCCTCATCAGCCGGGGCCGGAGAGACTGAGCGGCCCCCACGGAAGACAAGCTCACCAGCCCTGGACTGGGTCCTCCAAGTGCAGCCTAACTTGGTGTGATGGGAGGAAATGCCGATCCTTTGCGGCTTCGTCCCCGCTCCCCCACCAGGCTTTCAGAGGAGAACCCACTGTTTCCGGCTTGGCCACTAGGTCTTGTCCTCCCCTGACAGTGTTAGAGATGGAGAAAATGAGAGAAGCTGAACTGGTCTGCATAAGAACGAGTCCTGGATCCATGCAAATATCGAACCATTATGTTGTACACCTGAAACTAATATAATGTCTTATGTCAGTTATAGTCAATAAAAAACACATTCTTGGAGCAAACCATCATCATCATCATCATCATCATCATCATCATCATCATCATCATCATCTCTAAGGGTCTGAGAGAGGCGTGGCCAAAGTACAAAGTAAGAGGGAGGAAGCAATGAAGTGACTCGAGAATGTGCAGAGGCAGACACAGCAGGAGTTGGGGCAGTCCTCATGGTAAGCGATGCTCTGGGAGAAGAGAGAGTCTAAAACACATGTTCGGCTAGCCTGTCCATGTGTCCTGGGATGTAAACACCCGCCTCACCCTCCTGCTCCCTACAGGTCCCCAAAAAACTTGCAGGAAAGACCTACATTGATTTTCTGCTGGTGGATTTCCTGTCTCTTGTTCCTTCCAGGTAGGAGCAAAGAGGCCTGATGTTTTGTTAGTTCAATGGACTGCCAACCAGGATTGGGGTCTAAGGACCCAACCATGCATTGGTTTAAATCCCGACCTTGAACTGGGTCAACAGAGTAATTCACCCCAGCTGCCAAGATACCAGACTGGTGGTGTGAGGGGCTTGGGGTGTCACAAGCACAACCTGCTGACCCTTGGAGCCCCCCTGAAAGTTGAACACAGTTAAGGAAGCTACTCTCAGCTCAGAATTAGTTTTGGGGTGAAAGCGCTATGAGTCTCTGCATATATCATCTGGGATCCCATAATTTGCACGGACCAGTCACTCTCTGGCAAAGTCTAAGAAAATTCTGCACAAGCTTGCAGGCTGGAAATTAGCATTTGGCCCCAATTCAGGGGCACAATTCCATAGAATTTGGACACTTAGTAGGGGGGAGAGGTGGGGGTTCCCTTTGGGACTGATGCCCAGTACTCTGGCTGAGACCACTGGGCTTCCCTGCTGGTCACAGGGCCCGTGGGTTCAGAACTGGCGTGGAGGACTGGACATGGCTGCATCCCGTCCCTGCAGGAGCTGCCTGCGGCTGCGAGTTCCTGAAAAAGCTTGAACGTCTCCAAAAGCCATAGGAATTCTAGACACTGGCACAATGAATTTAGATGAAGATAGCAATGCCTGTGTTTCAAAAACACACCAAGTAACAATAGTGGCCCCAAATTGGCAGTGTAGGCCTGGGCGGAGGGCCATGTCTGACTCAGCCTGCGGGGGGCAGAATTTTGACCAATATGACGCAGTGGGTGGTAGGTAATGAGTGTTTCCCAGCCTCAGTCAGTGCCTCCCCCTACCCCAGCCTGGGCAGTCTGGTTTGGATGACACATGATGCCTCTGATTGGCCACCAGATGATGGATGTGCTAACAAATCCCAGAGCCCGAAGCTGAGACCTAGGACTCTAGAACCTGCGGAGGATGCCCAGTAAGAGCCCAGCACTGCTGAGGACGTGGGACAGTGGGGATAGCCTTGCATCTGGTGTGGTTTTGGTGATGAGAAACATCTGGTGGCAGATTGTAGCCATGAGGAAAGAACTCTGTGAAGACCCCAACTTTTCCCTCTAGCAGAAACCTGAGACCCTGGTACCAGGGAATGACAGCCACAGCACCCCCTGGAACCTTCCATAGTGTGTTTTTCCCAGGACAGCTACTCAGGATTAGTATATAAACTTATGTTAATTTATATTTGTTATACATGAAACTTGCTTGGGTGTCTTGGATGGGGGCGGAATGCACTATACTTTACTTCCTGTTATTGAAATTTAGGATTAAAAAAAAAATTCAACAGCTTTCCACTTCAGTAGTGGGGTTTCTGGGAACAAATTAATGATTTTCAGAGGATAGTTTTACCAAGATTTTCTCACAGAAGGAATTCGGTACCCCCAGCTGGCTGATGCCAAAGCGAATGAGCCTGTTCAGAGACCTGCTCTCCGCTGGGCAGCGCTCTACCCTAGCCCCAGCCACAGGGTGAGAAGTGGATTTCTGGAAGTCTTGTTGGGTGATGTGCAGACACTCTCTTCACCTCTCATGGAGCAATCTTAGGTAAATGTTTGTTTTCAGCGCCCTGCTGAAGTCTGATGTGTGTTGCTGGTGCCACAACCCAGGGGACCAGCTCAAAGCCAGAGCCAGAGTCCTGGGCTCTGCTGTTTTCCTGTGCGTTATGATCTCTAAGAGTTCAAATCCATGCGTTCAAACATAAAGATGCAGCAGACTTTCTGTTTGTCACAGAGGTCCTTATGGAGACCACTCTTGAATTCAGGTATCACAGCTGTCAGAAGAGCTCTGTTAATTTTTAATGTTTTAATTTTTGGCATTAGAAGTCTTGTGAAGATGAGGGTTGTACATAAGGTCTGGTTGGCAGAGGTGAGACCTGGAGAGGACATGTGTCTCCCCCTGCTTGGTCTAAGCCCCTTTAGGAACTAGTTCATGAGCCCTGTGGAGAGAGGGGAGCAGGCAGTCAAGGAGTCTTCTTCCGGGGTGCTCACTGGGACCAGGGACAAAGGCGAGATGGTTCATGCAGGGGCAGTGAGGGTGGCCCTGTGAGGGTTTGCTGTGGAGGTCTCAGGGGACCACTCAGTCTTACAAGATATTATTGATGGTTTAAAGAAATAATATAACTGCTTTTTCTGCTTGTATAAAGATGGCACCATGATCTATCAGGACATTCATGTGGCATTTTTGTTGTTGCTGCTGTTTTTGAGTTTTGTGGTTATTGTTGTCTGTTGTTGATTTTTTTTTTTTAGCAGTAATGAGATGTTCAGTGGAAGGTCCATGCAAATTGGAACTTGACTCAGGTTAGGCTCAGGTGACTGAGGTTAGAGACTTTAACTGAGGATTAGAGAAAAGAGAATTGGTCATATGAGGATGAAATCTGGTAGCTAGACCCTAATAATAATTTGTACTATTTTATTAATTTATTTAGGACTTTTACTGAGGTTTTACTTGTGCCGAGCTGGTAGGGCCATAAAGATGAACAATTCACATTTAAGGGGAAGTGACTTGAACTCAAATAATCTCAACACATTATTATTTTTTTTTAAGATTTTTATTGGGGAATTGGGGGGATGGGAACAGTGCTGGGGAATTGGGGGAAGGGGAACAGACAAGTTGCTGTCGTTTTGTTCTTCAGTCTAGTTGTGGAGGACGTTGCTTCACTGGCCCAAGTTGGCACCATCATTGCGCTCTTCCCGGGCGAGGCAGATCAGTCGCTGGCTTCTGGACAGCCACTCATGGCAGCTGCTGGCCGCTCACGCTGGCTGCTGGCTACACACGGTAGCCCATGGCAACCCACTGCCACAGGGGCTGCAGCCTACACTGCCATCGCAGGCGACCCCAGCTCCAGGTTGAGCTGTTGTTCAGCATCTTAGCTGTGGAGGGCAGTGTCACTGGCCCTCATATGTGGGATCCGAACCGGGACCCTCTGGTGTCCCAAGCCAGCTCTTAACCAATGTGCCACTCGGCCGGCCCCTCAACACATTATTAAAAGCTCTAGACCAGAGTTGCATTTGAGAACAGAGGTGTGAAGAAAATACTTTGCTTGGGGATGTGGGAGGGTTGCACAGAGGTGACAGTTTCAGTGCATTTTGAAGGACAGGTGGGAAATTCCCTGAAGAGGGACACGGTACTACTACCCACCAACTGTGTCCATGCTCCTTCTTCACAGTGGCATTCTGCCCTTAGAAGCAGGCAGTGAAGACGTGGCTTTAAGATGGAAGAGATAGCGTGTCAGCCGAGAAGCTGTCTGTGTTGCTTCAAGAATACACTGGAAGCACCGTTCTCACTCAAGAATTGTACTGATCGTGCCTCTTGGACGAAAGATGATTAAGAACGAAATAGCATGCACTAAGTCCCCAAATCAGATGGAACAGAAATAAGTGCTGTAGAACTTTAGAGAAAGAATTTCACAGGCTGCACTCTACAACATATATTTATTTGTCCCTTGTAAGAAGTTATTTCCCCCTGTATTTTCTCCAGGGTTCTTTGCCTTTCGTTATGCTATTTTGAAGAGCAAGATTTTCCTTGATATTTCTATTTGCATCAATGAAAAAACAATTAGATTTTTGTATAAAATGTGGCACTTCCTAAGTGCTGTTGTCTAACGTCTCGCTGCACCATTTTGGAGTCAAATTCCTCCAATGCACATCTCTATGGTGATGACGAAGATGCCCAATCTACCATCTTCTGCTTTAAGTAAAGAGAAGTGAGGAGGGAAAACAACAACAACAGAAAACCAAACCAAAACAGAAAAAAACAAAGTGAAAACCAAAAACTGAGTTTCATCTCTTGAAAGAGACTTTATAAAAAGACTCTCCACCCTTTTTCAGCTGTAAGATTCAGTCATTTCAGGAATGATCTTTAATGAAGGATCTTCTATAGGCAGGAGTAAAGGAAGTTAGGTATTAATTTGTTAACAGGGGTTAAATATATCCACAGACTCACAAAGAGATCACATATAAGGCAGAAATTAGTCACTTTCTGGGGAATGAACTTATAGAAGTACAGCCCTGTCTATTAGCACACTCCAGCCAGGCTCCCTACTATGGGGACATATGATCCTGCTTAAGTCCCCACAGCAGAGGGAATGATAACATCCATAGTTTTGACCTAAGCTAGAAGACCAGAAAGTTCAGAAACGTGGTCCTATAAACAAAATGTCTGTCTGGACATCTGGGATAGAGACGCTGCAGTGATTACAAGAAAACCCATGGTGGGGGTACTCAGGGATTATCTTCATGCTTAACAGAGCACAAGCAAATACTTTCCGCTGGCTTACTCATTTCATTGGAAATGCCATTACCATCAGTAAAAAATGGCATCTGCAGCATGATTTCAGTGGGAAGGATTGAGCCAATGTCTGCAGAAAAGATTAAAAAAGAAATAAAATTAAATGTTCAAAGATTCCATGAAAAGTGTAACCATATATATAAGGACTGGGAAACAAATCTCTCTTCTTTTCATAGACTTTATTTTTTTGAGAAACTTTGGGTTTTCAGATAATTACATGCAAAGTATGGGGAGTTCCCACATGCTGCTTCTGCTTCCCTCCAAATTGCCCATATTATCTTTTTTTTCCTTTTTTTGCTGAGTCATCCTGTTACCTGTTGGCAGCTGTTGGCAGCTCAGCTCAGGCCAGGAATTGAACGGGCAACCCTGTTGCTCAGCGCTCGCACTCTTGAGTGAGCTCTTAACCAACTGAGCCACTTGGCCGGCCCTAAGTTTCCCATATTATTAATATCAAACATTAGTGTGGCACATTTTTTACAATGGATGAACCAATAGTGGTACATTTTTCTTAACTAAAGTCCATAGTTACATTAGAGCTCACTCTTGGTGTTGTACATTCTGTGGGTCCTGACAAACATAATGACATGTATGTATCATACAGAATAATTTTCACCCCTCCCTCCTCCCACCTCTGAGCCCCTAGCATCCACTGATCTGTTTATTGTCTGCCTAGTTTTGTCTCTTCCAAAATGTCATGTAGTTAGAAGCCTACAGTATGTGGCCTTTTCAGATTGGCTTATTTCACTTAGTCACATTCATTTAAGGTTCTTCTATGTCTTTTTGTGGCTTGATAGCTCATTTCTTTTTATTGCTTAATAATATTCCATTGTATGTATGTGCCACAGTTTATTTATTCATTCAGGTACTAGAAGACATCTTGGTTGCTGCCAACTTTTGGCAATTATGAATACAGCTGCTATAAATGTTTGTGTGCATATTTTTGTGTGGATCTTAGTTTTCAACTCCTTTGTGTAAGTACTAAAGAGGACAATTGCTGGATTGTATGTGAAGAGTACGTTCAGTTTTGTAAGAAACCACCAAACTCATCCAATGTGAAGTCTTTTAACAGACTTTCCAGAATTTTTTCATTTTAATGAAGTCCAACTTACCAATGATTTTTTTCATGGATTGTGCTTTTGGTATTGTATCTAAAAAGCCATTGCCAAACCCAGGGTCATTGAAATTTTCTTCTATGTGACCTTCTAGAAGTTTTATGGATTTACATTTTAAATCGAAGTCTGTAATTCATTTTGAGTTAGTTTTGGGGAAAGGGATAAGGTTTGAGTCTAGATTCATAGTTTTGCATGTAGACAGCAAGTTGCTTCAGCCCCATTTTTTAAAAGACTGTGCTTTTTGCATTGAAGTTCCTGTGCTTCTTTGTCAAAGATCAATTAATTTTATTTGTGTGAGACTCTGCTGGACTTCCTATTCTGTTCCTATGATGGATCTGTCTATTCTTTCACCAATACATACTACCTTTGATTGACATAGTGTTATAGTAAGCCTTGAAATCTAGTAGTGTCAGTCCTTCAACTTTGCTCATCTCCTTCAATATTGTGGAGGCTGTTCTGGATCTTTTGTTGTTCCATGTAACCTGAGAACGGGCTTCTCCACATCCACAAAACAATTTGCTGGGATTTTTATTGAGATTGCACTGAGTCATAGGCCAAGTTGGGAAGAATAGACATCTTGATGTTCTTCTTCAATTTCTTTCATCAGAATTTTATAGTTTTTGTCATATAAATCTTACTCATATTTTGTTAGATTTATATCTAAGAATTTCATTTTTTGCTGCTAATATAAGTGGTATTACATTTTCAATTTCACATTCCAATTGTTCATGGTTGTTATAGAAGATAGAAATTTACTCCAGTGTAATTAATCTTGTATCTTGACACCTTTCTATAATTACTTACTGGTTCCAAAAATCTTTGTGTTGATTCTTTGGGATTTGTTACATGGACAATCATGTCATCTGTGAACAAAGACAATTTTACGTATTTACTATCTTTCCCAATCTATATGCCTTTTATTTCCATTTTTTGCCTTATTGCATTAGCAAGGACTTCCAGTATGATGTTGAAAGGAGTGGTGAGAGGAGACATCCTTGCCCTGTTCCTGACCTTAGAGGGAAGGCAGCTAGTTTCATAATTAACTATGATGTTAGCCAGAGGTTTTTCTGTAGATGTTCTTTATCAACTTGAGAAAGCTCTCCTCTAGTAATAGTTTTCTGAGAGTTTTTAAACTAATGAATAGGTATTGTATTTTGTCAATGCTTTCCCTACCTTTATTGATATGATAACATTTTTCTTTTTTAGCCTATTGCTGTGATTGATAACATGAACTGCTTTTCAAATGTTAAACTAGCCTTGCTTTCCTAGAATAAATCCTACTTGATCATGATATTAACCATTTTTATAAATTGTTGGATTTAATTTACTAATATTTTGTGGAGCATTTGGAATCTTTGTTCATGAGATATATTGGTCTATAGTTTATTTTCTTGTAATGTCTTTCTCTAGTTTTGGCATTATGGTAGTGCTGGCCTCAGAAAGAGTTAAAGTTAATCTCTGCTATTTTCTGGAATATCTTGTAAAAAATTGGTATATTTGTTAAATCTTCAGTAGAATTCATCAGTGAATCCATCTGGATTTGGTGCTTTTTGTTTAGAAGGTTATTAACTATTGATTCAAATTCTTTAATAGATATAGGCCTATTCAGATTACCTATTTATCCTTATGTGAGTTTTGATAGATTTTGCCTTTCAAGGAACTGGTCCATTTCACCTTGGTTATCAAATTTGTAGCATAGAGTTGTTCATAATATTCCTTTATTATCCTTTTAATGTCCACAGGATCAGTAGCTTTGTCCCATCTTTCCTTTTTGAGATTAGTAATTTGTCTTTTTTTTCCCCCTGAGATAAGACATAGCTAGAAATTTACACATTTTATTGATCTTTGCAAAGAAACAACTTTTGGTTCTGTTGATTTTCTCTATTGATTCCCGTTTTCAATCCAAGTTTTTCCAATCTGTCCTTAATTCTTATTTTCAACAAAATAGGTAAAAGGGCAGTTTATTTAATTTGATGAAACCACACCCACTACTTACCCTAATCACACAGAATCTATAGCATTTTCAAAAACAATAAGCGATAATCCGAGGAATGGAGCAATCATAGCTGTCAAAAGTGAAAATATTCCTCCTAGTGAACAGGAGTCACTTTCGCTCATCCCCAGGTGCTTCCCACTCTCTCATTCTCCTCCTCTCCCACTTGGCAAAAGTGATGACTGAGCACTCTTTGATATAAGATGGTAATGAATGGATAAAGAAGATGTGATATATACACACACGATGGAATATTACTTAGCAATAAAAAAAGAAAGAAATCTTGCCATTTGCAATGACATGGGTGGACCTAGAGGGCATTATGCCAAGTGAAATGAGTCAGACAGAGAAAGACAAGTACAGTATGATCTCACTTATATGTGGAATCTAACAAAACTGAAACAAACCCATAGATATAGAAAACAACCTGATGGTCTTCAAAGGGGAGAGGGGTGTGAAAAAATGCTTATAAAAAATAAACGATCTGAAACACACACACACACACACACACACACACACACACACACACACGAGAGTTTCCAGTTTTAATGCTTGAAAATGTATCACAAATCCATAATTATATTTTCCTTTTAAGATACAATGGACAGCAATACAGTCTCAGCATTTATATATGTTCCTTAATTGAATCTGGTTGACCAGCTTAAACAGACCAGTTTAAGGCAAAGACCGCCCAATTTTTTTACATTCAATTATTTTTTTAAAAATAAGATGATGATTAGACACTGGGTATTTCAGTGACTTCTGTTTCATGCTCTTTGTTTTCCACACACAGGTGAAACTTAGCCGGATGAGTCTTCATCATTCACAGTCCAAGACTAGACCATGAGACCTGGGAAGTGGTGCAGCTCTGCCAGAGTGCCCAGAGTGAACTTTTCCAGAATCATGTGGAAGGTTCCAGAATGAGGCTAAGCTCTTCTGCTGAGCATCAGCAGTGTAACTGTGAGAGATGGGATACAGTGAGCACGTGTGCTGAGGGTGCTGGACGGAGAGGTGAATCTCAAATAGAGCCCAGCAGTCTCACTACCAACCGGGTACGTCCCTGATTTCTCACTTAAATTGGAAAACCCAAACCTCAGAGAGCATCTTTGTGAGAGAACTGCTCTCTGGAAGAAGAGAAGGAACTCTGGTAGCATGTGAAGCCCCATAGGATGTGTGTCATCCAGGAAACAGGAGCCCTGAGGAACTCTGCTGCAAACAGTTTAGTGAAGGGGCCAGCAGCCCCTGTTCCCGGCAGAAATGTTTGGTGGTGAGGTTGGGGCCTGAGGAAGTAAGCCCTGCTCCGTCTGAACCATGACCTGGGATGCAATGATCTTCCCCTCGGTAGGCTTGGTGACACCAGCGGCTGTGAGGCCAGGCAGATTGTGTGGACGTTCCATTTCTTGCAGCATTTGCACCACTAGGGTGATCCGTTAGGATGAACGGGACATAGGATGAACCCCGAAAATGGGTTGACTATCAGATTCGCCAGACTATCGTCCCTTTAGTTTTGAATGCCTACGGCCCCCTTACCAACCACTGGCCTGATTCTGAACTTCTGTGAAGGAAAATTACCAGGGCTGCTTCCATAAGCATTTGGCCCACCGGCTTGTGCTCCTTCCAGGTGGAGATAATGATGCTTTTACGGCAACAGAGCCTCGGTGCTCACAATAATATAATAGTTGCTGTCCCACCCCATTTCACTGAAACATTCCCAAAAGACAGAAACCATTTTAGTTTATCTAACATTTTGTTTTTCCTCAGAGCAAGAGGTTCATGAATAAAGATAAGTTCTCTTTTCTCTCAGTTCCCTCGGGAGCTGACAAGAGATCGGATGTCACTCAGTACATATTTGCCTCGATAGGTCTCCTCTCGGAGGGAAAGGTTTGTTTTCCCTTTATCTATAATTAATCAGCACTTTCCCAGATTAAAATTCTCTTCTGATACCAGATATGCTGTACATATTTCTTTAATTGCAATTTTTTCCTTAACAACCATAAATAATTTTTCCTATTTTACAAATGAAGAATGAAAGATACTTGGGGGAGAACGAGTCCATGACTGAGAAGAGGCTTAGCCGGGTTCATGCTCAGAGATCAAGAGCTCACGTGGGCATCCTTTGTTAGTTCGTGTGGGGGGCTCTTGTCGCTAGTATCTAATTATTAAATTGAATCAAGTCTGGAGCAAGATGGAAACGGTCAGTTAGAAGTTGTGAGAATTTGAATTGCAGACCATTTGCAGCTAAATGGAAACAGTCAGTTAGCAACCAAGTTGTGAGAATTCGAATTGCAACCATTTGCAGCTGCAGTTTTTCTTCCTTATACCTATCATGTCAGGAGCTTACGACTCATTCGGGTTACTGAGCCTGTTTTGAAGAAGGTGTAGTTTGCATGTTCTTGTTTTTAGGGAATGTGAATTGCTGACAGGCTTTAAAACATGTTCTCAAGCTAGACTTCCCCGTCATGATCTCACCCACTTCCTTAAAGTCCCACGGGAAAAGGCAAACCTCAGTTCGTCTGACTGAATGACCTACCCTACAGTTCCCAATTAGTGCATCTCAAAGAATGAAGCTTTAGGCCAATTTGCAAAATTTGGTGGACTAATAAATGTGCCTTAGCCAGTCACAGGGCAATCTTATCCCCACTTCTCCAGGTCTCTCCAGCTGCGCCTTGTGACCACACCGAGGTGTAGAGAGGACACCAGGTCGGCTCCCAGGACATCAGGGAAGGGCCCTCTAAACAAAAGGACTAAAAGGAGACTTGCTCACTGTAAGCTCACTGTGGCCGGAGTGTGTTCCCAGTATGCATTGTGGAGCTCAAATGCAAGCCCCTAGGCGGCTCCACAGCCCTTCACAGCAAAGCTTTGGCATGGCTCATGTAGAGCTGCCAAGGCCACCTGGTTCCCGGTGAACCACTTGCCATCCCATCCGCTGCCATCCTCACTGCTTGTCACTGGCTCTGTAAGAATTATTTCCTTCTCATCACTTGAACTCTAAAGTCTTCTTTATAAAATTGACAAATAGTCTCTGAATTTTTTCCTCTTTTTCTTCTCCCGATTCTTTAGTCATTTGTATGGTACAATGGGGAAAATAATGTTTTCTTCAGTTGTCTGCCACGACGGCTGCAGGATTAAAGGAGAGAATGAAAGTGTGACATGGCGCCTGTGCAAGGATGCTTTGTTCGTCTTCTATTTCTCTTGCTGTGACACCTGGGAAGTCACATTTCCCATCCACTGAACCTGCCTGGTAGACCGTGCTGTGCTGGAAAAAAACTGTTTCCAGGAAAAAAAGGCCTTGATTTGTAGCTTTTGCCAATTTCCTGGTATGAGTTAGTACTCCAACCATGGCTGATTTCAAGCTATCAACCGGAAGTGCACAAGCTGGCAGGATTCCTGAAAACCTGTGACCATCAGCACTGAGGACCTGTATGAGCCAGTTCCAGCTCACCACTGGGCATGGCCCCGATTTCAGGGTCATGAGCACCCAGCAGCTTTGCTGCCCGAATCCCGACCTGTTCCAGCTTCCTCGTTCCAGACAGACTCTGCTGCCTCTCTGGACACACCTGTTCCTACCTGCACCCCTGCTGTGTCTACTCTGGCCTAGATGGGGGAAGGGAGGCCAGGGGGAGGTGACCCACTCAGCTCGTGCTGGCTCACAAGGACACATTGTTAACTAATGCGAAATTGTGAAGCAAGATGTTAAACCATTGGTAACTTGAAATAGGCCCGGTTGGGAGTATTTATACCAGAGAAATTGGCAAATGCTACAAATCAGAGCTTTTTCCTATCCCAAATCAGAGCCCGTCCCCCTCCCCCCACACCCAAGAGAGCCATTTTGCCAGCATTCCACAGGATGAAGGTCTTGTCTTTCATTCGCTGGGGCTGTCAGGCTTTAACCTCTAAGAAGAATGGACGGAAGGGAAGTACAGCGCAAAGATAAGTCTACAATCGCTACACAGGACCATGAGCTCAGGGTCCCTCCGGGACTAACTTTCACTTGCCTTCCTCTGACAGGGGAGCCTCACTCCTCTGTTGCTGGAGAGGCTCCTTGTATCTCGATGACTAGGATCCGTATAAAGGAAGATGCCTTTGCTTTAGTCTAAGACTGACCTCCTGGGTCCTCAGTTTCTGGCACGACAGTGACTTCTTTCCAGAAGGGATGATAAAACCATACCTTTCAGGAAAACTGAGCTCACACCCAAAACTATGGACTGTCCCTATAGTTCCAACAAAACAGTCATGCAATAACCAAACCTCGACACATGCCCCCAAGCCAGGAATAGCCTGAGCAGCCCCATTCTGGGTACAGACTGGACGACACCCAGTTTAGTACAATTCTTTTTGAGTCTTTATTAAAAATTTAGAAAAGTCTTGTTCTTGTCTTACCTGGTGTCACCAGATTACACAGAGCTATTCAAGGCTTTTTTACACCCATGGCTGTTGTGGTTTTAGGATGCCACAGTGGATGACAGTTATTAGCCAGAGAGTGGGGCTTGATGTCAAACCTCACAGGCTCTGGGGAGCCCAAGCACTGTGGGAGACACATGGCAAGAAGAGAGTGGGGCCTGAACCAGCTTTCAGCATTCCCGGAGAGCAACCCATTTGGAGACACAGGAATGGCCGCGACGGGATTCTGTCCACCTCCCACACCCCCTCCACATCCCTCAGTGGGAGCACAGACTCTCACTATCAGGCCTGTAGCCTTTCACCTTGAACTAGTGCTGCCTACCTGGCAAAGCTACACACGGCCAGGCTTGCCCTTTGGGGTGATTGTAGCACCTGGGAAAAGAGACAGTGAAGGAGAGACTGTATTAGAGAAGTGTTTTCAAAGCTGAGAAAGTAACATTTTCTTTGACACAGGTGAGAAAGGGAGACTTGACACTAGGAAGGAGAAAGCCAAGAAGCCACTTGGGACGGGGTTACAGGAACATGGGCATGATTTATATACCACTCTGCAGCCGGTGGGACCCCCACCTCGGCAGCAGCTGTCACTGGTGGTGGCCCTAAGGAGAGAGCATAGAAGAGGGATGTGGCAGAAAGGGCGATAGAACTCTGAGAAGAAGCATGTAGGTGTTTTATTCTGCATTTTAATGATTTTTGTCTGAGCTTCCTCTAGCTTCTTATTGGTCCCGAGGCTGTGGGCCAGTTTAAATTTGCATGGTGAAAATAAATTCTCCAAAGTCATAAATGTTAATGTTGAAAGAGCTCTAAGCATATTTCTCTAAAGCAGCCTAAGTATTTTGCAAATAGTATCTCTCTAGCATGCCTTCAGACACAGAAGCAAGCTGAGGCAACTACTATTTTTTTTCATTTTTCAATGTGGACATTCTGTCCTGTGAGTTTGGTGTAAACAGTCAGGAATCCTGACTCACCAACCGTTCGTTCTCACTGTTTCATTCTCACTGTTTCCGCCATACCAGCCACGGGCCTGGCCAACCTCTGTGTGCTTGTGACCATGAAGCATGTCGGGAAGGAAGACAGAATGGACTTGCATTTCCCAAAGGTGGCAGCAGCCTTGGAAGCCAGCCCAGGGCAGGTGGGCATCAGTGTGGGTCTTCCCACTGAGCAAAGCTGATGGGGCCGGTGCTGGGGGAGCCGGAGCTGTGGGCAGAGCATGAAAGCTGCTCCCCGACCCCTTCACTGGACAGAGTGCGAGCATGGCTCTTCTAGGCCAGTTTACGGAAGGCTAGGAAGACACGCCTTTCAGTGTCCTTGCTGGGAAAGCTGCCTAACAGCGACTCAGGAAAGGCTTTCATCTCCTCGCCTGAACCAGGAGCCTGTGTAGCATTCAGAAAGACACGAACTAGAGCGCCTGCTCTTGGCCTGTGCGAGGATGCAGAGTCCTTGTATACAGCTCACCTGTTTGGTAAGAAAGATCATCTCTGAGCGTCTGTGCAGGCTCCTGAAAGGTGCAGGTGGTCTCAGGTACCTGGGGGAGACGACGCCAGAGAAGGGGCCGAAGAAAACTGAAGGGGACTGTCATCTACTGACTGTACCTTATGCTTGCCAGGCATCTTACGTTGATCATTCGTTCATCCATTCGTGGTGCACATGTTCACTAAGCACCTGCCCGGTGTGAGGCCTGGGCTATACGGGCAACGATGGGCAGAGCAGCACATGGCTCTGAGGAAACTCAGGTTCAGAGAAGTTGGCAACTCAGCTGGTGCCACCTAGTTACATAAATGGAAGAGTTGAAATGTGGACCGAAGACTGACCCACTTCAAAGGCCTTTCACTCTCTCAGGCTCCCTGTCTGTCTCTGAGAACATGCCTCCTATAGCTCTTTGCTTCACAGGAAAATGAAGCCAGCCTGTGCTGTGCCTGCTGATGGCATCTACCACCTGGGAGGTGAGAGCTGTGCCCCGAGAGAGGGTGTCCCAGTTCTCTGGACACCGTGACCTGTACAAGCATTTAAATAGTTGTACGTATTGGGTATTGGTACACAGCTGCAGCTCTCTCCTACACATGAAAAAAAGAGACATAGTGAACTGGAAATGCTTTCAGATTATTCTAATACCAACATTAAGAAGAGAAATTGCAGAAGCCCAAATGGTGGGGTCAATCAAACAAGACTTGACAACCGTAGGGAGCAAACTGAAAGCAACAGTCCCTGCCCTGATCTTTTAGAAAGTGAACTGGAGTTCAGAGTTCCCTGTTGGCACCACACTGGGTGATTTCTGCCATGTCCTGGGAGAGGACGTGGGTGGGGGGGGGAGGGGAGTGTCAGGGCATCGGAATGGGACCAGACAGCTTCCATTCACATCTCAAGACCCCAGCCAGTGTGACCTTGAAGCTAAACTCTCCGTGCTCCAGGTTCACCACTGTGAAATGAATGACAGTCACAATGCCGAGCTCATGGGCTGTGAACAAAGCCAGTTAATGCATTTCAAGCCCTGAGAGCAGTGTCTGGCAGACGGGAAGCACTCTGTCAGCGCTGCTCATATGATTACCACCCATGTGGGCTCTGAGCTGCTAATTAACCTGTCCTTCCACACAGGGACCTGAACATGAGCACACGGACACTGCCAGTCCTAGCGAGTCTCAGGACATAATAAAGTGTGTCTAAGCTTCCTCTCCCACAGGTGACACCCATCTTTACCAAAAGGCTTTGACTAAATTACTAAAGTCACTGCACTTTGTAAAGAAAAATGTTTAACAAATCATATACTTCCATATACTCAGAAGACCCTAGGTTGTGGCTCTCAGTCCCCAGTGTCCTGACTATGGTTACAGAAAAAGAGGCACCCACATTGGAGGTGAGTACTGGAGAACAGGCGCTGGCTAAAATCAAAATGATGATGCTGATAATTAGGTAAAACAACACCCACTGTCCATTGGTTCAGAGAGGGGCTGGGCGTGTGCAGGCGCCAGGGGAGGGACGGGCCATTGTTCTAGCATTTCAGGTCCCCTCACCTCAATCACCAATGTGCTGTTAGCTGCCCCAGACTGTCTCTCCCTGACACAACTGTCTAAGATCCAATTTCTCAAAACCACAGTTGTTGTTATTACTGATTTTTTTTTTTTGCTGAACTTTCATGGATTCTTTTTGTTAAACCAGTCACATAGCCCAATGCCTTTGCCCAATTACATGATTCAGTTCCTTAAGAAAGTGCCTTAAAAGACTGACCCCAACACAGACATTTGAGGAGGACCCAGGACACAAAATGCGGGTGTTGTGGAGTCTGTTAGTCAGGTTCTCCAGAGGCCCAGAACCAGTAGGATGCACAGTGAGAGATACATAAGAGGAGACTGATTGTAGTTACTGGCTCGCACGACTACACAGGCCGAGAAGTCCCATCATTGGCTGTCGGAAAGCTGGAGACCCCAGGAAAGCTGGTGGTGAATTCATTCCCATCCAAAGGCCTGAGAACTGGGGTAGCCAATGGTGTACGTCGTGCTCTGAGTCCGAAGACCAGAGAACCAGGAGCCCTGATGTCCTAGAGCAGAAGACGGATGTCTCAGCTCAGGAAGAGAGAGAGAGAGAATTCACCCTCCTCCGCCTTCTTGCTCTGTCTTGGCCTCAAGGAATGACACCCACCCACGCCGGGGAGGGCATCTTCTTTATTCAGTGCACCCATCCCAGTGCTGACCTCGTCCAGAAACACCCCCACAGACACACCCAAAGGCCATGATTGACCAGCAATGTGGGCGTCCCTCAGCCCAATCAGGGTGGCACATTCAAGTAGCCATCACTTGAGGTGGCGCCAGCACTGCTCAAGCTCCGCCCAAGGACCTCGGGCTGGGCCAGCCATCTGTGTAGAGGCAAATGGCTTGGAGCAGGGTTTATTTTCAAACCTCTGCTAAGTAATAAAAACAGCAAGCAGCTTACAGTACATGGAGCTGGGTAACTCACACGGCAGCGAGGAGGGCCCAAGCCATCCCGTGTGACACCTTACGTTGCGGAGTCCGTGCCCGCCTGGCTGGTTTATTGCTTCCACGCCAGCAGGCATCGGGGGTGCATGGCTGGGCGGCCTTCATGGCCACGAATTCTGCAGCACGTGACATGTGGGGAAGTACAAAACACACCCGCGGCACATGCTGAGCTTCAGTGCAGTTCTCAGGTTTCAGCGTCTCTCTTCACATGTGAAGGGCACTCAGTCGTTTGCCATGCTGAAAATCACAGCAGGAAACAAGGTGCAAAATTGCAGCTCCCTCCCATCGTGTCGCACTTCTTTTAAAAGCATGCCTTGTTTTTTTTTTTTGTTTGGTTGGGTTTTTTTTGTTTGTTTGTTTTTTAATTTTTTTATTGTTAGTTTCACTGTGTTGTACAGCTGAAACTAATTTTAAAAATGTGTATTTCACAATAAAAAAGTAATCAGAAAAAAAATATATATATATATAAATATAATAAAAGCATGCCATATAAGCATGTTATATTTTGCTCTGTTCAGGATCAACTAGAAATTCAGAGAGAAGGGTGTGAATTAGAATTTTGCATCCCCAGGAATATTATATTCAAATTATAACTTTAATTTTTTAAGTGAAATCGTTTTTAAAAAGATACAAGGGGAAGATTAAACTCCAAATTTGACTATTCTTTGATGTTAAATTGCAGAGTAGGATTTTACTACTATTGCCCCCAAGATTTGAAATAAATGACAATGTCCAGCCCTCACTCTTAAGGAAAACAAAGCTCAGTATAGTAACCCCTGTCCTGTTTCAGTCTGAACACTTGTGTCGTCCTCTTGCAAAGCCACAAGAGGGAGCACAAGCTAACAGTCCCTGTCCCCAGAGCCCTGGCACCCTGGAGGACACACAGTTAAATTTGGGAGGTCATAATGCTTCTATGGTGGTATCTGTTCTGCAGAAACACTGAGCAAACTCAATCATAAGACTGTGAGAGCAGCATTTCACCGTCAGAGCATCAAATTCCGGGCACCTCAAGAGCAGACGGGAGGATACGGAGCTTGATCCTGGTTAAAGAGCTCTGGCAAGAACATACAGAAGTGCACCCACCTGAAGAAGGCCTCAACCTGTTTGAGGAGGGGGAGGGGAACATGGGGGGGTGGCGCGGGGCAGAGGGGTGGGATCCAGGCAAGTCCCCATGGAAGAAGGGATGGTATCTGTGTGTGTGTATGCGCACAAGAAACAGACTCTGGTCCAATTCTTTCCAACGTCTCCTGTCTCCTACCAGATCAGGAGCTGGGAGACATCTGAATCTTGAATCCTAATACCCAGAAAGAGACTTCTAACGAGGACAGTAGCAGGAAAGCCTTTTTTATTCTATTTTAACTAGGTTCTTAGGACATACTGTCCTCACTCATTTGGTGAATTTTAAGTAATTTATTTCTCCCAGGAAGAAAATATTATAGAATGTCCAAGTTACATTATCACTTTCTCATCTGTTTTCCAGTGAGGAGGCTCCACTCTTCTTTAGGCCCAAATTAGAGTGTAGAGTACTTTAGAATTCCCAAAAGGATTTTGATGGCTTCAGAAAGGAGCTCAGAATGTAAAATTTAAGGGCAGCATACATATTGGAAAGCGTTTCTTGATTTAGTCATTATTTATTGCGTTCTCACTATGTGCGGGTTGGATACCACGCCCTCCAGGAGTTGGTGGACAGTAGTGTAGGAACTGTTTAGCAATCGGTAGCCACTCAATAAATGTTTATTAAATGAATGAATGAGTGAGTGCGTGAGTGAATGTTATGACAGCAGAAAGTAACAGTGCTTTCAGTTTTATGTACCACATGTCAGTGAAATCATATCATTCTCGACTTTTTCTGTCTGACCTATTTTGCTTAGCATCATAATCTCAAGATCCATCCATGTTGTTGCAAATGGCACTATTTCATCTTTTCTTATGGCAGAATAGTATTCGAACACACAATGTGATATATAGATGATGTATTACAGAATTGTACACCTGAAACCTATGTAACTTTACTAAAAATTGTCACCCCAATAAACTTTAATTTAAAAAAAAAGAAAAAGAAAGTACCAGTGCTGAGGAATCATGAAAGAGGGCACAGAACCCAGGTGGGGGGTGGGGTGGGGAGAGAAGGCGCTGGGGGATTGCAGACGTTGAGGTCTGAGCTGATCCTGAAGGACAGCTAGAAGGCGGGGCTCAAGGGCAGAGGGTGTAGCAGTGGGTGGGGCATTTCAGGCAAAGGGAGGAGCGTGTCCACAGATGCTGACATGAGGGAATAAGTACTTGGGAGAAACTATAGGCAACTTAGTGTGACAAAGCTGAGCAAGAGATTACAAAGGCCTTAAGTACAGAAATTAATTTATAGGTAATTTTGAAATTTGATGAGCATTAATAATAATAACAGATAATAATCAGGCTCAGTGCTAAACGCTTTCTGCATATTAACCCATTTACTCCTCACAACATAAGGTAGATATTATTTCTTATTATCCCCATTATACAAGTGAAGAAACTGAGGTGCAGAGAATTTAAGAAACACACACCAAATTACGTGGATCTCATGTATTATTAGTTGGTACTAATATTTCAAGAAACCCCAAAACTTGGAAGGACTGCATAATAAAGAGCCGTAAGCTACCCCTTGGAAAGACTTTCAAAGATAAAATAAATGGGCCACCGGTTTAACCAAGACTGTCTTCAGTGGAATTTAGTTGGAGAAAAATTATACAACTCATTCCAAACAAAAAAGACCTCCACATCTTAGGTTAAACCATTTTCTGGAACTTGAGTCTTAAATGTAAGAGGTATAACATTACATATGACTTAATTTACTCAATTAGGAGTACCAATAGCAAATTCACAGGTAATATAACTAAAAAAAAATCTCAAAAGTTGAAAGAGCAGAGTTGGGAAATATAATAGAATATTTAGACTTCTTAATTCTTAGGGAAAGTATATGCATTAATATAATATAAAGTGAGGCACCCAGTTCATATAATTAATAAATTGATTTCAAAATAAGTCAACATTTAACTGTTAAAAATGAAAATATGAGAAAAAAGTAAATATAAATATATAATCTTAGAGTAAAGAAAGCATAAAGATAAAGATTTATAAAATTAATGGAAAGTAAATTCTCTAGGTTAAAAAATGGTCATTTTTTCAGAGGACATACACATGGTCAACAGGTACATGAAAAGGTGCTCAGCGTCACTCATCATCAGAGAAATGCAAGTCAAAAACACAATGAGATGTCACCTCACACCTATTAGAATGACCAGTATAAAAAAGACAAGAGATAACAAGTGTTGGTGAGGATGTGGAGAAAAGGGAACCCTTATGCAATGTTGGTGGGCATGTAAATTGATGTAGCCACTATGGAAAACAGTATGGATTTTCCTCAAAAATTTAAAAATAGATCTACCTTATGGCTCAGCAATTCCACTTCTGGGTATAAATCAAAAGGAAATAAAATCGCTATCTCAATGAAATATCTGAGCCCCAATGTTCACTGCAGAATTATTCACAATAGCCAAGATATGGAAACAACCTAAATATCTGTTGACAGATGAATGGGTAAAGAAAATGTGGTATATACCAGGGGTGCCAAAAAAATGTATACACAGGACTTGTATTCATCTTTTGTTATCGGTATATATTGAGTATTACAATTTTAGTACAGTTTTTTCCTTTCTTAAAATGCATATACATTTTTTGGCACCGTCTGTATATACAGTGTAAAGTTATTCAGTCTTAAAAGAAAGAAGGAAATCCTGCCATTTGTGACAACATGGGTAAACCTGGAGGACATTATACTGAGTGAAATAAACCAGACACAGAAGACAAATACTGCATGATCTCACTTATATGTGATATTCATATATATATATATATATATATATATATATATATATATATATATATATATATATATATATATATATATAGTTCCAAAAAATGTATACACATTTTTTTTTAAGCTGAGCCATCCTGCTACCTGTTGGCAGCTCAGCGGCTGCTCAGCTCGGGCCGGGAATTGAAC
>NW_017731517.1:664367-670682 GCF_001890085.2 Hipposideros armiger | reverse complement strand
GGGGGGGGAGACTGGATTATTTACCTTTTAATCTCTTTCATTCACCACACATAAACTTTTTAAAGCAATTGCAGCCCCCAGTTAGAGGTGATATGGCTCACTCTGAATAATTGCTTTTTTCTTTCAAACAATATTAGCATCTGTGGATTTGTAAATAAAACCTGCAGGATCCTCCCTAAACTATTTGATTTGCCAAAGCAAAAATATCCTTTAAGACATTTAAAAATGAGTGCAAATGTACCTGTGTTAAGGGGATCGTATATGCAGTTAGAACATGAATTCTTCAAATAACTTCTTTCTACATAATGAGAATGACTGAAAAATTTAGGACAAAAAAATGTGTTTGTGGCAAATGGCGCCCCCTCTGAGAAGGAGTATAAGGGGAGCACACCGGCATGGCTGGATATGCACACATGACTTCATGCTAATGGCCTGGGGGTCCGGCGAGTGGTGCCACAGTTTCCGGTTCACCACGGATTTGGCTCCCTTGTTTATCCAGACGTTGATCTGCTCATTTGTGTAGAAGCAGTTGTTAAAAACTAATGTGCTAGGTAAAACTGAGGCAGGCAAAGACATAAGAAACCTAAAAATTCAGATGGGAGGTAAGATATACACATGGAATATTTAAATATTGCTACAATCAGATACCTTACAAAATCTTTACAACATTATTGAATATAATCCCCAAACTATCTTTCGTATTCCCGTGGCAATCTTGTGGTTAACAATTTGTGCTTTCTAATAATCCCTTCCCCTTCTCCCTCATCCCCACCTCCCTCCCACCTAGCAACCCTCAGTCTTTTCTCTATATTTCTGAGACTGTTTCTGATTAGTTTGCTCATTTATTCAGTTTTTAAATTCCACATATAAGTGAGATCATATAGTATTTGTCTTTCTCCGTCTGACTTATTTCACTTAGCATAATGTTCTCTAGGTGCATCCAGTTGCAAATGCCTGACTACTGCAGTGTACACCTGAAGGTGAAGCTGAATAATACTGAATGTCAACCATAATTTNCTCAATATATACTGATAACAAAAGATGAATACAAGTCACATTTGACTTCTGCAATTATAAGAGGTGCTCAAAGTGGTTACCAACAACATCCAGACACTTCTGATTACGGTGAACTACTGCTTGAGCAAAGTTGGCCAAAGTGTCCACTTGTATACATTTTTTTGGCACCCCCGGTATATTGAACTCATAGACATAGAGAGTAGCATGGTGGCTACCAGAGACTGAGGGGAGGGTGAATGGGGAGTTATTGGTGAGTGGGGACAGAGTTTCAGTTTTGCAAGATGGAAAGAGTTCTGGAGATGGATGGTGGTGATGTTTGCACAACAATATGAATGTACTTAATGCCACTGAACTGTACACTAAAAAATGGTTAAGATAGTAAATTTTACATTATGTATATTTTACCACAATAAGAAAAAAATTGGTCAAAATTTAAATGTATGCAAAAAACTGAGAAAGAACATTTGCAACCTATTTGACATTTAAAATAATAATATAAAAAGAAATGCATCGAAATGCAAAAAAATGGAGCTAAAATAAGAGTAGAGCATTTGTTAACAAAAAGAGTAATATAAGCAATTAATGACCTGAAAAAATGTTTGAACTCACTAAGCATAAAAGAAGTTCCAGTTAAAATATGATACCCAGTGAAATAGTCACTGTAATACATTATTAGTCAAATAGTAAATTGGTTTTACGTTTTTGAAGGAAAATTTGAAATAGTTAAAATATGTACACTAAAATATGGAAGGATACAAACTCTGTCCATATGCATTAACCTGGGTGGGAGGTAAGAGAAGATGAATGTTGATGAAGGGGAGAGAAGCCAAATAAAAAGGGAAAAAGGCTGACCTAAAATTTGTATATGTATACATATGTGTGTGTATATACATACATACATATACTCGTATATACACATGTATGTGTGTCTAAATGTGAGGAAATAGGGAAGGAGGATTAGAATGGTTGTCTAAACACTTGGAAAAAATAAAGTTTAATTTTTATCTCATATCAAAGACATTTTTTAAAAGTTCATCCATACTTTCTTAACTTAGTAATTTCATTTCTGAGGAAATAATCAGAAATGTAAACAAATGTTTATTTGCAAGTATATTTATTTTAGTGTTATGTATCCTAATAAAAAACTAGAAACAAAATAAATGTACACCATGATGGCTTCCAGTTAAATGAAAATGATACCTCTAGATGACAGATTACCATGCAGCCACTGAAAAATCTGATTTAAAAAGTATTCAAATCCATGGGGAAATGCTCACTACATGATTGTTTAAAATAGATTCGAAACTCTATATTACCTAGCATTATCCCAGTTTTATAAAAAAAATCTATACATTTAAATATAAGAAAGAAGAGGGAAGAAGTCTGACAAGATCTTCATAGCCGTTATATGTAAAAGGCCAGTTCAAAATTCTTTCCAAGTTTTTTCTACATAATATTCTTTTTCATAAAACTACAAAGGCTGTGTGCTCTAATTTTCAAAGAAAACTGAAGATTAGTGATGAAAAAATAAAAGGAAAATAAACGAAACAGGTTCCTTTAGTCTGCAAAGAAAATCTCCCTTCACAGAGGTTGTTCAGGTCATAAGTTTCTTTGTGCCCAGGAACCTGGGGTTAATTTATGTCTAGTGTTTCACTCGGCTGAGGAGATTCCTTTGCTTCTTCCTGGAGTTAAATAATCCCAACTCAAGTTTCATCGATTGAAATTGCCTTGGAATTTCTCATTCAGTACTGATTTCTCACTTCATTCCTGCCTTTGACTTTACTGCATTTCAGGCCAAGGTCCTGAGTCAGCACTCATATTGCCATATTACTTACACACATCGTTCGCAATTTCTCTGTAAAGTGGCATTGCCATTTTTAAATTTTAGTTTTATGTGGTGCTCTTTGGAAGTCCCAGAACACTTTGTACAGGAGCAATGAAAAAATAAAGGCCCACATTGCCCGCTGGGTAATAAATCATTCACGGACTAATGTTTCCTTATAAACAAGCCCGCTGGCTAAATTTTGTATCTCTAATTCAGCCCTGGCTTTGTGGATGCTTATTGCATTTATGTCCGAAATGGAGTTTATAATTTATATGGAAGTTATTTGTAGAAAAATTTAGAATAGCTTACGATAAAATGTGTGTATTTATTTATTTATTTATTTATTTATTTCATATACTCAATAGAACATGCACTCTCAGTGAGGGTGATATCACCAAGGGGATGAAATCCAGTTTTTTGGGGGTTTTTTTGGGAGGGGAGTTAAAAGAATCTGAGATATTATAATAGTTTGTGGCCCTCCAAAGCTACATTATATCCTATAAATACTAATTATTCATTAGTATTTAATTTCTCACATTACACAGAAATTAAATTAAAAAAATATGTAATTACATTTAAGTTTAGTTTTTTTCCTTTAGTGGGGGCAATAATGGGAAAGAGTTTAGAAACACTGCAATAGAGCAGTAATATGAGAACAGAAAGATGAAGGCTAGGTGACACAGGTGGGGGTAGAATGCTGCAGTCACTACCTGGAGTTCTGTGTTATTATTGGACTGAATGTGAACATGAACCTCCCCTAGTGACTGCCCATGACATCCACTTGCTGGCCTGCCCCTGTGATGCTTCACCCAATGAGTACACAGAAGTGTGAATGCCAAGCCGTGAAGGGTCACCAAGCTCTGTTCACAGCATGACACCCCTCAGACAAATGTTCTCACAGTTTTGCCCCAGGTCAACGTGCTTTTTGGAGCATCTCTTCTGGCTTTGCCATTTGATGATGTAAACCTATGCACATCTTCAGGTGACTTTCTGAATCACGGAACTGCCATGTTTGTGACACTTTCCATAGAACTGTTACACAGTTCCATCTTCAAGGGGTCTCCCCTAACCTCTCTTTAGCAGCCTTGCTTCTCACTGAACTCCATTCGCCGTCTTCTCTAACCGTGACAGATAATGTGGCACCCCCAAACCCAACCTGCCCAGAACTGCATGCACACCTCTGTTCTGTGTGTCTCTTTTATTTTTCTAAAACTTCCTCTTCTCTATTACTCCTGATGAAACTGTACTCAACCTTTGAGGTTCAACTCAAATGTCACCTCTTGTAGGAATCCTTACTCAATTTCCCCACCCTGCCACCAATTCGTAACTAATATCTCCGTTTCCGGACCCTTCCCACTCTGCTATAGCACAGGCCACATTCTGCTTGTCTTAGCGTGCGTCTCTCCATTTCTCCCTCCCACGCAGTCCACCTCCTTTGCAGGGAAGACTGGGCCTTGCGGATATTTCTGTCCTTCGGCGTTTTTAATACAGAGTCAAGGTCTGAAAACATATTTATTAAATTGATTAGCCACCATATTTTCTTTAAAATAATCTATAATGCTTTTCAAATGAAAAAAAAAAAGTCTCAGGGGAAAAAAAGCTGTAAAAGAGTCTCTAGGTCTTGAGATAATGAGCAACTTAACGTGTGCTTTTCTGTAAATTTCCACATATGCAACTATGAAAATGTATGTTTTAAATCAGAAAAAAAAAAGAATAAAATTGGGTTTTGTTTCCGCAAAAAATGGATGGTAGGTTTTTACACCAAGGTAGAAAACTCGGGGCAGACCACGAACACAAACAAGCTTCGTCTCCAGGGTCGCCTTTGTGGGTCTGATGGTGTCAGCCACTAGAGAGGATTGGAGAAGGCTTCGGAAGGAGATGGGCTTAACGGGATAGTGGTGACCTGGGGACACATGGCGGATGGGGTGGAAATGCAGCGTGAGTACCGCTTCTTTACCCACCAGGAAGCACCAATGGGGCTCCAAGTGCTGCTGCCCCCACGTGGCGTGGTGATGGGCTTTCATGGTGGAGGCAACAGGCCCGGCGGGGACGCGAGTGTTATAATATCTACAGCTGACCTGCTGAGACTCGCACTGCAGACAAGGCAAGGCCTCTTGTGTGCTGGCCTCGTGGTAAGCTTGTCAGTTCTTGCAGCCCTCATAATCGTCCTATGAGATAATGTTCTTATCACTACTTTACAGAGGAGAAAACCGAGGAATTAAATAACTTTCTCAAGGTTACGTACAGAGAAAACTGCAAAACTTGGACTGGAGCGCAGTTCTTCTGACCTGAGGCCTTTGTACCGTGGGGCACCCCAGCCTCACCCCCAGTGTGCTCCGCGGATGGCCGAGCGATAGCACCGCAAAAAACCTGCACATTTCCACACAGCGAGTAAACGCAGTGTTTGGTGTTTATTTTCTCAAAGAAGAGAACGAAATCTCCGGTGTAAATAGTGATCTTTCCTTCTCGTTGGCAAGGCTGGGTAAATAACAGGGTCTCCGCACCCCAGCCGCGAGGTCTGTGGCTCCGTTTTAAAACCTTCACACTGATGTTGAAAATGTTGTCTGGCCTCTTTCAAAGACAGGAAAGCAAGAGGGACAAGGGAACTTTTAGGCGTGCTGGAAATGTATATTTGGCTTGCGGAAGTGATTACAGGACCCTGTTTTCTAAACTCATCGATCTTAACACTTAAAAAATGTGAATATTGTTGTATGTCAATCATACCTCAATAAAGCTGCTAAAAATAGGGAAAGTGTGAGCTGCTCAGCAGATTCGCGTGTCACAGAACCCTTCACAGAGAGCAGCAGCTCAGTAAATTCACTGCACGTGAGTCTTTCGTGGTGGGACTCACACACAGCTTGTTTCCTGGCCTCTTGTCTCAAAATCCGGAGAGCACGGCAGAAAGTGACACAGCAGACTTTTATCTGTTTTTTTAGGTCCTGAATCCATGCCCATCACCTAGGTTCTGGTGGTTATCTTTAAATTCCCGTTACTGAAATTCTGCATATGTAAAGGATAACAATTATTTGTGCTTTTACATTCTGGGATATTAACTAGGAAGTCACTTATATTTCCAGCCCTTTAAGAAAATTATACAGGAAATAACAAGCTATTCCAGAGAGGCTGAGAAGGGGCCAATCACATGTGGGTTGGAAAAAGAGAGATTATTAATCCCAGAAGAGAAATCAGCGTCTTGGTGTTTGTGAGACTATGTTTAACTCCCTTTTTGTCTCACTTTTCTGAACAATAAACAAGAGAGAATATAACCTCTTTATGACATTGTAAATCTAAAGGCCATGGAATGTTTTGCCAGCCCCCCACCCCAAACCACTTCGGTGGTAATGAAGGCATCAGCACATTCGTGGCGTGGTGGTGGTGGTGGGGGGAGACTGGATTATTTACCTTTTAATCTCTTTCATTCACCACACATAAACTTTTTAAAGCAATTGCAGCCCCCAGTTAGAGGTGATATG
>NW_017731517.1:633484-663420 GCF_001890085.2 Hipposideros armiger | reverse complement strand
ATATATATATATAGTCACAGGATGTGGAGTACAGCATAAGGAATAGAGTCAATGGAATTGTAACAGCTATATACGATGTCAGAGGGGTAGTAGATTGGGACAGGGGGATTGTCAGAGGGGTAGTAGATTGGGAGGGGGGATTATCACTTTGTGACGGGCGTAAATGTCTAACTATTACATTGTTTTGTACACCTGAAACTTTATATATATATATGGCTACAATCAAACAGACCTTGCAGAAGTCACTCAGGGTTGTCCCATCACTGCAGGGCCCAGGACGAGGGCATAGAGGCTCCATGCCAGATGACTACAGCATTTAAAAGGTAGAAACCGAGTCAACAACCTTACCCACCACGTGCTCCCTCGTCCTACCTCACCACATCTGTCTTCACGATGACCTGAAGACCATGCTGGTCTAGGGGATGCTCAGACCCCTGGGCTGGAAGGTCATGGGGCAGGAACAGCTCTTTCCATCTTTGGGTCTATCCTGCCCCACAAGGTCCTTACACGCATGTGTGTACACCCCCAGCAACACAGCCATGTTCCATCAACACCCCCTCGGCCTGGGTTATTGTGGGGGTGCACACAGCAACACAGTACACTTTCAGGAGGATGGACCCAGGACAGAGGCCCACGCAGGTCCCAACACTTCTGTGGGGTTGGGGACATCTGGGCAGGGAACTCCCAGGTTTTAAACATGTGTGGTACAGCATAGTCAAGTGGCATGCCCCCTGGCCCTGCAGACTGCCCACTCCATGGAAGAGGCAAAGGGCCGACATACCTTGGGCCAGGGTAGGGGCTCCTCTTACTGGACCTAAAGGTGGCAGCAGAGCCACTAACACCGATGCTGTAATCTACCCTATCTGGACGCTGTAAACACAGAGAGGAGACAACTGGACAGTTGTACCCATTTCATCCAAGGACACCACGAGACAGAAAGACAGGAATCAGAAGTGCTAGGAGACGAGAGGGATCACGTGCACACAGGCTTCCTTAGCACGCTGCCCAGTGGCTTTTCTTAGAGGGTCAGGAATGGAAGTGGGTTCAAATCCACCCTTCTAGAAAGAGCAGATAGATTCCAGCATTGCCTCACCTTCTATGTGCCAGGCACTGTTGTAGGTGAAGAAGACACATGGTGAAAAGACGGGCAAGATTCCTGCCCTGGTGCCACCTAAATGCCAGTGGGGGAGAGGCAAGCGCCCAGGGGTAAGCAAACCCATTTCAAGTAGTGGCAGATTCCCTGATGACAATAAAACAGGGAGGGAATAGAGAACGAGGAGTGTGTGTGTGTGTGTGTGTGTGTGTGTGTGTGTGTGTGTGTGTGTGTGTGTGTGTGTAGGGGTGGCTGCTTCAGCTAGAGGGTCAGGGATGACCTCAATGAGGAAAAGTGCTCAGTGACCATCGATGACAGATCCTGCTAATGGGTAGTCAGGTTTGACCTTGAATCAGGTCCCTTATGGGGTGATACTGAGTCTGAGGGGTGTAGAGGTTTCATTCTGAATGCAAATCTCGGCTGCCCTCTAAGTAGTTGCATGTTCTGAGGTAAATCACCCCCCCACCCCCACCCCTCGGTGCCTCAGTAAGGAATGTGGATGGAAGGAGGGCATTTATGTGGTGCAGTGTTATGAGCCCCAAGTGAGATCACACTGTAAAGTGAATAACACTGGTTCAGGCCACGTGGTCTGCAGCTCTCAACAATAAATGATAATAATTACCAGTAGTTCAAATAAACCTTGACTGCTGATATTTTTTTTTCTCATATGGAGTATGGTGAGGCTCTATTTCCTGGAAAAGGAAGCACACCTGTAAAATATAGCACACCTGTTTGTCAGGTAGAGCATGTCCACGGAGGCCCTCAGATGACAAGTCCCGTGATGGCAACAGGGGGACAGAGCCAAGCAGCTCAGGAAGGATTTTGCATGAAAAATGTGCTTGGCTGGCTCAGGGTCCCGATGTTTGAGCTGCAGTTCTGCCATGAGGTGTTGTGTGACCCCAGGCGGGCCTCTTCCCTTTCTGGGCAGTTAGCACCTGTACATGATAAACTCGACCTGGGGCTTTCACATTTGAGTAGCACAAGGACCAAAGGAGCTTGTTCAAAGTCAGATTCTAGTTCCCTGCCACTCAGGGATTCTGACTCAGTTGGACTGAGGTGGAGACAAGGAAACTGTATTTTTACTCAGCACCCAGGTAATTCTAAGATGGTGGCCTCCTGACCCCACTGGAGTGACACCATGTTGTGTATTGGTAACAGCGTTTATGAAAACCTAAGCACATTTGGCTCCAGAGTCTGCACATGTTAAAGGATCAGATGGCCCCAAAACGTGAACTGCCTGAGAGTCCACCTTCCCCCCAATTTCTCTAACTCCCACAAACACTATAATGAGTGACTGGATAGATTAATATATGCAAACTGCCCTGGGCACCCTGAAAGAGGCCATTGTTTCAACATGGAAATCAGTCAGTGGATGTTTGTTACAAGCTCTGAGGTCCCCAGAGGATAGGGACGCTGTGTAAATGCAAATCAGTGTCGTGTCTTGTATTATAATTTTTAGCAGCTCTGAGTTAATGTTTCAGCTGGACTCCTAGGCATAGGATCTTTCCCGTCGGGGTAGAAACATACAGTTTTATCAAGCTTACCCTGTCAAAAATGTTAAATGTTGGCTCTGGAAGCCACAATTTTGAAGAATATTATAACTCTACCTCTAATTCAAATGGCCCTTTTTGTGTAACAATAAACTAAAATAAATAACTGCGACAAAAGCCAACGCGGTAACACAAGCAGCAGGAGACCAGGCATTTCTAGGTTCTGCTCTGGTGCTAAGCGGTTATGTGACTTTGGGCTTTGTGACACTCAGTTCCTTCATTGACAGCAGCATCATTTCCCACTATTTTGTGGATCAAGTGAGATAATGGCTCTGGAACCACTCTGGACACGGTGGAACAGTTCATGTCCTTTATATCATCTGAAATAACAGCAATTTTCCAAGCCGCATCCATGAGATACCTCTAGAATCTATCCAGCCTAAACATTCAGGGAGGCTAGGAGTTCAGGGTGGCTGCAAGTGGAGGGGGAGGGTGGGGTCACCAGAGCAAGAAATGTGGTCAGAGGCACCTATGTGGAGGACGGGGAGCCGAGGTTGTGATTATTCTGCCTCCAACTGAGGACATCATCAGACCAGAGTTTTTGAATTGACTCAAACCACATGTCACAATGGAGAAAAAATCATGGAGGCAGGCCATCTGCAAAATCTCATCAGATGCTGGGCAGGAGTTGGAGAGCCACAGATTAGACATGTCCATAAGGCAGAGGGAGGGTGCCCACTGCTATTATCCACATTCACAAAGTCATTTTCTCAGTGCAACCCAATTTCTCTGCTGGTTTTCTCACCTCTCAATCTGTTTGGTTCTTTAAGATTTATTTCTTGTTTCTACTGCAGTTGCCGCAGCAGTTTCTCCAAACGAGTCCCCCGCCCTTCAATCTCAGCGTCAATGTTGCCTCTAAGCTGCTGCTTCCCATTTGCAATTTTCTAAATCACTAAGGTCAGCTGACGTGGGCACGCTTTGTGGTCTTCTTTCCACCAGACTCTCAAATAAAAGCACATACTCTGGCTTCTACTTGAGCCCAGCCTCCAAGCTGCCTTCTCCACCTCGTCCTCACCTGTGCCCTTCCCCCACCCTTATGCTGAAGTTACCCTTTTCTTCACTCCCATCTTCTGTATCTACAGCCTGGCACATTCTTCCCTGAATTCCAAAACTGCATTGTCACCTATGGGTCACACATGATGAGCCAACATCTCCTCAAGTTCTGATACTAAACTCATGCATTCCCACCTCCCCCACCAAAACAAAACAAAAGAAACCCTAGGTTCTTCTAGAGATCCTGCTGCATTTCCTTGTCTCATCCAGACTTCAGACTTCAGATCCATCTTCGACAACTCCTTACCCTTCCTCACATCTAAAAGACCAATAGCTGGGATTTTTGTCTGAAGACCTTCTGCAGCCATAACTTGGGAGAGTTACACCTCGGATACTAATCAGACTCAAAAACAAGGAAAATTTAGGTCTCACTATGAAATCCACATTCTGCCTAGGCTGCAGCCTTTTGGGGGGCTGGCTCAGCTGCCTGTGCCAGTGATTTTTCTGCTTGTCACAGGAATACACGTGGGCAGCTCTCAGGTGTCCCCACCGCCCACTGGTGTGAACCCGGGGCAGCTGCTATAGATAAGAGTGACAGGGCGTGCAGTGTCAGAGAGCAAGGGCCTTGGAGACAAAGCTCTCCTAACCACCTCTGTGCCCTCAGGGGTTCTCCCAATGTCTCCATCAATTTCTCAGGTCTGCACAAACGTGTCTGTTGATTCTGTCATCTTCAGGTTTGAGATCCAGGGAAAACTAGTAAACTTTGGTGTCCCATTATGTCCAGAACAATAAAATGCCTAAGAAAGTAGAATCATTAGGAAAAAAAAAGATTAAAAAACGGAGTCTTCTAAATTGTCAAAATAAAATTTAAAATATTATTTAAAATAAGTAAAATTAAAAATGAATATTATTTTACATAAATTTAAAATAGTATTTATATAAATAAAATTTTAAAATAAAGAAAATGGTAAAACCTCATAAACAGAAATGGGAAGGAAAAGAAAATAAATAAATAAAATAAGAAAAAGAAAGAAATTTAAAATTTACAAATAACTTTAAATGTATAAAAGGACAACAACAGAGAACGGTAATCAAAAAGGCAAAATTCTTTAAAAATTAGGAATCCTGGAAACATGAAGATAAATGGCAAAGTTGTGTATGAACACAAAGGAAGAACGCTGTAAAGCACAAATCCGGAAATCAGAATGCGCCGGCCCAAACACAAACCCACAGCTACAGGAGGCGTGTTTAACAAAAAGCCCTTGGTAAAATAAATAAGCAGAAAAAACATAGAAACATAAAACCCTTGGAAATGAGTCCTTCAAAATGTTTCTTAAACTACCACTAGTTTATCATGGAAGGGGGCCGGGAGGGGACGCCGCGGAGAGCTCGGATGGAGTTGTGTGGTGCAGCGTGTCTCGTGCTCTGGACCAGTGTCCTGGGTCTGGGCCAAGCGAGCGGGGCTTCGTTACCCGGTGGCTAACGCGTGCAGACCCTAGAGCCAGACCCTCCATGATTACAGTGCCCGCTCATCCACTTTATAACTGTGCTGCCTTGGGGAAAATATTTAACCCCCTATGCTCCAGTTCCCCAAATATTAACTGGGGTCAGCAACAGTGTTTATCTCACGGAGGCTCCTATAAGTATTAAGCAGGTAAAGTGCTTAGAACAATGTGTGATGTTCCTAAGTGCTTTATAAGTTAGTTGTTACTAATTATAGACTTCAAGGAAAATACTTTTTTTTTTTTTTACTTTTTATTATGTTAAACTTCAAACATACGCAAAAGTAGAGAAAACAGTGTACTGAAGCCCCATGTACACATCTCTCAGCTTGGACCCTTATCAACTCATGGCCAATCTTATTTCACCTGTTCCCCACCCATTCTGTCTGCCCTCTCGGCCGCATTATTTTGAAGCAAATCCCAAAAGTTGTATTAATTCATCTTTCAGTATGCCAGTGTATATCTCTAAAAGATAAGATTGGTTTCAAAAAACAGAGAACCTAACCACAATGCCATTTTCACACCTAAAGAATATTAACAATTTTAAAGAAAATACTTGAAAAGTCTTAAGATACTCAGTGCATGTACCACGTGTTTGCATAAAGGTTATTCTACTATTTTTTCCTTTGGATTTGAGGACAGAAGGCACATATTCAACAGGATTCATGCACTGAAACGAAGTCAATTTAAAAAACTTTCCTCTCTAACAATTTTGTTGAGACTCATATTATACAGTGAAAGGTATTCTGTTCCTCTGAAAGTGAAAAATAACCAAGGCTTTTTTCTAACTGCTCAGTACATTCTGAGAGGTATATTTTAAGGGACTGTTAACGACAATATGCATTTCCCTATTGATTCATTCTGTTCTAAGAAAATTTTATGGATATTACCCATTGAATTCACAGGGTACCATAATCCACTGTATATTCTACAAGGCGATTATTTTCTTTTTTTATATGGCAGACACATTTCAGTTCTAGAAATGTTATTGTCTACTGCATATTCTTAAAAGCATATTGTTACCGGGACTCTTGAAATCCTTGTTTTACCAGAGGGAAGGGGACCAACAGAATGAAAATGGTGCATAATCATGGCATCACTGGTAAGAGTCTGGCCTCCTAGCAGATGTCAGCTGTGTTTGGCTAACATGGCTTGCTGCAAATGTCACATCCTGTTAAGAATGACAGTGCTCTATTCATGGCCCAATGAAATGCTTTATGGCTCTATTTTTTGTTGTTGTTGTTTGGGCCATGGCTCATGTCGTCTAACTGCAAACACACACAGATGTGCCTCCACAGTCACCAGTAGTTAATAAAGCATCCGGGCTTCCATTGTGGCTGACAAATGTCAATAAACCCAAGGCCTTGAGTGTCTTCCTGTGCATGGTTGATTTAGTTTGTTCTTTTCTACAGTGGAGACTGCTCCTGAGATAAGGTTGTCACTCCATCAACCACAACAGAAACAAAGTGGAAAAGAGTGATTGGGCCAAAGCATTGGAAAAAGGGGCCGCACACTTTGATGTGGGGTGCTAGGAGAAGGGCAACTTAAATGCTTGCTATTAAAAAACAAAACAAAACTCAGTGTAGTGTTGGACAAAATATGTTTTATGATGAATTGAACAATGAAGATTAATAATCTGGAACTGAAAATTCCATTTGGGGGGAACATAATAAGGGGTAAACTTTTACGACAATGTTTTTTTAAAAAGAAATTTTGTTTTAAAATATTAATAGGACAAATTGTTACTGAACTTAGCCCCTTATTTTTAGTCAACTTTCTTCTTTATGACTCTTTACTTTCTTGGGTAAAAGAAGTAAAAGGTACTAGCCCACAGCCAGTTACAGCCTAATTGAGAGAATTAACCTATTCATGTCTATAAAGCACATTTTCCTACCTCAAAACGACATAATAGGCAAAATAATCTAATTTGCCTTTTTTTTCTTTTGAATATAAATTTACTAAAAAGACATCCAGTGCAACAACTTTGGGGAAATGAATGCAGAAAATATAAAAATAAAACATATTTTTCAGAATGCTTTCCCCTCATGTGTCTTAGACAATAAATCAGATTCTAGGTAGAACTGTACAATTACAGACAATGAGAACCCAAACTGATTTTGGTTCAATTAGTAAAAGAGTTAAGCAGTCTGACTTTTAGGAAAACTCTTTAAGAGTACTTACGTATAATTGGAGAACTTATTTCCATCACATATATCAAGCAGGGCTCAGGCCTTGCATTTTGCAAGTACTAAAATCACCTTTTCATAGACAACACAATTGAACTGCATTTTGAAATTCTTAAAGGTAAACTAGCTTGTTTTGTTTTGTTTTGTTTTAAAGATTTTTATTGGGGAATTGGGGGATGGAAACAGCACTGGAGAATTGGGGGAAGGGGAACAGACAAGTTGCTGTCTTTTTGTTTCTTCAGTCTAGTTGTGGAGGATGTTGACTCACCGGCCCAAGTTGGCACCATCATTGCGCTCTTCCCGGGCGAGGCAGATCAGTCGCCGGCTTCTGAATGGCCGCTCACGGCGACTTGAGGGCCACTCACAGTGGCTTGAGGGCTGCTCACGCTGGCTGCTGGCTACATACGGTAGCCCATGGCAACCCACTGCTGCAGGGGCTGCAGCCTACCCCGTCGCCAGCGACTCACAGCAGCCCAGCTCCAGGTTGAGCTGTTGTTCAGCATCTTAGCTGTAGAGGGCACTGTCACTGGCCCTCATATGTGGGATCCGAACCGGGGCCCTCTGGTGTCCCAAACCAGTTCTTAACCATCGCGCCACTCGGCCGGCCCAAAATGTATGTACCTTTTAAGGGGAGCATTCCACTATTAGAAATTTATCCTACAGGTATACATATGAGTATATACAATAGATGAAGATAAAACTTTTACCATATAACTTCTTGCATCTTTTGAATTTTGAGCCATGAAAACATATTATTAATCAAGAAATCAAATTTTAAAAAATTTAAATGAAGAAATTTAAAACATGATGAAAGAGTATATTCCATGTAGCCAGCACCTACGGCTCTGCTGAATCTGAACACTCTCCTGTCTGTCCTCCTCAACCTCACTCTCTCCCTGACTTGCCAGAGGTAACTATGTTCTTGAATTGGTATTTATTATTCCTTAGACATATTTTTATTATAAATACACACATATATATATTTTTAACTGCTAGATATTGTATTTTAACATGCAATTTTTAAAGATTAAGTTTAGTGTCTCCTCCCAAACATAAGGTCACCTTGGGGCAGACCTTTATGGTATTCCTTCTCAGCCATGTGCCTGACTGGGAGCAGTGCCCAGTAATGCAATGGGATAAATGAATGAATGAATATTTCTTACACTTTTGCTTGATAGCAAAAGCATGAAAATAACAAGAGAATGAATATATAAATTGTGGGTCACTACAGTATCTAGCAGCTAAAATGAGTGAACTAGAGTTATATTGTCTAAGCAAGAATAAATCTTAAAAATACACAGGGGAAAAGCAAGTTGCAGAATAATACTAATATTTGTATTTATTAAAAACTATAATAGTATGGTTCGTGGATGTATATGTGTATATCTATCTAAACACACACAGAGATTGGTCAACAGAACGTGCATGTGTGTATGTTTGTGTATGTTCTGAACATGGCAAGTGATTCAAAATCTATGTGGAAGAGCAAATGACTAAGAACACTCAAGACAATTTTGAATAAGATATCCGGTGATAAAACCTGTCCTATCAGATATCTGTTGGGGATTGGGATTGGAATTTCATGGAATTCACAAATTAGTTTGGAAAGAGTGAACCTCTCTGATTTTTGCTTTTCATCCGTGAGCATAATATCTTTATTTATTTAGGTCTTCACTATCTTTTAATAAAGTTTTATCATTTTCTTTACATTTGCTGTCAGGTTTATTCCTCGATGTCATCTACTTTTATTGCTATTGTAGATTATAAGTTTTGAAAAGTTATTTTTTTGAAATCATTGTGAATGATACATGGGAAACAATTTCTTTGTATTGATCTAGACAGGGGTTGGCAAACAGAAGCTCACGATGGGTAGGTACATTCTGTCTCAAAAGTTTGCCAACCACTGGAAGAGCAATCCTGTCCCTCACAACAATTTAAAAATTATTCGAGAGCCATAAATATATTTTTACATAATCACCATTATGTAAATAATATCCTTTTAAAATGTTATAATGAAACTATGATAGTTTTATTTTCATTTTCAATTTTACTTCAGAGCCAAAGTTCACGAGCCACTGTTTGCTGACCCCTGGCGGCTCTTCCGTCTCAAAAGTTTGCCGACCTCTGATCTAGCATTAAGCAACATTGCTTCCCTTTTATTTAGTCTAATAATTTGCCTACAGATGCTTTACGACTTTTATATGTAATAAGTCCTTTTATCAGTGAATAATTATAATTGTGGTTCTATTCCAATTACTTTACCATGATAACTATTATTATCTTATGGTACTGCCTAATGCCTCTAATTTGATGTTAGATACAAGTGACAATAACTGGAATTTTTGTCTAACTCGTAATTTTAAAAGGGAATACACTTTTTTATAGTAATGTATTGAAAAAGTGGACAGAAAATGGGCAAAGATACAGAAGGCCCAAACGGCACTACCAAACTTCTTAGTCTGACAGTTACAGTAGCAGAACTCTCCTTTTCAAGACTCATGGAACATTCTCAAGAATAGGCCATATTCTGGGCAACAAATCTTCATAAATTTAAAATAATTAAAATCTTTCAAAGTATGTTTTCTGATCATATAAAATTAAACTAGGCATTAATAACTGCAAGATTTCTGGAAAATATTCAACTATTTGAGAAGTAAACAGCAAACTACTGAATAACTCATGGAGAACTGAATAACTCAAAGAGAAATTGTCAACAAAAATTAGAAAACATTTTGATCTGAATGACAATGAAAACACAACATATCAAAATTTGTGGAACACTCCTGGAGCAGTGATTAGAGAACACGTCATAGCAGTATGCTTGTGTTAAAAAAGGAAAGGGTCTCAAGTGAATTAAGGTGCAGAAATCAGTAACACTGAAAACAAAAACAACAGAGAAAATCAGTGTAACCGAAAGTTGGTTATTTTACAAGATCGATACAATTGTTAAATCTCTAACCAGACTCACCAAAGTAATAAAATAATAAAATAACACATGAGTTACCAATATCAGGACAAAAAGGGATATTACTGCAGATCCTATACACATTAAAAGGCCAATAAGGGAATACTGTGGATGACCATGTGCTCATGAATTCAAAAACTTAGATGACATGGAAGCCAGTCAACTGCACTAGGCAAATTATGCTAATTATGTCATTAGTGATGCATGAGTTGCTAGAAGATGTACATTCTTCTTTTTGTTATATCACTGTTGGCATTACTTCACTCTACAAAGACATGAAAAAATTGAGACCTGCTGTATCGTACCAAAAAGGGTGTATCATAAAGTTAAAAACTAAATGTAAGTTATAGGAAAATCTAAGATTCTGTATTCCCAGATAAGTACTCCAGTGAGACGAATGCTTGATTATATTTCTTCCCACCCTCCCAGTCCTGGGGCTGGGGGTGGGGGCACAGATAGAGATTGGGAATTGTTGATGTAGTCTCGGTTACATCAGCCAGAGCATTGACCCCTGCTGCTGTCACACACACCTGCACGGTCCCCCTCGGCCCCCAGCTTTATGCCATCGCCTTAGAAGGCCACCTTATAGTGGTAAGATCACTAAGGTCAGCATTCAGCCTGTATTCCTAAGGCATACCCAACCCTGATGTCTGAGCCCCATTCGCTCCATCGTGCCTTACCGTTTTCCACACAGCTTGTTTGGTCTCTGCCTTCTCTGTGATTCCCAGCGTGCTCTGTAGAGAGAAAAAGAAGAGGTAAGTTTCAAGAATGATGTACCACATGGAAAATGATTAAGGTTTTACTTTATATTATTTAATTTTTTCCTCTAAATTAGACATTCTCTGATTTGGCCAGAAAGTGCAGTTTGGAAATGAAACAATCATTTAATCAGTTCTCCTGAGAGTTAAGTCAGCATTACTCACCTAGGGTTACACATGGAGAAACTGAGGTGCAGACTGCATGCTAAGGGCATCGTGGCAATCTGGCAATGATTCATGCCCAGCAACACTCTTGCTTTAGTATATTATTCCAGTAAATAAATGTTTGGAGCATCAGCAGTTCATGCGCCCTGGTTAATAATACTAGCGACATTCACTAAAGAAAAACCCAACTCAATACAAGTAAGACACAATTAGAGCATAGATTTTTTTTTTTTTTTTTAGCTGAGCCATCTTGCCACCTGTTGGCAGCTCAGCGGCTGCTCAGCTCAGGCCGGGCATCGAACCGCTGTTGCTCAGAGCTCAAGCTCTTGAGCGAGCTCTTAACCAATTGAGCCACTCGGCCGGCCCTAGAGCATAGATATTTTGAAAAAGATGTCCAAGTGCACATTATACAAATTCCTAACACGAGAACACTAATTAAGTTCAAGTCTTTGACTGCTAGGACTGCCTCTGATTACAAGCTGTCATGTATTTCCTGGCTGAACGTTCGCATAACTGCTGTTAATTTCCCTTAATGAAATTTGGAAATAAAGAATCATACTGTGAAAGTGAGAAAATAAAACCTTCAACATGATCACCTTGCAATTTAATCCATCTGGTCATGAGTGTTAGGAACAAGATAAGGAGTGTTTGCTGCTGGGAAACAGAATAAGGCGGGCAGCACACGCAGGTGGAAGGCACGTCTAGCTCGGGGGCTCCCAAGGACCTTCCAGGGGTCCACAGGTGACCTTCTGGGAAACCTCTGCAATTAGATTCAAAATATTATATCTGTGTGAGAAATTCAACTTTCCTCGAACTCTCCAGGGACTCACGTATTTCTGGGTGCGGACATTCCGCAACGGTAGTTAGGAATGGTAGAGTCTGCGGTAGAGGTGAGGTGCAGGGATGATGTGTAGACAGAGGTTCAACTCAGCCTCTGGCAGGACCGGGGTGCAGAGAGCAGTGCAGCTCCCTGCCCTCACTGTCACTGCCTGAAAGTGCCTTGGGCACTCTGAGGGGCACAGACTTCACAGTCCTGTCTGTGACCTGCCGGTGTCCCTCACACTGTGTCATTTCCATTCACTCCAGCCGTCTTGCATCTGCCAAGTCTGGCATGTCCAAGCCCTTTTCTGAGTCACAGGAAGCCTCTCTGTCCTCCTGCATGATGAGGCAAAGGTCAAGGGAGGCCACCGCCCCTGGGAGCAGCCCTTAACCAGTGACTCTGGGAGTTGGTATATAAATATTCCAGCTTTTCTTATCCCTCATTTGGGATAATCCTGAGAGGTATGTTTTACACCACTTCCCAGAGTGCCCCCCTGGGGTCACGCCCCCAAAGCTCACTAAGGTAACTGGCTTCATAATGCACTCTTAAGGGCCATCTTCCCATCCCTTTGTCACTGCCCCTCTCCCCTACTAGCCTCCTCTACATCTCACAAGAAAACAACTTGTACTTGAACTCTTATCTTGGGGTTCATTTGTGGAGAGAACTGGACGAAGACCAGCCAACCCCCGAGCACCAGTCATTCTTTCACAGCCACCATATGTTCTGGCCAGTCTGCCTGAGGAGTGAATTAACTGCAGGAGTTTCCAGAGCCCTCGGCAGCTGCAGGGTGGCAACTGGAGCTCTGACAAGAAACTGCAGAGCAGCTTGTTTTACTCAGAGGTCCCTCGGTTGTGAACATCATCGGAGCCCAGCCTCCTCCTGTCCCTAAGTTGTGGGGAGTGCAGTCCCTTCCATCTCTTTGCTTCCTCAGAGGGGTCCTTTCCCGGGGAGCATTGGCTCCCTAGGAAGCAGCTGGCCTCTGGGTGCTGCCGGCGTGGCCCCATGGCTCACATCCACATGGACACCATGTGTGGGTCTCCTGGGGCTGTGGGTAGAACTATCTCTATAATGGTCCCCAGATCTCAGGAGAGTCTTTCCAGTAACCAATTTCTCTGTTTTATAGCCTTATCTTTCCACTGAGACAGCTAGGCTTTTCTTCCAGAGAAAAACAAACCTCCTGCTCCCTTGGCCATGTCACTTTACCCACTGAAGGCAGCTGCATTCCTGTGGAAAGAGCTGCGTCTGGATGTAGAACATCTTGCGTTTGTGCTCTACCTGTGTGACCTGCAAGTCAGCCAATCTCCCTAATTTCGGTTTTCTCATCAGTAAAATGGACAAAATTAACAAAACTGTGCCTTTCTAACAGAGTAGTGATGTGCATTAAGAGAGGCAGATCGTTATAACAGTATCTTTAAACACAGATTAATCCTACTGAGAGCATTTTTCACCTATCAGGCTAGTGAAGATAAAAATGTCGGTAATGCACTGTGCTTGTGAAAATGGGCAAACAGGAAGTCGCATACATTGCCACTTCCCTGAAGGAACATTTGTCAAAAGCTTTCAAAATTACCAAGTCACGTGTTCTTTCACCTAGTAACTCCACTCGCCAGAATGTTCTCTCAGTGGTACTGACACATGCGCAAAATGACCACACACACTCAACACACACACGCACACAGACATACACACACACCACACACACCACACACATGCACACAGACACACACACACAACACACACAATACAAACACACACAACACGCACACACATAAACACAGACACACACGCGCGCACAGACACACACACACAACACACACACCACAAACACACACACCACAAACACACACACAACACACACAACACAAACACACACACAACACACACAACACAAACACACACACAACACACACAACACAAACACACACACAACACACAACACACACACACGGACAATGTGAATATTAATCATAGTGTTATGATAGAAAAATACTTGAAACAACCTAAATAGCCGTCACAAGAGGGTGGGTTAAGAGAGTCACAGTTCAGCGACCCAGTGAAATTCCCTGGAACTATTAAAAAGAGCAAACCAGCTCCACAGCTCCTGATACAGAGTCATGTTTGAATTATACTCAAACATGAAAAAAGCCGATTGCAGAACAATGTGTATAGTTTGCAATGATTTGTGTAAAAACAATTACACAAATGTGCAAACCACACCTCTGGAAGGATACAGAAAACACTGTTGGCAGGGGGCCCCCGATGGGAGAATCTAGAAGCTGGAGGACCAGCGAGTTGAGGGGGTCTTGTGTTCTTCTTTATACCTTTCTGTACTTTGGAGTCTCATGCCATCTAGAAGTAGCGCCTATCCAAATATTATTCATAAAAAAGTAGAAAATGTGTGTGCAACATGCAATATTATTAGTTCTAATTATCAGTAAGTAAAAACTGATGCTAGTGCTTGCAAAGCAAAATCCTGCAGATAAGGTCCCGGATGATTTGTGCAAAAACCTGCCTGGCACCAGGGAGAACCCTTCCTCTCCACCTAGGTGTGCGTGAGGCCCTGAAATTCCCTTCCGGCTCATCCCACCCCACTAGAGCCTAAATACCAATGTGGTGTAATACCATCACTCAATGTCTTCTATTTTATTATAAAATTTTTCAAATACCGAAAAGTTGAAATAACTTTACATTCAACACACACACACACACACACACACACACACACACATATATATATATATATATATATGCATTCAGCAGTTAAAATTTCTGTATTTATCATATAACCATCCATCCCTCCATCACTGTATTCAACCACAATCCATCTTACTTTTATGCATTTCAAAGTAACTTGAAGAGATCAGATACTCCTCCTCATAAAACTTCAGTATGCATATCATTAATTAGAATTTCATATTTGCTTACAGATTTTTTTCTTTTGAGTTAAATTGAAATACATAAAACACAAACATCTTTTAAGTGTATCACTTGAACCTCAAACCTCTATCAAGATACACTGCCTTCTATTCAGAAAGTGCCCTTGTACCCCTTCCCAGTAACTCTCCATCCCCATTCCTTCAAAGTTCTGATTTTTTTCTAGAAGTTCACATAAATAGAACCATATAGGATGTAATCTTTCACTCAACATTTTCCTGACGTCCATCCATAGTGCTGCGTGTATCAATAGTCCATTCCGTTTTATTGTTGAGTAGTACTCCACAGTATGAACCTACAACAGTTCTGTTCTCTGACACTGAAGCCATTTCCAGTTTGGGCCTACTGTAAATAAAGCCGCTATGAACGTTCTTACACAAGCCTTTCTATAAACAAATAGTTTCTCTTCTCTTGGATAAAACCTAGGGGTAAAATTTGGGAAATGTTAAGTTCTATAAGAACCCAAAGGGTTTGTGCCATGTTACATACCCAACAACAATATATGAAAGTTAGGGTTTTTTTGGTTGTTTCCTGATAACCATTTGGGTGGGTGTATAGTGGCCTCTCAATGATGTTAGCAAATCAAATCAGAACATGAAAATGCATCATATAACATCAATTAACCTTACTCCTGCAACCTTGTTAAATTCTTTATTGGTTCTAGTAGTTGTTTTATAAACTTATGAGACTCTTCTATGTAAACAATGATGCCGTATGAAAATAGAGACTGTTTTGCTTTTTCTTTTCTGAACTTCCTATCTTTTTTTTTTCTTACATTATCACACTGGCTTGAACCTGTAATATAACATCGAACAGAAGTGATCAAAGGGCCTCTTGCTTTGTCTCTGATCTGAGGGGAGGAATTCAATGTTTTGCCATTAAGTGTGATGTTAGGTGTACATTTTTATAAATGATCTTTAATAGATTGAGGAAGTTATCTTGCATTCCTTATTTGTGGAGCACTTATATCATGAAAGGATGTTGAATTTTATTAAGTATTTTTACTCTACTGAAATGATGACATGGCTTTTCTTCTTTATTCTTTTAATAGGGTGAATTTTATTAATTTTTGAATGTTAAACCAACTTTTTATTCCTAAGATAAACCTTACATGGTTATGATGTAGAATCTTTTTTCTGTTCTGATTTGATTTGCTGATTTTTTTTCTTTAAGGGAATTTTCTATCTCTGTTCCTGAGTGATATTGATCTGTAATTTTCTTTTTCTTTTCTACTTTTCTTGGTGGTGTCTTTGTTGAGTTTTGGAATTTGGTATTTTGGTATTGGTATGCTAGTCTCATAAAATGAGTTGGAAAATATTCCTTCCTCTATTTGCTGAGTTTTATAATATTGGTATTATTTCCTCCTGAAATGTTTGATAAAATTTACTAGTGAAAGTCTCTTGATCTGCAGTGTTCTTTGTGGGAAGATTTTTGATAATTGAATTTCTCTAATAGATATAATAGCATTTAGATTTTCTCTCTCATCTTGGCAAATTTTAGTTTTCAAAGAATTTACCCATTTCATCTAATTTGTCAAATTGTCAACTTAAAGTGTTTATATTGGGTTGCAGAAAAAGTCATGATGCATTTTTGCAACAAACAACAGAAAAAATACGTCATGACTTTTCCGACAACCCAATATTATTCCTTTAACCTCCTTTTTATGTTTGTAGGATCTGTAGTATAACTCCTCTTTCATTTCTGATATTGGTGCTTTGTGTTAGTCCTCTTTTTTCTTTTTCTGTTTTTAAAGCAATTTTGCTTGGAGTGTATCAATTTTACTAATCTTTTGAAAAACACATCTTTTGGCTTTCTTGATTTTTAAAAAAATCTTCTGTTATGTTTTGTGGATTACTGCTGTTATCTTTATTATTCTTTTCCTTGTACACAGTTTGGGTTTACATTGCTCTTCTTTTTCTAGCTTCTTAAGGTGGAATGTTACATTAATGATTTGATGCTTGATTGCATATTTAAAAAAGAAAATAAATCCTTATATCTTGAGACTATTTTGACATACAAAGTTCTTCCTGTGTATTATTTTCAAACCAAAATGTGTTTTCCAAGTGGATTGCAGTATGCCTTCAACAGATATAAAAATGTAAAGTGGGATTCAAATAATAAAATCATTTAACCTACTCTTTTTTTTTTTAAGATTTTATTGGGGAATTGGAGAAGGGGAACAGCACTGGGGAATCGGGGGAAGGGGAACAGACAAGTTGCTGTCCTTTTGTTCTTCAGTCTAGTTGTGGAGGACGTTGCTTCACTGGCCCAAGTTGGCACCATCATTGCGCTCTTCCCGGGTGAGGCAGATCAGTCGCCAGCTTCTGGATGGCCACTCACGCTGGCTGTGGCTACACACAGTAGCCCATGGCAACCCACTGCAGAGGGGCTGCAGCCTACTGCGTCGCCGGCGACTCACAGCAGCCCAGCTCCAGGTTGAGCTGCTGTTCAGCATCTTAGCTGTAGAGGGCAGTGTCACTGGCCCTCATATGGGGGATCTGAACAGGGGCCCTCTGGCGTCCCAAGCCAGCTCTTAACCAACTGCGCCACTCGGCCAGCCCTTAACCTACTCTTAACCTGCAATATAAATAGCTATGTGATTGAACAAATTAGAATTGGTTTCCTTTATCTAAATTATCCATATAAATATTATGTGAAAAATAAAATGACAATGAATGAAGAGATGAAAACCTCTCTCATTCATTTGTTCTTTTATTTAATAGCAGGTTATCACACATATATTATGCACTGTGTACTCTGCTAGGTATTTCAGGAAAAGGTTAAATATTTCATGGTTCTACAGGCTAATAGGGAACATAGGTATAAATTTGGAGAGTGAAGGGTCCATGTATAATGGTTGGGCATCTGGGAAAGTGGTGGAGAGTCTCAGTTGGTTGGAACATGTGGGTACAATGGCAAATAAAAAAATAATGAGGCACATTGTGGAAGGCCTTGAAGGATGGATTGAGGAAAAGTTTGGATAAATTATGGCTTGCCAAACAAAACTTTAAGGTATAAAGGAAAATTTACAGTAATCACAGTCTCTACTGCTTCTTCTATCCCATCATAAATGTGCAAACTGCACATAAAGTAGAAGCCAGCCTCCATCAATTTTCCCAAGTGTCTCCTGGAAGGCTCCCCTTTCTAGCAAGAGAAGGTGACATCCAACTTGCCAATTTAATACCTTCATTCAGCATATATTTATGGCTTGGTGAGGTAAACTTTGCAACATTCTAGCTAAAATTAGATTCAGAATATCTGCAAATGATATTATCTGCTCTCTGTGGAGCTTATCAGCTCAGATAATCAAGCATTGCCTGTATTTTTAAATAATAATACTTCCAAATTTCTAAAGTAGAGTCCTTGTCTCCATTTAATCTTTGAGACAATTAGAGAATATCTTCATTTTGACCCACTTTTTCTAATTTTAAGCATGCATATAAAATATCTTAATAATAGTTCCATTTAGTGAGTGCCTTTATGTGTATCATTGCTAAGCCTGGTAACAGGTTTGTGAAGTAGATGTTATTGTTCCTAATTTAAGTGAAGAAACTGACATTCAGAGAGATTAATTGTCTTTTCTGAGACCCCACAACTGTGCCAATAAAGAATATGCTGTTTGAAAGCAACTCTACCAAGGGCTTCAGATTCAAGCTGATTTTTTTTTTAAGATTTTTATTGGGGATCTGGGGGAATGGGAACAGCGCTGGGGAATTGGGGGAAGGGGAACAGACAAGTTGCTGTCATTTTGTTCTTCAGTCTAGTTGCGGAGGACCTTGCTTCACTGGCCCAAGTTGGCACCATCATTGCGCTCTTCCCGGGTGAGGCAGATCAGCCGCCGGCTTCTGGATGGCCGCTCATGCTGGCTGCTGGCCGCTCACGCTGGCTGCTGGCTACACACGGTAGCCCATGGCAACCCACTGCCACAAGGGCTGCAGCCCACGCCACCGCCGGCGACCCATGGCAGCCCAGCTCCAGGTTGAGCCGCCGTCCAGCATCTCAGCTGTAGAGGGCAGTGTCACTGGCCCTCACATGTGGGAACCGAACCGAGGCCCCCTGGCATCCCAAGCCAACTCCCAACCATCGCGCCACTCGGCTGGCCCCTCAAGCTGATTTTTAATCACAGCAGAAAGTTCAGAGATGGGGCATCCAGTGCTAGTATAACTGCTCAGTAATGTCATCAAACATTTGGGCTTCATTTATTTTTAACATTAAACATTTTTAAATTAGCTTTGGGCCTTTGTCATCATCGTTAAAATACAGCCACTACAGTGCCAGCATTGAATCCAAGTTACAGGCAGAAAGAAGGAAGGGAGAAAGGCAAAAGGTAAGGACTATCTTCACAAGGCTTTGCCCTTTCGTGATAAAAACACTGAACAAACTAGGAATAGAAGAGAACTTCCTCAACCTGATAAAGGGTATCTACAAGACCCATAACAACAGTGAAAGACCAAATGTTTCTTCCTGAATATCAGAAAAAGACAAGGATGTTTGTTCTCATCACTTCTATTTAATATTGTAGTGGAGGTTCTAGCTAAACCAATTAGCTAAGAAAAAGAATTAAAAAGACATCAGATTGGAAAGCAAGAATTAAAACTACAGTAAAACCTTGGATTGCGAGTAACATTGTTTGTGAGTGTTCTGCAAGATAAGCAAACATTTCTAATACATTTTATCATGAGCGATGTCTTGCAATATGAGTAGTTTGTTTCCAGAATGAATTATGCTCACAAACCAAGGCATTACTGTATCTCTATTTGCAGATGACATGATCTTGTTAATAAAAAAATCCTTAGGAATCTACTAAAAATCCATTAGAGTAAACAAGTTCAGAAAAGTAGCAGGATATTTTTTAATTTCTATATACTTGCAATGAGTGATCTGAAAATAAAATTAAGAAAATACTTGAATTTACAATAACATAAAAAAGAATGAAATATGTAAGAATAAATTTAATAAGAGAAGTACAAAACTTATACATTGAAAACTACAAATTGTTGAAAGAAATTACAAAAGGGCTAAATAAAAGGAAAGTTATCCCATGTGCATGGGTCAGAATACTCAATATTGTAAAGATGGCAACACTCCGCAATTTATCTACAGTTTCAATGCAATTATCAAAAACTGAGCTAACAGTTTCTTTTGAAGAAACTGACAAGCCTTCCTAAAATGCATGTAGAATTTTAAGAAACCCAGAAAAGCCAAAACTATCTTTCAAAGGAAGAACAAATTTGGAGGATTCACAGTTCCTGATTTCAAAACTTGCTACAAAGCTACAGTTACATGGTGTGGCCTAAAGACAGACATACAGACCACTGTAATAGGATTGAGAGCCAAGGAACATACTCCTACGTTCATGGTTGATTGATTTTCAACAAGGATGCCAAGGAAATTCAATGAGAGAAAGAGTAGTCTTTTAAACAAATGATGCTGAGATGAATGGATATCTACATGCAAAAAAATGAAGTTTGGACCCCTACCTCACACCATACATAAAAATTAATTGAAAATGGATCACAGACATCAATGTAAGAGTTAAAACTATACAACTCTTACAGGAAATATAAGAGTAACTCTTCATGAACTCGGATTAGGAAAAAGCACAAGTAACCAAAAACAGAAGTTATAAAAGAAAAAATAGACAAATTAGCCTTTATAAAAATTAAAAATTTGTGCTGTAAATGATATCATCAAGAAAGTAAAAGGATAACCCACAGAATGGAAGAACATATTTACAAACTGTATATCTGATAAGGAATTTGTAGCCAGAATATGTAAAGAACTTGTAAAACTCAGTAATCAAAAATAAATAACCCAATTAATAATGGGTAAAAGATCTCAACAGACAGTTTTCCAAAGAAGATATACAAATGGTCAGTAAGCACATGAAAAAATGCTCATTATCATTAGTCATTAGGGAACTATGAATCAAAAGCACAATTAGACATCATTTCACTCCCATTAGAATGGATAATCAAAAAGACAGACAATATGTTGACCAGGATGTGGGGAAATCAGGTCCCTCATACACTGCTGGTGGGAATGTGAGATGATACCGCTATTGTGGACAACAGTCTGGCAGTTCCTCACTATGTGAAACATGAAAGAACCATATTATCCAACAATTACACTCCCAGGTATATACCCCAAAGAATTAAAAACATACATTCAAACAAAAACCTGTACCCAAATGTCCATAGCAGCATTTATTCAAAGTAGCCAAAAAGTGGACACAACCCAAATGTTCATCAACTGATGAATGGATAAATAAAATATGATATATTCATACAATGGCAATTATTCAGCTATAAAATGGAATGAATAAAGGACTGATTTATGCTATAACATGGATGAACCTTTAATAAATTATGCTAAGAGAAAGAAACCATAATTTAATAAATTATGCTGAGAAAGAAAAAGCTTGTTATATGATTCTATTTATATGAAATGTCTAGAATAGGCAAATCTACAGAGACATAAAGCAGATTAGTGGCTTAGTGGCTGCCAAGGACTAGAAGTGAGGAGGGTTGGCGAGGGGGCTATGAAGTAATTGATCATGGGTAATGGGGTTTCTTTCTGGCGGACAAAAATATTCTAAAATTAGATTGTAGTTATGGTTGCACAATTCTGAATATACTAAAAATCACTGGATGGTGCTCTTTAGATGGGTAAATTGTATGATATGTAAATTATATCTCAATAAAGGTGCTAAATATTAAGATAACTTTGGAATAAAAAATTTAATGTGTATTTGTACCCATTATTAGGAGCAAATTATTAAGGTAAATCTGCATCAAACATTCCATGTTTCAAAAATGCCAGAAACCAGACATCATTAGCATGAGAGTAGATTTGTAAACACAAGTGTATTCTATGACTTTGGGCTTTGACTGGTGTGTGGATTTGGCTATGATGTTACATATTGGGTTGCCAGACAAATCACGATGCATTTTGTCTATGTTTTTCAAAGGTCATTTATTTATATAAAGAACAAAGGTCAATCAATGATATATTGCCCATTTTGTTCGATAACCTTTTACCATCTTTTGGTGAGCTTCATAATTCCTCATTCATAGAAGGACCTGTCTTTATTTGCAAAAAACTGAACAAGGTGCTGATTTACAGCCTCATCTGAATTGAACGTTATACCACGCAAGGAGTTTTGAAGAGAGCGAAACAAGTGGAAGCCTGACGGTGCAAGGTCAGGCGAGTATGGTGGGTGTGGCAACACATCCCATCCAAGCTCCAATAATTTTTGACGGTAATCAAACTTGTGTATGGTCTTGTGTTGTCGCGATGGAACACAACTCCTTTACAATTAACAAGCTCTGGACATTTCTGGATGATGGATTTGTTCAAATTGTCCAATTGCCAACAGTACACATTCGAATTGATTGTTTGGTTCCTTGGTAGGAGCTCGAAAACACAACTCCTTTAAAATCCCACCACACTGAGAGCGTAACCTTCCTCTGATGAATGTCTACTTTTGATGTAGTTTGAGGCGAATCATCACGTCGGGATCAAAACCATTTGTGCACCACATTGTTGTCAACAATCCACTTCTCATCACCAGTTATCAGTCGCTTCCAAAAAGGATCGTTTTTCCTCACGTTTAAAGAGCATATTGCAAATGTTTATACGTGCCATCAAATGAACTTCCTTGAGTTCAGGTAGAACCCAGATATTGAGCTTGCTTACGTATCCCAGCTTCTTCAGGTGGTCGTGAACGCTTCAATGATGGATGTTCAATGTTTCCGCAATCTCTCATGTTGTGTAACGTGGGTTTGACTCAATCAATGCCTTTATTTTGTCGTCATCAACCTCAGTGGGCCTCCCTGACCGAGAAGCGTCATTGAGATGAAAATCACCAGCATTGAATTTTGTGAACCATCGTTGGCACTGACGTTCTTGTAGAGAATTGTCACCATAAACTTTATGCAACTTCTCACAAGCTTGACGCGTGTTCTTACCTTTATGGAAGTAAAACAGTAAAATATGGGAAAAATGCAGTTTGGTCTTCCATCTTCAACTTGTAAAATCTCCAAAACTCAACCAAATTGCTCAATTTTTTTTAGAATGAAGCTACAACTGTCAGCTGTCAAATGAGATTGCAATAACATAGACATGAATTACTCTAGTATTTCCAAAAATGAACTAGTACCATCTGTCACAAACATATGTCATGACTTTTCCAACAACCCAATAGAAGTTCATCAATCGAAGTATATTTAAAATAACACTGAACTACATTTTTTTTCACATAGCATTTTATGATTTTAAATGATAACGTCTACTCTGACACATTGATGCTTTAGCATGCACAAGCGTAGTTTTTTCCAAGTTATTATCATTTATTATTTTACAGAGTCAAAGACTTCACAAGGTCTCTGCCCGGATAATGTGCTATTCCTGCAGACACAGAGCTATAATCAGATGCCTGCTGCTATTTCTTCCAATTCCTAAAACTATGATAGTGTGATTTATATTTTATTTTCACTCCTCTCCACTTGGATTAGATGCAAAATGGAAGTAATTGAAAATGCAGTCAGAGAAAAACAGACGATCAGGATGACTTGTTTTTGCTGAGTCCTGGCTGGCACACCTGTGCAGGTTCGTTCTTAAAACTCTCTTGGAAATAGCCAATGTCTTTCGGGTGAGTAAAGGATAAAGCGAGGTCATAACAGAGATTGCTGCAAAGCAGTGCTCAGAAGCCAGAAACATGAAGCATCTGATCGCAATTAGACGTTCTTGTCCCTTCGCTGACACTGTTTCAGTGAAGATCTCAATTATTTTCCTATCTTGAAGGGCTATGGAGCAAGTGGACATAATAAATTGTCAGCCATTCAAGACTCTCCTTCTGGGATTATTTCTGAACCTCTCACATAAATAGTCTCTGCAGGTGCACAATTTGGGTCACATATCACAAAACTGTTGAGTTGTGCTTTTTTTCTGGATTACGGAGAAGAATCTAATTTTTTTTTTGAAAATGTGCAAGGAAGAGCGAATAAGTAGCTGAGTGATTCCCACAGCATCATTTTTGGAAGAGCTAGGCAATTCTTGCTGTTGGAGCAAATGCTGCATTTCTGATGACCTCCTCTTAAAGGAAACCCCTGTTTGCACTGGTTCTGCCAACTGGTGCAAATGCAGGACTGCCCCCACCCCCCAAAATGCCTGAGCTCATGGCTTCTGTTCATCTCTGGGTGGATTCCAATGAAAAACATCACACAGCCAACTCCACAATGATGGTCATTACCCTCCATAGGGTCACCTCACCACTCCAGACAGAATAAGCCAGGATAGATCTCAGAGAGAGAGCAGGTGGGACCTGAAAAATGCCTGGTATATAGCTGGTCTCTGCTGAGGAGTGTGCACGTTTGCTCAGGCCCACACACGCTCCATTCTGGGTCCCCTCGTTACCTGGCAACCCAATCCTCTCCTCCTTGGTCATGGTCAGTGCTTCCCTGCTGCTCGGAGGCTCTTCAGTCTCCACTTCCTTTCACTACAGCATCCCACACACTATCACCCGGCCACACTGCGTCCTTATGTTGCGTATAAGGAAAACCATCTATGTACCCTGTTGTTACACCACCCTGAAAAGTAGTTGTGTTTAAACTTTGTGACCCCAGAAGGCCTTCCCTTTTTGTTGTCCTCCCAGCTGCTGATTCCTTTGGAGTATGGGCTAACTGTGGTCATAATAAGTTCTAGAAGAAAATTTTGTTGAGGGAAGGCATGGGTGCAGAGGCAGCTGCTTATTTCTCTCATTTCCTGGACCTCATTTTTTATTCTATTTCCAAGTACTGAGAATTACAAGATGATACTGGCCCATCGCTCAATCTCCAAGTCAATGTTTCATATTTTAGACTTTTATTATGGCAGCAACTCACTTGGAGGTACTCATTTTTGTATCAGCTAGTTATTACCATGTAACAAACCACCACCCAAATTAGCAGAGTGAAGGAACCACCATTTACTGGGTTCGTGTGTCTGTGTGGTGACTTGGCCATTCTGATGATCTGGGCCACGCTCAGCTGGCCCCTGCTGGACTTGTTCACGTGTCTCGGGTCAGCTGCTGGGTCAGCTAGAGATGACTGGTCAAGGCAGGTCATGGAAAGGCCCCTGTGTGCAGGGTCCCTGACCCTCCAACAGGCCAGCCCCAACTTGTTCCCATGGCAACAGGGTGGAGTTCTGAGACAGAGCAGATGCTGCAAGACCTCTGCTGGTCTAACTTGGAACCCGTACATCACTGCTACTGCATTTTTACTGGTCAAAGCAAGAGACAATTCTAGTCCAGAGTCAAGGGATAGAGAAAGAAGCTCTTGACAGCACAAGCTGCAAAGTTACACAACAATAGGACATGGATACAGAGAAAGCTACAATTGCAACCATGGCAAGGGGTGAGGAGATGGCAAATTATCTCCCAGTTACGAAGACCCAGCTTATTTTAAGGGGATTGTTTTGAAGGTCTTTCATTTCCAAACATGGCGAATTATAGAAAGTTAATCACTGTTATCAGAGTCGGTGTGACTTAAGGAAAAGCAGGAGCACATCTTCATCAAGTTCAGACTGCGGAAAATGGAAACAGAATAGCAACGACATTGTCTATCTCATGAGAACCCGGAGGTCAAGGATTCTCCCCTCCGCTCCTTTATCCCCTCTCAAAAGCTATCTCTTCCCACTATGTGCAGAAATGCTTTATTCATTATGGAAATACAATATCAACAATTCTCATTTATGATAAATGATTGGTCACTAGACCCTAATTACTGGATTGTAGAATACAGCCAGTGTCTATGCCAGATTCACTCAACCACAATTTTATTGTATTCCAACATTAAGCTCTGTTTATAGATATTCAGTCTTTATAATTTGCTACTCTCGTAGTTTGATTGTCCTTTTCCACTAAAAAAAATGACAGTAAATATTGCCTGTAAAGCAAAATCCAGGCTTCTCATGTTCTGGGACCTAATGCTTCAGATCTCTCATTCATCTGTTCAGGATCAGCAATGCTTCTAAATTAGGGCTGCCAGATTTAGAAAATTAAACCCACGGCCAAGTAGTGCATGGACTATACTTATGCTAAACAACTACTCATGGTTAATCTGAATTTCAAATTTACAGGGGCATCCTGTTTTGTATCTGGCAGCCCTATGTGAGTGGGGAGAGTCCAAGAGAAGCAAAATTCAGGCATTGGGAAAGTAGCAGCAAATGAAGACAGTGACAAATTTACTGTAGTAATAAGAGGGGACGGACCTAAATTTGTGTTATAATAATAATATAGTCAGAAGGAGAGAACATGCTGAAAAAATTAATTCTGTTTCATGGATTAGACATTAGAAAAAGAGATCTGGTAGATTTGATCCTGCTACAAATTTTTTATGCGACTCAGGAAAATTACCATTTTCCCAGATACGAGGACATGGCTGTACACCAGTTTATAATGGAAGAAACGGGTGAAGATGTCAAACCAGAATAATTCCTAAACTGGAAACTCCTGCTTTATATACACCAGTAACTGCAGTGTCTTATGTTTGTCCTCTGCGTTCCTTTCCTCCCAGTACATCTTCCATCGGTTGTTTTAGGTTTTCCTCACAAAGATCCTATGGAAGTTATTTTGCAACCATTAATTTCCATTGACAAGCCTGAGGTCGCTATAGATCAGATCAGAGACTCCCTCCTCCTGTCCAGCCTGGACTGTGTCTCTCCGCCCTGGAGACATGAGTTCCCAGTTTTCAGGCCACATATAACAGAAGCACCTTCACTTAGCATCCTTCGCCACATCTGTTCACTTCACAAACATAATTTCACGTCGGCCATGTGCTAGTCATTCAGGTTGTTAGATTACACAGCCTCCCCTCTCTATCCTCCCTGATACCCTCCTCCTCCCGGGTGGGAGGTCAAAAGGCAAGTCTGCTCTCCCATAAGCACGAAGCATTGCACACTGATTTCTAGCTGGATGTGACTGACAGGTGTGGGGAGGAACAATCAATTTCCCTCTACGCCTCTCTGTTCTTAACTGAGACCCTTGTAATAAAAGACAGGTTAAACAAGAGAAGAACAAACGGAAGTTTATGAACATATCTACCTCATGTAAACATGGGTGGGACCCAGGGGGAAATGAGTAATCGCCTAAGGGGGCTTAGAATTCAGGCTTCAATACCATCTCAACAGGGAAAAGGGAGACGTAGGCCTCTTAAGGGAGAAGAAATGGGTTAGGAAAGATGGATGGACCCTTAGAAGAATAGGCAGGAGGTATGGGAGTCTGGGCAGAGTTTGTCTGCCATGGTGTTGACTTCTAGTTTCCTCCCCTGTGATCAGAATCAATCGTCCCTGGTTGATGAACCTCCCCAGGGGAGCATCTATGATGATTGAACTCCTTCTGGAGGATTTGTCTTCAGGCAGATGAGGGCAGTTCAGAGAAAGCCAGCGTCTCCCAGCACTTGCTGATTTTCAACTGCTTACAGCTCAAAATAACTAATATCCCAAAGCCACGTATTTTGGGGTGACATGTCCTGAACTCCTGCAGTCATATTTTGGGGTGGCATATTCTGCTACCCTTCACATGCTGCCCCATTAGTATACTTTTTTTTTTATTTATCTGACTGAATTTGGAACTTGCTTTTATCTGTTTTTTTTTTCTTCTTAAGCTGAGCCATCCTGCCACCTGTTGGCAGCTCAGCAGCAGCTCAGCTTGGGCTGGGAATTGAACCACTAGTTTCTCAGAGCTTGCACTCTTGAGCGAGTTCTTAACCAACTGAGCCACCCAGCTGGCCCTAGGAGCTTGCTTTTATTAGTGTGGTGATTCATTGCTACGTAAGTTTAGTCCAAGAGAAAAAAGTGCTTGTTTGAAGATAAAAAATTAAAACTCCCAATTTGGCAGCACGATAATAGAGTTTAAAAACATTACTTTGATTCCATTTGAAAAAGTAAAAGAGGCAGCAAAAATATGATGGCGCCTTTATTTTTGGCATACTGCTTATAAACTTTCAGCTTTGAAGATTTTTTCAATATGCATTTTGAAGACAGAAGCACATTAAATATGCCTTCAGTCGAAAAGTAAATCTTAAGTTTTTAGGGGAAATATCTATAAAAGAACTCATTGAACTATCTACATCATTAATAAGAGCTCTGTTGGCATGAAAAGTACATATTCAATATCATTTATCTCAAGTGCAATATACTAGAATAGGAACTAGCAAAAGTTATGTAGGTTAAATTAATAAAACCTTAATTAACTGAAATCATATTCTGGAATTCAGTCCATTTCTGATCACAGTGGAAAAATAGGGTCCCAAATAGATATTGGCTAGTGTTAAACATCAGAGTAAGACACTACTGCAAGAACTTTACAGGTAGTAACTCATTTTATTCCCACAACAACCTTGCGACTTAGCAACTATTATCACTTCCATTTTACAGGTGAGAATACTGGAGCACAGAAAGACTGGCCCAGATCCACAGCTAAATGCCATAGGGTCAGGACACAGATCCCAACGTCTAGAGCAAGATGTCAAATGTGGGATCTACACTTTCTCTTTGTTTTAAATTAAGTCTCAGGTCCAGATTTCCAATAATAACTTATATCTTACTCCCTCCTATAAGCAATAATTATCAATGCTGGATAAGATACTGAAAATAGCTACTAGAAGGCCCTGATGCGCAAAGAAAGGATGCTGACAATGGAGACGATGCAATCAGAGATGGGGGCCACATCTGTGAGACCTACAGCCACACAGTTTTTCCCTTGAGTGTCCTCAGGGGACAGTGTCTGGACACCTTCTAACAGAGCTCAGTAGAAAGATCCAGCCATATTTCCCGGAGATGGAAATTGAGGGGGAAAATCCTGGAATAGGGAAAAAAAAAAAACTACAGAAAAGGGAGCCACAAATCCTTAGCTAGACTTGGACTTCCCATGTGTGGGGTGAATCAGTGGGTTTACTCTGAAAGGCCGAGATAGCTGAAGAGAGATTTCAGCACTTCTCCATACTGAGGAGACTAAGTTTAGGTTTGTGTCCAGCTCTGTTAGAGACACATGGAAAACACACCTTGCTTTACAGTGGACACCAGAAGGGCCATACTTTAGGAACAAAGATCACATCTCAGGAGTAGTTCCCTACCTTAACATTAAAGGGGAAAAAGAAAATAGACCTACTCTACAAAACCTAAAACCGAGAGTCTACACAAGATCAAGAGTTTTTACAAGTTTATCACTAAGACAGACCCTATGTTGGGCTATAAAACAAGTCCTAGTAAATCTCAAAGGATTGAAATCATATGTTCTCTGACTACAACAGAATCAAATTAGAAACCAATATTTGGATAACTAACGCATCCCCAAATATTTGGAAATTAAGCAATATCATTTTAAAAAGCCCATGGGTCAAAGAAGAAATCTGAAGGGAAATCTAAAAAATATACTATGCAAGCATTATGCATAAGAAAACTTTTATAGCTGTAGTAATACCAAACATTGTAGGATTCAAGACAATGAGGGGCCTTTACTAATGATGAAAGGGTGACTTCACTAAGAAAATACAAAAATCCTATGTGTCTATGTAGCTAATTAGAGAGCTACACAGAAGAAATGAGCAGAACCAAAGGGTAAAAGAAACAATTACACGATTATGATTGGATAGTTTGAAATAAAAATACAACATATCAAATTTTGTGGGATACAATTAAAGCAGTACTTGGAATAAAAATTACAACATTAAATGCCCACGTTTAAAAATAAAGGTAGGGGCCGGCCGAGTGGCGCGATGGTTAAGAACTGGCTTGGGATGCCAGAGGGCCACGGTTCGGATCCCACATGTGAGGGCCAGTGACACTGCCCTCTACAGCTAAGATGCTGAACAACAGCTCAACCTGGAGCTGGGCTGCCATGAGTCGACAGCGGCAGTGTAGGCTGCAGCCCCTGTGGCAGTGGGTTGCCATGGGCTACCGTGTGTAGCCAGCAGCCAGCATGAGCGGCCA
>NW_017731517.1:630759-632362 GCF_001890085.2 Hipposideros armiger | reverse complement strand
AAGGAACTCTATGACAATCTACAACATCATACAAAATGGTATAGGGGAAGAACAAAATTTCCCTCTACTTTTCTGAAACCCTTGGAATGAAAGACAGCTTATCAAGAGAAAAACAAACATTAACTTATTAACATGAATACCTCAGGAAAAAAATGAACAACTCTTTAAGGTGGCTCAGAATTTAGACTTAAATACCATCTTAATAGGGAAAGACGAGGAGGGATGTGGCCTGTTAGAGGGAAGAAATGGGCCTTAGGAAAGATGGATGGACTCTTAGAAGAATAGGCAGGAGGTATGGGAGTCTGGGCAGAGTTTGTCTGCCATGGTGTTGACTTCTAGTTTCCTCCTCTGTGATCAGAATCAATCATCTCTGGTTGATGAACCTCCCCAGGGGAGCATCTATGATGACTGAGTTCTTTTGGAGGATTTGTCTTCAGGCAGATGAGGGCAGTTCAGAGAAAGCCAGCCTCTCCCAGCACTTACTGTTTTTCAAGTGCCTACAGCTCAAAATAATCAATATACCAAAGTGACATATTTGAGGTGGCATATTTCACTACCATTCAATGGTGAAGTATTGAAGCTTTCCTCCAAAGATTAGGAATAGGGCAAGTATATTGAATCCTACCGCTTGTATTCAATACTGTACTGGAGGTCATAGTGCAGTAAGGCAGGGAAAATAAATGAAAGGCATTAAGATTAGAAAACAGAAGTAAAATTGTGTTTCCTCACAGATGGCATGGCTATGTACATAGTAATGCTAAGGAACCTACTAAGCAACCACTAGAAATAACAAGTGAATTTATCAAGCTTGCATGATATAAGGTCAACATACAAACATCTACTGTACTTCTTCATAATAGGCACAAACAATTAGAGGGTAAAATTTTAAAATAATAACCTTCAGAAGAATATAAAACATATTAAACACATAGGAATAAATTCAACAAAAGAAGTGTAAGGCCTATATGCTAAAAACTACGAAGAATTGCAGAAAAAAATATTTTAAAGCTCCGAAAAAATGGACATATATAACATGTTCATGGATTAGAGGACAATCCTTTGACTACCTCAGTTCTCCCCAAATCCACAGGTTCAACACAATCTGAAATTTATTCCTAGCAACTTCTTTGTAGATATTGACAAGCTCATTCTAAAATTTATATGGGGATGTCAAAGTCCTAAGTTAGCTAAACCAATCTTGAAAAAGAACTCAGGAGAACAACTTACTCTATCTGATTTCAAGACTCGTTATAAATCTACAGTATTTAAGATAGTGTGATATTAGTATAGAGTCCAGAAATAAACTCACATATTGAAAAATAATTAATTTCCAACAAAGACACCAAAATAATTCAATAAGGAAATAAAAGTCTTATTAATAAATGGAGCCAAAATAACTGAATAAACGTATAGTGAAAGCATGAACCTTGACTCCGATTTTACACTATTCACAAATATTCATTTGGGATAGATCACATACTTGAACATAAAGCCATAACACTTTTAAAAGAAAACAGAAGATCTGTACAACCTTGGAGTAGACAAAGATTTTTAGATAGACTCTCGAATGCACAAACCATAAAAGGGAAAAAAATTAGTCAAC
>NW_017731517.1:621783-630681 GCF_001890085.2 Hipposideros armiger | reverse complement strand
TTATGGTTGGGGGTCACCACAACATGAGGAACTGCATTAGGAAGATTGAAGTGAAGCAATGTCCTCCACAACTAGACTGAAGAACAAAAGGACAGCAACTTGTCTGTTCCCCTTCCCCCAATTCCCCAGCACTATTCCCCTCCCCCAATTCCCCAATAAAAATCTTTTTAAAAAATAAATAAAATAAAGGTAAAAATTAATGATTGAAGTTTTCATCTTGAGAAGTTTTACAAAGAGAATAGAAGAAGCTCAAAATTAGTAAAAGAAAGGAAACAAAAGTAAGAGCAGAAATCAATGAAACAGAAAATAGGGACTAACAAAGAGAAAATCATTTAAACTAAAAGTGAGTTTTTGAAAAGATCAATAAAATTAAAAATCTTTAGTGAGACTAATCAGGAAAAAAGCAATGCAGACTCAAATGACCAAGATCAGGAATTAAAGAGGAGATACCACTATGATCCTACTGGCCTTAAAAGGATAACAAAGATATAATGAAAACTTTATGCCAATAAATTTGATATTTTAAGTGAACTGAACAATTTCCTCAATAAACACAACTCAGTCAGACTGATTCCGAAGAAATAAAAAACAAGTATAGTCCTATAGCTAGCAAAGAAATTAAAAGTGTAATCAAAACCAATCAATCAAACAAACAAAACCTTTCCACAAAGAGCACTTCATACCCAAATGGCTTGATCGGTGAATTAACACCAGTGTTACACAAAATCTTTCAGAAAATCAAGAGGAAGGAACAGTTCCCAACTCATTTTTTGAGGTTAGTATAACCCTGACACCAAAACCTGACAAGGACATTACCAGAAAAGATGCAAAAATCCTCAACATATATTAGCAAATTGAATTCAGAAATACTTTTTAAAAAGGTAATAAAGGCATCACCATGTAGGATTTATCTGAAGAATGCAAGACTGATTAAACATTCAAAAATTAATGTAATTAGGCATATTAATATGACACATATGTGGCATATTCTGCTACCCTTCACATGCTGCCCCANCATCTCTGAAGTTTGCTGAGCTCCCCTGGGAGAGGAGCATAGAAAAGGGGAGGGGTTGTCAACACTGTTTAAGGGCTGAATTATCACCAACTCCTCCTGTGACCTATGACCTTGACTCTCCAGAGAGCTTGGTGATTAAAGGAAGGTGGCAGCTCTGACACGGAGCCAGCACTGTTGCTGTTGGGCCTGCCATTCATCATGGCATGATGCCTTATTTTAAAAATTGAATGGTGTGCATTCCCATGCCTGTTCCCTCTCCCCACATCCGGTAAGCAGCCAGGCTGTGGAGCCTCTTCCTCGGAGGCTTGGGCACGTGGCCAAGCCAGAGCAGCCTGAAGTCAGGGATGCGTCAGGTGCTGCCGGGGGTGCCTGGGGAGAGGGAGGAACACAACGTTGATGAGAAACAAAGTGACAGAAACAGGCTGGAGAACTGCAGGTCCCTTGATCAATGTGGACCTTCCCTGGGTCCTCCGGTGACAGCTCTGAAAGGGGACAAGTGGCTGAGTGGTCCCAGGGGAAATGAGACCAGTCCTGGAGCTCCCACTTTTGCCAAAGCCTCCGCCTCCTTGAGCCTGGCCGGGAAGTGGCAAAGCCTCAGGAGAAGAGGGACCACATGGAGCGGGCCATGGTGGGGCAGGGCCCTCGGTCTCCAGAGGAAGGACATGGCTAAGCAAACCCGTGGGACGCGAGGATGCGTGTGGGTGCAGCACCCAACATCACTGGAGTTGCAGTCCCCTCTTGCGTTGGGACAAGCCAAGCCTAGAAGTCAAAGCATGCTTGACTTTAGAAAGGAGTTTTCTGCACACCTGCTGTGGGCACATCGTGGCAGCACGGCCTATGGCCTGGTGATACCTGGTGATGCCTGGTGGTGCCTGGTGGGGTCTGCCCAGGGGATGTGCCTGCTCCTGCCGACATCTCAGGCACGTGACTCATTGTGGTGGTACTTCATGTTCCATTCACCAAGTGAATGTATTCAACATGTTTTCTATCCTCTTCCTCCCCACTCCACGTTTTTAAACATTTATTTTTAAATTTTGGTAAAAAAACAACAACACACCTAACATAAAATGTTCCATCTTAACCATTTTTAAGTGTCCAGTTAAGTGGCATTAAGTACATTCTCACTGTTGGACAGCCATCACCACCACCCATCTCCAGAATTTTTTCATCTTGCAAAACTAAAGCTCTGTCCCCATTAACCAATAACTCCCCCTTCTCGCCTCCCCTCCAGCCCTTGACAACCACCGTTCTACTTTCTGCCTCTATAAACTTGCTTACCTGAGGGACCTCATGTAAGTGTGATCATATGGTATCTGTCCTTTTGTGACGGGCTTACTTCATTCAGCATAATGTCTTCCAGGTTCATCCATTTGCAGCATGTGTCAGAATGTCTTTCCTTCTTAACGCTTAGTAACATTCCATTGTGTGGATGGACCAGTTTGTTTATCCATCATCTGTTGATGGACACTTGGGCTGTTTCCACCTTTTGTATATTGTGAATAATGCTCCTGAGAACACAAGTGTACAAATATCTTTATGACACCATGCTTACAATTCTTTCAAGTATATATCCAGAAGTGGAATTACTGGGTCATATAGTTTTTCTAATGTTTGAGGAACCACTGTACTGCTTTCCATAGCTGCCATACCATTTTATATCCCCACCTACCCACAGGGTTCCAATATCTCCACATCCTTTCCAGCACTTGTTGTTTTCCATTTTTTATTTTTGATAGTAGCCATCACAATGGGTGTAAGATATCTCACTGTGGTTTTGATTTGCATTTTCTTAGTAATCAGTGAGGTTGAGCATCTTTTCATGTGCTGATTGGCCATTTGTACATCTTCTCGGGAGAAATGTCTGTGCAAGTCCTTTGCCCATTTAGCAATGGAAGGAATAAAAAGGATAGTTTCAGAGTCCTCAGTGTTCACCCAACAACTGTCTGCAATGAGTCACGTTCCTGCAGACACCACCCCCTCCCACTGCAGAGGTGGACACAGCAGAGCCTGATGACACTGAATATTCATGTCATATAACTGACATCTTTGTTTTCATTCTTTCCTCTCCAGGAAAACTGCTGATATTCAACTTCTATTGACATTGAAACAAAATTTGGTGTTTGTCAGAANATATATGTAACCAGAATATATAAAGAACTCCTATATATCAATATTGAAAGCAAACAACCCAATAAACATTGAGCAAAACAGATACTTCATACACACGCACACGCACACACACAAAATATGGACATGTCTATAAGCATAAGAAGAGATGCTCAGGATTATTAGTTATCATGAAGATGCCAAGTAAAACCAGCATGAGGTACCACTGCCCAACCACCAGAATGGCCAGGGAAGGAAACAAACAAACGAAAACCTGGCCATACCAAATGCTTGCAGGATGGAGAACAAAGGGAATTCTCATACTAGCTGGGGCATAAAATAATACAACCACTTTGAAAATTGTGGCAATTTGGAAAAAAAGAAAAGAAAAAGCTAAACATATATCTATCGTGCAGTCCAGCAATTTCAAGTTTGTGTATTTCTTCGAAATAAATTAAAAGGCATGTCCCTGAAAAGACTTGTAGAAGAATGTTTAATAATAGCCCCCAAGTTAGAAACCACCTGAATGAGTGTCAGCAAGGGAATGGATTTCATGTGGAATCCTACTCAGTGATAAGAGGGAATGACGGGCACAACATGGATGAATCTCAAAATCATTATGTGGTGTGAAAGAAACCAGGCAAAAAACAGCCCATCATGTATGATTCAATTTATAACAAGTTCCAAATCAGGCAAAACTGAGCTATGTTGTTAGAAAACAGAGCAGCAATTGACTTGAGTGAGGGGATTGACTGCAAGGACCAGTGAGGGAACTTTCTGGGATAGTGGAAATGTTCTAGTCATCATCGGGGCAGTAGTTGCATATGTGTCAAAATTCACTGGAGTCTACACTTAGATGGGTATGCTTTATTATATTTCACTTTGACCCTTACACATTATATGTATAAGAGTTTAATTAATAAAAGCTGTTGCTTCTGCCATAGTCTCTGTCTTGCAACATAAATGCATCCAATGGCTGGAGAAGAACAGGATGCTGACCCCTGATGTGCACAAATATGTTGGTGCTCAGGGGAGAGGACAGTGCCTTCCAGAACATTCACAAGCTACACTTCTATCAACGTCAATCAGCTAACCCTCTCAGGTGCCAATCAGCTGCTCAAGGTTGCTCTAGTTATTGGGTTGTCGGAAAAGTCATGACGCATTTTTGCGATGAAAAACATAGACAAAATATGTCATGACTTTTCTGACAACCCTATAGATGGTTATCATCATTATTGTCACTGGCTAAGAAAAGCAAGATCCAACTATATGTTGTCTGTGAGAGTGCCACTTTAAATATAACGTACTTAAAGCAACTAGAAGTTAAAAGTAGGTTAAAAGTAGAAGAATGACAAGTGCAAAGTGTAGGCAAAAGCAGAAATTTATGGGAGATCTAACATAGCCCCAGGAAAGATGGGACCGAGCGGCAAATCCAGGCACTCAGGGGCCCCGGGACTCCTTCTGCCTGCATCTCCCCTGCTGCTCTTCACCTGTAGTTTTTATTAGCTCTTTCTCCAACAGGCAGGGAACGTGTGTGCTGACAGCTCTCATCTCTCAAAAACTGACCGCAAGCTTATTATGTGCCAAGCACACTTCTAAGCACTATCGACATATTAGCTCATTAAACTGCACAACAACCCTGTCAGGAGAGTGCTGTGACTGCCCCTATTTCACAGAGCAGGAAATGGAGAGACAGAAAGGTGAAGCTGTCAAGGTCACACAGGTCAAAGTGGTGACACTGGGATTCCTAGCTTCACCCCAGAGACACTGACTTTCTTTTTCGGGCCTGTCTGGAGAACCTTGGAGCAGGACTCCAGCCTGGCGCGGGTCATGTACCTTTGGCCCTCTTCTGGCCCTTTCCTGGTCGGTTCTCTAAGGACAGGCAGGTCCCATTAAACCAATATTCTTAGAACAGAAGGAGCATTTCCTAGTCAGGAAAGGATGGCTGGATTGTATTAATAATACAATCAGACCGTGTCCACCACAGGGTCATCTCAAGGTGAACCAGGCAAAAGTCACCTTTTGAGATGTACAGGGTCAGAAGGGTGCTGCCACCTGTCTCCTTGTAACTTGCTTTTCAACAATAAGTTTCAGGATATTTTCAGAGATTTCACCTCTACATAGCTAAGAAAGGAAATATATAAATATAGATAATATATTTACATATAATACATTTTTATATATATATATATATATATATATATATATATATATATATATATATATATATAATGTTGTGGGAGAAGGGATATTTTCCCCTTTCCTCTCTTAGTTCTTCTGGCTGGTCAAATAATGAAAATGACATAAGACAGATTAACAGGGAGAAATAATCAAATTTAATGGCATATGTACATGTGTGGGTTCCATAAGAACATGGGCTCAGAGGACAGGTCTTGTGCAATTAAAGCTGAGATGCCATCTTGAGCTAATGAGAAAAGGGTGGCTGTGGTTTGGGACTTCAAAGGGGAGGGAGGCACGTTACCTGGAGATGGAAAAGCGAATGTTTGGTAAATAAATGTTTGCTGGGCCATGTTTAACAAGGGGACACAGGGAGGACTTTGACAAAGGGGCCTTGCTCGGTTCCTCCACGTCCATCACACTTAGTTCCTGTTAAACTATAGCTACCTACAGTGACAGCTCCCTTCCTGGGGCAAGTCCTCCATCTAAATTTAGGCAGTTGGGGGAAGGTCAAAGATTCTTCCTGAGTCTTTTGTTTCTTAAAAATAACCAGCTTAAAATAATCAATATCCCCAAAAATGCATATTTTGGGTGGCATACTCTGCTCTCCTCTAATATATTTATATTTCCTAAAATTATAAAAAAGAAAAATTAATCTTCAGTTTCTATACCATACTAGAACATTTCCTATTGAGCCTATTTGTTAATTGACCATCTTCTAACAGTCCTGTTGCAATTTCATTATATTGTCACTGGATATTTGCTGACCAAGTCATTTACTGCTTAGTCAGTTAATAAAAGATAAGACGTATGTTAATAATGGTTTGAAAAGTTACTCCCAGAGGTTTTACAACTTCGTATCTAATTTAGCAGTCTCATTTAGGCATTCTTTTCTCAACCGAATATATAAACCCGTTTCTCAAATATTCTTCCAAGCAGTTCTTTTGTCTTCTGCTGGTTCACCGTTCAGTCAGTTAAACTATGGTACTTCCGATCAACTCTATTCATTTGAATTTTGCCTTAACATATATCTTTTGACCTAGATAAAATCTGTGACACTGTCTGACGCTCCCTTTCGTCTTCTGATGGAGGAAGTGCTGCTGAGAATAGGAATGGACAACTTGCCACCACTTCCCCCTTTCGTGGAGAGCTGCCTGTGGCCAGGAAGCCAAGGACCAGGTGGGAAGGGTCTGGGGACACGAGGAAGGGGCCAGCAGGTCATGGGCTGGCACCTAGTCAGAGAGCCTGAGAGCAGCTGACTAATATTTTAAATACGACCTGAGAGCATTTTCCATTCCTGGCACTTCTGCTGCCTTGATGCTTCCATACAGTGACACTGAGACAGTCTCTCTGGCTTCATGGGGAGGACAAGATCCAAACAAGAACAAAGGAATTAATGGTCACCTGTGACTCCAAAGTCACTTTTGAAGCCCTTTTCAGGAAAAAAAGTTGCAAAAGGCTAGAGCTAGAGTTTTTGGGTGGAAAAAGGGATTTGGAAACCCCAATAAGTCCATGCTTCTTGGTGCCTAGGCTTAAAAACAAAACCACAGGTGATGAGGATGAGGATAAAATGCAAGAAAAGCTCCCTGGTTCAAAGTAAGACACAGAAACCCTTCCTGGCCTGCAGAAGAATGGGACAGATTTGGAGCTGGGCCCCAGCGCCTGACCCACCCTGTGCAATGTGTGGGTGTGGGCGTGGAAGGAGTGGCAGATGACAGTTCAGGAAGACTTGATGGGACTGGCTTCCTACTTCCTGTTTGGAGTTCTTGGGAGGAAACCACCTCAAAAGGTACCCTAGCCTTATGATGGGTTGAGACAGTGGCATAGAAATGGCAGAAGGGCAGGTGGTAGAGAGAAAAGGCCCACCAACCTAGGCCTGCATTGGGGGGTGTTCCTGCATGTTTGGCGGGGATCACAGGATTGTAGAGGGGGCGCGGACATTGAATGGGCCTGGGGCTGGCGAGCAGACACTGCAGAGTGTGACAGAGCAGGAAGAAGAGAAGCAAGTGCTGGTATCCACCTGAGGCTACATGGGACCAGGGAGATCCACAGCACGTGAAGTAGAACTAGAGGCCACCGTACAAAGATCAAGAGTGACAATCCAGCCAGTGGGGCCAGTGGGACCCAGACGACAGTACCCAGACAGGAGGCCCCTGCACACAGATGCCATCCTTGGAGACAGAGGAGGATGGAGGAGAACCCACAGGGACTGTGAACTTCGATTTGACTGAGTGTAAAGCCTGGATTGACAGAAAAGAGGATGGACTTCTAACCAAACCTCACTAAGCAGGCAGGATTCCGTGGGGACTTCAGAGCTCAGTAAAATTCATTTTCAGAAAAAAAAGTTACATCTCTACATACCTAATCGTTCACATGCTCATTAACTAGCAGAATCACAAGATATTGGGGACCTCAGTCCCATGTCATTCTTACCAACAGCGGCTCTAACCCATGGCTGTGTACAGATACCGTACAACATCTTCTAGTTTTCTAGCCAGGTTTAACTCAGGGCAAAGTCTTATTTAAAAGACTCACTGTGGACAAAGCTTCTTCAGTTCTGGATATCTCTATTCACCTCTTACGTAGCTCATATTTGATTTGTTGCAGCTGGACACACATCATTAACTCCCAGAGCTCTCAGCCCTTGAAAATGTAGGTCATAAGTTTTAGGATAGTTGTCTCATAATGGAGTATGACTATTTTCTTTCTGTGGTTTTTTGAGTCCTAGACCTTCTCTTAACCTCTAAGAAGAGGTATGGGCTCTGTCACCACATGCGAGAATGCAAGGAGCGGAAGCCAGGAGCAGTGATCAGACAGAGCAGGGACAGGGCCGAGCAGGGTGACAGTTCCTGACCTGGCTTTCTTATTCACCATGCGAGCTCACAGAAGCGAAGTAAGGAAAGTGCCCCCCTTGGCACGTGGTAGTTTAAGACTGGGCCAGGTTCATCTTCTGGGGAGATCAGTCATCCAGCTTGGTGTCACCGTCACTGCCTGGCCTTCCCTGGCACCTCTCAGGCTAGCCGAGTGCCCCTCCTCCCTCTGTGACATCCTATTGTGATGCATGTTATGACAGCTTGTTTGTTTGTATGTCTAGTCCTCTAACAGGGATGGTGACTTTGGTTTAATAACCTTTGGTAATAATACTGGTGCAATAATACACTGCACAAAATACAGTCAGAGCTTCATGAATGAGAAAAAGAAGGAAGGGAGGGAAGGGTGGGGAAAGGGAGAACAAAAGAAGAGAACAATAACAGAAGACAAAAGATAAGAGCTGGAGCTAGAGAAGCTAGAGTGAAAGCTCTAGGGCCTTTTGCCAAAGGCTGATCCTAAGATTTCCTTCCAGCTTGAGAGTGACTTGGAATTCTCAGGGGCACGAACCTCATTCAGATTCTCTCCTGCTTCTGCACTTGCCAGATTTGAATGGAACAGCATCCATTGTTTCCAGTTGTCCCTCAGTGCATCGTTTTGCATAATGGAGTTATTTCGGGTCCTGCAGGCGGCAGAATCCATGTTTGCCCGATCTGTGTGATCTTGCAATGCGAAGGTGAGCTTTTTCAGGTGAGCTTTCAATGTGAAGGTGAGCTTTTTCAGGTGAGCTT
>NW_017731517.1:619355-621763 GCF_001890085.2 Hipposideros armiger | reverse complement strand
CAATGTGAAGGTGAGCTTTTTCAGGTGAGCTTGCAATGTGAAGGTGAGCTTTTTCAGGTGGTGCAAGGACAAAGGGAGGGTGAGCCATAGGCAATTTGGCCTGCTAAATATAGAGTGGCGCTTTGCAAAATGCAATCGTGGCTGCTGTGAGTGTCTGAAAAGACCTGCCAGTCATGGCCAAGGGCAAAGGACCAGCCTTTCCTGGACTGTGTGAGGGTTCAAGGACCTACATGGAACTAAAACAGACTATCCGACATATCAGAATACAACACAGCCATGAAAAAGGACAACCGCTAATGATGGACACAGTGGCATAACTTCCCTGCAGGCAGCCACATAACCGTTTTCATCAGGTTCACAACAGCTTGGGAGCAGGCAGGGGTGGTGAAGCCAGATTTTTAAACAAAGAAAGTGAGCTCTGGGAGGCAGGGTCACAGTGTCATTGCTCCGGGCATCACCCATATAAAGGCGCTTCAAGGAAAAAGGGTGTTGCTGTGAGAAGAGAACCAGTCACATGAAACAAGGACTCCGTGACAAAATGACAGGCCGTAGCAAAGAAAGGGGAGATTGGTCTCAATGGCGCTGAATTGCCTGGATGCCTGTAGGATGAATTCCGCACTGGCCAAAGCTGCCTGTGTCACCCAGGATCACCTAGTGGTCCCTTCAGGTGGTGGCAGAAACTGGGAGTGCACAGGGAGCTATTTCTCTGCAGTTTACAGCTTCTACCTCCTAGCCTATCGTGTGACTCCTCCCCCCAAAGCCAAGGGAAGCTGGTGCTGACTCGAGGCCAAAGGGGCAACTTCCTCGAGGCCCCAAGCAGGACATCCAGGCACGAGGACACAGAAACAAGCCGGCTGGGAACTGCGCAGTGTCCTAGCATCTTTGCCAGATAGACAAGGCTTGCTTATCGCTATATGTATACATATCCTACGTGCTTCTATGCTTACTTTAAGTTACTAAATTATGTACAAAGGCATTTTCACAGACATACTCTGTGAGTCAGATAAAAACACAGATATGAAAGGCAGGATCTCATGGGGGCCTAAGCTCGGGTGCCTGGAGCCCTCTGTTCAAGTCCATCTGCAACTCTCATTATTGGGCAGGTTACTGAACTTTGATGCCTCATCTGGAAAAGAGAGGCAATACTAAGAATGCTCACTCCTAGGGCTGTTCTGAAGATTAAATAACATGATGGCCTGTAAAGTCTCGGGAACATGCCCAGCACAGAGTAAGTGGCTGATAGGTGGCTGTTGTTCCCAATGCAGAGCTCAGGGTAATGTAAAGACCCCAGTTGTGCAGAGTACAGACAGGGAAAAGCACAGGGGAAGAGGGTTTCCTGCCCTCACCCATGAGCAGAGGCCAGGGCCAGCTGCCCAGAAGCACCCTGGCCTCCCCCAGACAAGCACACCCAGATTCTGGGGGCACTGGGCTACTGGGTGTCCTTGGCCAGCAGCCCGTTCTTTGCATGAACAGGACAGGCTCTCTGTCGTGTGTGGAACCATAACTCAGTATTGCCTGGTTCCCACCTCCTGGAGAACTTCGAGCCACAGGAAGCACAGCCTACATGTTGATGACCATCCAAACGGGACAGGCGCTTGCCTGGTTTCTGACTATGGACGAACTGTCCGCGAATTGGGGCAGGTTTCACAAGCATGTGCCAGTACTACCCTGAGGAGTCACGCCCCTGATGCCAGTAGGGCTGGAGGTCAGAGGGCAGGTGCCATCTGGCTGTGCACACGAGCCCTGAGCCGGAGCAGAGTGTGGCTGATGTCACTGTAGGTGGCAGGGCAGACAGCACTGAGGTATCCACGTCCAATGCAAGGGGGAGTGGGTTGTTTGTCCTTAGCACCTTCCAGAAGGAAAATCACAGCAAACAAGGGAGTGAATGATCCCTCGGGGAAACAGCTGCCGGAAAGCAGGATAAGTAACCTGAATAAAATTACAGATGCGGGAACCCTAAGGACAGCCATTCATTCATTCACCAGTGCTGACTGTTCAAAAGGCACTGGGAGAGATACTCTTGTTCAAGTTTTCTTTGGTGAGGTACTGAGTGCCAGAAAAGACCCACCCAGCACCCAAGCACGCCTGTCACTAATGGAAGGGACCTCACCCACACTGTGGTGATGGTACCGTTGGGAAAGACCCCTTGGAAGTGGAACTTCCGGCCATGGAATTCCCACTGTACAGGCCTATTTGCTGGGACAGAAGTATAGACACTGAAGCATGGGCGTCGTCCCAGCCAGTCTGAGTGACCCTCTGACAGGTCTCAAAGTCTATTCAGTGATCCTGTTGACAAAGCAGCTCCTCCTGCCGCATCTCTGAAGTTTGCTGAGCTCCCCTGGGAGAGGAGCATAGAAAAGGGGAGGGGTTGTCAACACTGTTTAAGGGCTGAATTATCACCAACTCCT
>NW_017731517.1:601525-616935 GCF_001890085.2 Hipposideros armiger | reverse complement strand
AAAAAAAAAAAAGAATCCTATTGCTATCTTCTGGCTGCAACGGAAGGCCTATCAGGCACAAAATGGAATGAACCAAATCTTTAGTCACCGTGTCAAAGCCACCCACTCCCTACGTTGGACTGTTACGTCCGTCAAAATTAAATCTGTCACTGTAAACCTCTGGCATTTTGAGTTCTTTGTTTGTACAGAAGCTTGCATTGTCTAAAGTGACACAGGAACCCAGAAAACCCCTTGTCTTGTTCTTCATGACTTTTTATTCCTGTTTCCCACATCTGATAATTGGGCCAGGAGAAAAATAAAAGGGTTCTATCATTTCAAATGACACTGTTGCAAAAGCACTGCGACATTATGGAGGTGCCTGCGGAGCCCCCGAGTGTCCTGTGGCGCCTCTCCTAGCAGACTGTGCGTGTACAGAAAATACAAGGCTCTCAAAATGCGTCTACTCCATTTGAAAGACATTAACGTACAAGCTAAAAAATGTTTGCATTGAATAATTTCAGCCTATACAATTTCCTTCACAAATCCAGGATAATTTCTAAGATAGCATAGTTATAGGATTAAAGGTTTTATTTTGCTAATAGCATATGAATTGCTTACTAAGCAGATGACAGCATTTCTATTCAATCCAGTTCCCTGCATGAAAAAGAGAGAGAGACAGTAATCTGCAGAGGAGTTCAGACATAGTAGGAGACGATTACCATATAACCTATGCATATGCACTAATTAACAATGAATGCAATTAAGCATCTTTCTGATACTTTCAAGAAGAGGTATTTGGTAACCGAAATGGTTATAATGCTCCTTCAACAAAAGCTCCTTAAAAATAAACTTCCAGGTATCTGAGCAAAACAGAATAACAAGGTTACTGAAAGAGTGTGTTATTGCTGGAACAAACATGGAAAAGGAAGAGTGAGAATAGAACGAGTGACAAGCAGCCTGTTTTCTTTTGTCTTCGCTGGCCATTTTGTAGGACTGGGGGTCTGGTGTGCCGGCGTGTCTGCAGGACGTGGGGAGGGGTGTAGAGGCAGACAGCCTGGTTTCCATCAGTTACTATTAGATACCCCTGAGCAGCTCAATTCTCTCCTTGCTAGACTGCATTTTCCTCATCAATGAATTGAGAATAAGAGCATCTATTTCACAGGTCTGTTGTGAACATTAAGGTACAATTTAAAAAGAAATTCCACAGCAAATCACCTCAATTGCATAGAATAAGCACTCAGTTAAACTTCGTGATATATCAATTCAGAAAGAAATCAATAAGAATACAAAAATAGAGAGTTTTAACATCCTGGGCCCTTAAATCAGCACTGGATTAACCTGGATACTGAAAATGAAGGTGACAGTGATGAAAACTTTTTAACACTTGGAAGCCCTTCCCACACTCATTCATCTTGTTCTTCAGTCCTCACTGTATTAGCTCCTCTATTATGAATGAGGAAACTAAGGCAGAGGCAAATGAAGTGACTTCTACAGATCACAAGGCTTGTTAACAGCAGACAACTAGAAACTCGTTCCACTGGTTCCATGGTACTTAGTAACACTCACAGGAAGTGTAACTTTGGTGATTTTGTGTAGTTAGTCACACGGGTTATGTCATTGTAAAAATGTAGTAAAGCGCTCATATTAAATACCCCAGGAATAAGGCAAAGCTGACATGCACATACTTTGGGGCCTCTGCTTTGGAGGTGATGGATAAACTGGATCTTGAAGCAGCAAACATCATCAGTTGGGAGGGTCCATGGGAGAGGCGAGGGCTCGTGGACATTCTCACACTCTTTGTAATCACGAGGCCCCTCCAGGAAGAACTCTGTGTTTATAATAAAGCTCTATGGTTATCACTTCCCCTTCCATTAATGTCCTTTCCCTTCTATAAATACCCCTCCATCTTGGCACACAGGCCAGAGTGTGCACGTGGCTTGCCATGTCTACATGACTGGGTTGCAACCCTTTCTTTTCCCCTTGGTGACAAAATACCTAGTCGATGTTATTTTTCAGTTGACAGAGGCAATGTAGGCATAGAGCCTCAGTGTTCAGAGTTTTTACTGGGGTTTCGTTACACAGGTGTGTTGGTTGTCAGTCACGTGACTGAATCCCCTGGAGGTTAGGCTGGCCCAAACTTTCAACCCTCTACTGACGACCTGGTTCATCTTTCTGGTGACCAGACCTCATCATGAACCACCTAGGGAACCACCTCTAGTCAGGTCATTAGCATAACAAGGACTCTCCTTTCAGTCGGAAATTTCCAGGGTGTCAGGAGCCAGGGGCAAAGACCAGATATATTCTTTGCTATATCACACCGGATTTCTTTGACCAACAGGTATTTACTCCTCCACAGACTTCCCACTCCAAGGCCAACACCTTAAGTACTCTGGAGGAAATTAATTACCGATTAAGCAAAAGAAATGATCTCCCTCACTCCCCGATGAGACATTTTAAAACATCTTTTGGTATTTGTCACTTACACAGTTTGCACTGGATTCAGAGGTGAAGTGTCACTTCAGACGCCCATCTGAGCCCTTGAGAAGGACTCTCAGGATGAATTCCCTCCCCAGACTGGATGATCGGTTTCCTTAGAAGCAGTGTTCCCGGGGGCACCCTGTCAGGTGCTTCTAGATGCACCATGGTCGATGGATTTCGTTTTCTCCATCATTCTTGCCTGTATTTCCCAGATTTTCAATAATGAGCATAAATGACTTGTAGATGGAACAAACATAATGAAAAAAAGAGTAGACGCCCATATTATGATATATCCATACAATGATACTATGTAGCAATGACAAAGAATGGAAAAAAGTCCAAAATATAGTTTTAGATGAAAACATCAAGGCTATGTAATAATAGCTATTTTTAACTTTAAAATATATATTTATCTTTATTTACATGTATATAAACCTACATCTATATCTATATCTATCTATCTATACTCAAAAACGCAGAATCCATCCTCATGTACAAACACAAATATGTATCTAATTCTTACATATATATCACATATGTATTATATATATATATACGTATATATTTATTAAAGTTATTAAGTTTTTTGGTATTTCTGGCGATACTGAGCATTTTTTCACTGTATATCTTCTATAGTGTTACTTTTTAATATATATGCAAATATGCCTTTTCATAGAGTTTTCTGTTACTCAATGGTAGAAGGTAGGCAAAATTATAGAGGACAAAATTTAACATTCTTAGCTTGAGGACCCTAAAGAGGCTTAGTAAAATTATGTTTTGTAATAAAAAGTAGGATAGAAAGGACAAAGAAGAAAGCAGGGAAGGGGAGGGAAAAGGCGAGGCGCTGAGGGAGGGAAGGAGTGGGGGAGGCAGTGGACCTTCCACGACTGAGTGTGTGAAGCACATTGTGTGTAACTGGACACTCACAACTAGCATCGTTTCCGCTACAGCAAACCCAGTCTTCCTCCTTTGACATTATGCTGGTATCAGCAAGATCGTTTTTTGCAACAACTATTCCTGTAGTCTGGGGATTAACACCATGAATTGCGTAATCAGGGAGACCAAGAGGTTTTTAATAATTTTGTAATACTTTTTCCTCTCCCTCTTCTAAAATCTTTAAATCCATTAGCATAGTAACATGGATTTAGTTAAGAGCACAATGGAGAAATCCTGAATTGCAGAATGAAAGGTGGTTTAATATTGCTTTCTGGGCAGAGAGCTTGTCTTGATTCAAAGCTAGTGATTTAAGGTTAGTTTTAAAATTAGAGGATTACCATTATAAAGCTTTACAACAAATACATGTTTTTTCAAGACAAATGTTTTAAAACATTATACTAAAGTGATGTTTAGAAGACTGACCTTTGTACCTATCACCAATAAAGAGAAAATCTTTAGAGATCCCCAAAAGCAATTCTCTACCCCATGAGAAAATTTTAGGACAATTTCTTTTGATAGTAACAAAAGAGAAGATTTCAGACTGTTTCTGTAAAAATCTACATGTATGAAATTCTTAAATTGTTTGTTACAGTGAGTTTAAGATACTCTGGGGACAAAGGTTAACATTTGTTACAACTGTAATAAAATCTTTTTTTTTAGAAAACTGAACAAATCTACAAAGGCCATTTGAGTTCATATAAAGAAATAAAGTATCTATTTACAAGCACCATAAATTCACCAATCTAAGGAAATATGATAAGCAAATTACATATTACGCGAATTCCACAGTTTATTGGCTTTTTACCCACAAGACTAATAAAGACAGTGAATGATGAAGAGCTGAAGTAAACCATGCCCGGGAAGTCGGATGATGGAGGTAGCACTGGAGACAGCATGGAAAGTTACAGCGCTGCTAGTTGCCTCTGGTCCACATCCCCTCGGTATCTTATCTCCCCCATGGGAACAGCTCTTTCCTGTTCCCACCAGGGCCCAGATGTGGTGCTCCTTGCTGGGGCTACAAAAACGAAAGCACAGCCCTGCCTTCAAGAAACTCAGTGAAGTGAAGACAGGTGACTATGCAATTTCAATATGGTGTTGCTTTGGTCAGTGTTCAGTAGCAGATAACAGAATCCACCATTGCTATATTAAGTGGGGGAAAAACTTTTTTCAGGGTGTTACCTGGTTTACACAATCATTGGCCAAAGAATAGACTGTAGCTGAGCTTAAGTGATAAATGTCCCCTGACACAATAGGAGCCGTAGAACAAGGATGTTGTCTGAGGAACTGGAGCTGCAGCCTCCAACACCACACGACCTCTGCCCGGACCTGCACCTGCCAAGTGCACAACACGCTCTGTGCCCTGCTCCCCCAACATGCAGCTCTGAGCCAGGCTCGCTGTTCTCCATAAGGTTTAGGGGAACAGTTGAAGTCTGAAACAGGATAGATAGAACATGAGAGAAAGCTTGCCCCCTAAGTCTTGGAGAAATGGTGGGAAGAAGGAGGCATAGAGGAAGGACAGGTGTATGTGTCTCGATTTTTCCTCTTAGGCTTTGGTCAGCAGTGTGTGTGTTGAGGGTGGGGGAGATATAGACAGGAGAGCTTACACCAAAGGCGGGGGTGGAGGTATTGGTCCCCTGCCTCCCACTGAAAGTCTGGTAAGTTATCATGTCTCGCATGCCTCTTTATCTGTTAGGCATGGCCATGTCACCTTGGGAAAATTAGCTGCCACTAATTTTTAGCATCTTTAGTCCCCACAGAGTATTGATACTGAGATGAGATCCTGATATCTGACCCTGATGCCAGCTGTGGCAGGGCCAAGGGACCTACCTCATGGCAGACACTGGCAAAGGACTGGCAGGCTAAGGGGCCAGACGGAAGATGTGACCAAGACTTAGGGACCTACACCAGCAGGAACCAGGATAAGGACTAAGTAACTACTACTAGCTCTGTGGGATTCTGAACAAGCTGAGAGAGACCAGACAAGGAGTAGCTGAGGACCCCGCGCCTCTGCCTCCTCCGCAGGCTGTCTGTCCTACCACTGCCCTCCCATATGCCTGGCCACCACTCAGGAAGGGAGCCAGAGGCCAGAAGAAGCTATCAGAAAAACAACCTTTTCAATTCAAGAGAAATTGGGCACTAAATTAGACTATATAAATGATCAGATCTATGTTTTAAAACATGAATAAAGTTAAATTTTTATTTCTACTTGGTGGGTAGGACTCCATAGGAAGATGAAATTTTTACAGACTCCGTGTATCTGAATTTCAGCCTTAATGAAATGATGGCATCACCACGAATGTATAAAACTTTCTTATCCCAGCGTCTGGCACAGAGGAGATGCTCAGGCAGGCATTTTAAGGTGCCTTTCCCAGGGATGTATGGCCAGTCCATGTTAGAAGCACCCCCTATTCCCAGGGCACAGCTGCAGGGGAGATGGAAGGAATCCAGCTCTCAGGGTGTGAGCTGGGCCAGGGCCTCTGATGAGCAGATGCCACAGCAGGATTAAACATCAAAGACTTTATCAGAAGCCACGCCTGTGAGAGGACATGGGAAGGGAGCCCGGGAAGTCTAGGAAAGCTCTGTGACCTTGATGCGAATCCAACACCAGGTGAAGGAGAGAGGAGGGAAAGGTTGAGTGGACGCATCCGTCCCAGATGGCAGTGCCCAGTGCCATCTAATGAAGGTTCTGCTGGATGATCAGGGAGTCCTCAAGCCAAATCGGACGTCAGGGGCGTCCAGTGGCTCATGGGAATGGGCCTGCTTTAAGGTACCTGCTGCTCTCAGTCATTGGCAGAGAACCACAGCTTCCGGGCAAATGCCCTGACAATTTGGGGCACAGCAGCAGATCAATCACACGCCCTGTGGTTGGTGTTCTGTGAGGTGCAGTCTCATGGCTCCCAGTATATATCACCCTCTGCCTCGATGTGCACCACCAACCATTCCTGTAGCGTGGCTTTGGCAGGGACGATTGTCTGACAAATGCACACATCTGCAGGTGAATGAAGGAAACGCTTTTCCTAGGTCCGTCAGTTCTATTTAAACACACTTTCTCTTCCTGTTGGTTTAAGTACTCTCTCTTCAGCCGGCCTTCAAAATCTCTCTATTTTACCTTCCTGAGAGTGGTTTAGAGGTCCCAATGCCAGTCTGTTTTAAGTCCAATTTCAATTTATTTAGTAAGCGTCCCACGTATTTTCTCACCCATGATTAAGCCCTTTCCATACTTCTCCCAGCTCTAAACCACAACTTCTCATATAGTCATAAGTACCTTTCCATGAGCAAAGAGGGTCGGAGAAGCAGGGATAAGTTTGGAAAATGAATAAACAGGATACCTCAAATTCTTCATGTGTAAAATGGGGCAAATAATATCTACTTAATAATATTATGGGAAGGATTAGCTTTGTATTAGTCGGAATGAGATACCAGAAGCCACTCCGAGTATTTTAATCAAAAGGGGTTTAGGATAGGGGACGAGGTGCTTAAGGAATTACTAGAAGGGCCCTCCGGCTATACGGCAAGTAACTGCTACCTCTGCCACATTCAGGAAGCTGGAGAATTAGGAAGCCAACGTCCCGACTGGTGGCGTCAGGGTCACACCTCAGTGGCTGCAATCATGGAACAGACCAGAGGTGAGAAAACCTGGGCTGCCTGCTGTCCCCACGTTACACAGGCCCTCAGTGTCCAGCAGCACTGCTGTGCTCCAGCTGCTGAGCTCTGTTCAAAATTCTTGTGCCAGAAATTGTTACTGTTTATAAGGAAACTACAATTCCTTTGAGACATTTTATTTAAATGTCTTTTGCTTTATCAAATCGTACATTCTAGGAAATTTTTAAATACCTAGTGAACTTTGAGAGTCCAATGTTATAACATCAAGACACATCCATTTTGGGGTTTTCAAATTTAGTGTACTACTTTTTAAGTTTTAATTTTGAAGCATTATAAGAATAGGAAACAGAAAGCACCTTGAACAAAAACATTTGGGTTTGTTTTTTTTAATGAAATCTATGATTAAAAGTAAATTGAAATTTAAAATTTTGAAAAATTTAAAGGTGGAATTAAACCAAAAGTTTTCTTAAAAGGAATTAAAGTTTCCCTATTTAGCAGCTTGCTTAAAATCATATATATATACACACATATATATGTACATATGTATATATATAATTTAAACTTATATCATATTTCCTTATCAAACATTTTTTATGTACTAATATAATCAGTTTTAGTGAAGAATTTTCCATTGGAACCTGTTTTGAGCAAGAGTGCTGTTGTTACAGCAAACCACTGTTTCCAAAAATAGTCTTATTTCACTGGTACCTCATTACTGGGGGAATGCCAGTGATTTGTTTCTAAGCAGGTGAAGTTAATTTCTTTAGGACACTGTGAAGTAGTCACCTCATGCTGTGTTTCAATGTGGAAATTCTTGAAAGGATTTTTCCCCCTCTTCTGACAGTAGGGAAAAAATTTTCCAGCACTAAAGGCTCAGAAGGGAGACTGGGTTTGTTATGCAAACTGAGCCTTCCACAGTAGAGGCATTAAAAGGTTTCTGGTGCAGAGGGGGAAACAAGATCTTTCATAATTTTCTTTTTTTTTTTTTCTCTTTCAGCATCTTCCTGGTTCCCAGTCTGCCAGGGCACAAACACAGCTGCAGCCCCCATCAGAGACCTCTGCATCCCAGTGTGAGCATCCATGGAGAGTGACAGTCCTGTCCTGTGCTGTGGCTGGGCACAGGCTGTCAGTGGTTATGGTGGAAGCCGGCAGTGGGACTGCGGAGGGTCCTGGGAAGGAATCGGTACAGACGACGCTTGGGGAGACTGAGCTCTCAGAAGCCTCATGCGCCATGTTCCGGGCAAGGACTGCAGGTTTCATCAGGCAGGCACTGTGGAGCCCTGGAGTGACATCTTAAAATCTGCATTTTAGAAAGGTCATAAGTGGTCAGCGTGGGAAAGATCGGGGAATAAGGACTCAGAAGGAGTCTGGAGGCTTCTTAGAAATAAATAATAAGGATTTGTTCAAGGGTCTTAGGATTTGCACTCTAGAAACACAACTTGGCAATACCTTGAGTGTTCTAAAGAAGAATGAAAAGCTAAGAGTTCTCACAGTACAAAGTATATTCTGCAGGAGAATCAGTTCTGCATTCTTAGCCTCTGGATGGTCCTAGACAATAAGCCTCTACATGACTGGTGGTCTGGATAATGGATGTCAGGTAATCTGGAGATGTGAGTCCTTCAGGGGGCGATCAGAGGAGGCTCGCTGGGGATTTGACGATTATCCAGGCATTGATACATCACTAGAAAGTTCAAAAGCTTCCGTTCCCAAGCTAGTTAAAACAAGAACAGAATCTTCTTCTCATGTCTCAACTTACTCGATTTTAGTAATTTGGCAACTTGACTATAATGACTCCATTTTGTTTCTTCCCTCTAGTCCTTAGGAGGGACTATTAGAGAGAAGTCCCGGTAGGGGGCATCGTTTAGTCTACAGTGCACCAGGCAGAGTAACTGGCAATTCATGGGTAGTTCCAAGGACAACTCTGGGGGTCCTCATCAAGGCTGGGGACAGAAGCACTGCCAGGGGCAGCTGTCCTGCATGTGCACAGGGAGTTATCTATCCCACTTAACTCCAGTTGGGCACACCCGTAAGGGCATTAGATTTGTTGTCTCCATGCAGGTCTGCCATTGTGTGACAAGTCACCAAAAGCAGGCCCCATTCCCCCAGGGCAGGATGGCTCAGTGCTCCCTGCACGGTCTGTCTGACCTTGCTGGCAGCCTGGCTGTGTAACCATCTCTACTGCTCTGTCAGTGGCAAGACCATCCCCTGACAGACCTCCAGCTTCTTTATTCTATTGACCTTACAGACCATCTTAAAACAAAAACAAACGAGGAGGTGAGGTCAGGTGATTGATTTGTTCAGGGTTTCTACTTCCTTTCCCAACTACACAGGCTATCCAGTGCTGGTGCAGGGTGACCTTGGCGACAGCTGCAGAGCGATTGCCTGAACAGCAGTGCCCTCCCCAGGACACCCTGATTGGCTGTGGGGGTGCCTAGGGGCCTGAGATTATGCAGCCAGACTGAAAGTGCAGACGATTGTAGGGCTGACTCTCTAGACTACCTTAGTCATTAAACAGAAAGCACTTTATCAGATGGCATCACGTGCCAGTGTCCAGCCCTCTTCTGGCCCTCTGCCTTGCTGACATAGGGGAGTGGTGAGTTTTGTAGAGAAATGACTCATGCAGATATGACCTAATCTAAACTGTAAATGTACAGTTTGTAAATGTGCCATTGGGCCTCATACCTGGCAGAACCTGTGCTTGTGAGCCTGAGAGCTGCACCATAGGTGGGCTTACAGTGTCCTGCCCAGCAGCTCCTGGGGTCCTGGGAGCACCGTGACAATGGGGTCAGGAATGTAAGTGAAGGATCTCTCTGGGGGCCGCAGCAGTGCTGGCCCTTCCATAGAAATGTGGGACCCTGCAGTCTGTAGGAGAGCTGTTTGGATGCATGGAAGGCGGAGCTAAGGGCGGAGTGGAGGGTCACACAGGGACCAGTATGTTCTCCCAGCACCGTGGAACTCTGAGCTGCTTCCATCAGTGGCACTGGGCCTCAGCTACAAGGAGTGGGCTCTTCATTCAATTTTATACAAAAGCACAGCATCAGTAGCCAGAGCCCACAGCAGCTGTCACAGCACCACCAACCCTGAGTGGAGCTTTGGACAAATGACTGCCTTGGGTTTCCATCTGATCTTCCGTTTGGTTTGGACAGAATTTAAATGTCAGAGTCAACAGGAGAGCAGAGACTGACTCAGAATAGCTCACGGGTGAGAAAAAAAAACACACATCATCACATAAAAACAGCATAATCCCAGGCCTGAGTGGCTTCCTGTACTGGATGGAGCCAGGCGAGGCCACCTCTGAGAGCCGGAGGCCCAGGGGACCCAGGGGTGAGAATGAGCATGTCCAGCTCCAGGCTCACGGGCTGGGGCTGGGGTGTGAGAGGATGGCAGGTGAGCCCAGGGGAGTGTGCCTCCCGGCTTGTTGACACAGGCTGGTGCCATTTGCTTGTCTTTACACGTCGTGAGGTTCCCAGAGTATGTTTGTTTCCAATGAGCCATATGTTCACATTTCATAGGACTCCAGAGTGACTCAGAGAAACAGGCCATCCAGGGAAGGAGTGAAACCAGCACCCCAGAGACCTGCAGAGCACAGCTCTGTGTTCAGGCAGCCGGCGCGGCCTGGGGTGTGCCAGGCTGTCCACGCACTCACCGGAAATAGGTGGGCACACACTCACACTAACACGAAGAAACATCGAGGAGGGACAGGGATGTAGTCTGGTCTCCGTGGAGCTCTCTCGTTAAGGAATTTGGAAACTGATTTTTCTTTTGAGGAGGACATTTTTCATGCACCTTGCAGGCTCTGGACAGAGGTCGTCTTGTAGCCTGGTCCCTGCAGCCTCAGGAATTTTGAATATGTCTGGCTGGACTCAGGAGGTGGAGTGAGAGGGCACACCTGCCAGGCACATCCTGGTCTTCAGGCACACACTTGTTTCTGTATCAGTCAGCCTCCAAGAAACAAACTTTCCTAGTTTGGACACTACGATACTGTTCTTCCACCTGATTTATACAGCCAACCCCAAGCTAACGCACCACAGAATTAGAGATGATTTATTCTCAGCCATTGCTACCCGAGCCTCAGAACTGCGGTTCCCCTACCTTCGTCCCAACAATGGATTTAAGGATAGAGATGGTTCATACAGTCAGTTTTCCCACCACATGCCTTTTTCTGTAGGAATTCTACTCATAATGTTGTCCTCTACACCCAAAGTCCTGAGACTGTTTAGATGGTGGTGGTTTAAAGAGCAGTCGCTGTGGTGGAGGGGCGGGGCCTGGGGACTGTGGGCGGGGTTGCTCATCTCAGACGCAGAGGGTGGGAGTGGGCTGCATAGTCTCAGAGAAGAGATGCCCTTTCCCTCCCATTTCCCTCAAGAAATGCTCACTGCTCACCCTCCAGATCCGGGGACATGGCTAGGAACAGGGGTCGACAAACTGCAGCTTGCAAGCCACATGCGGCTCTTTGGGTACGTTCTGTCTCAAAAGTTTGCTGACCCCTGGAAGAGCCAATCCTGTCCCTCACAACAATTTAAAAATTATTCGAGAGCCATAAATATATTTTTACATAATCATCGTTATGTGAATAATATCCTTTAAAAATTTTATAAATGAAACTATGATAGTTTTATTTTCATTTTCAATTTTACTTCAGAGCCTGTGGCTCATGAGCCGCAGTTTGCTGACCCCTGGCAGCTCTTCCATCTCAAAAGTTTGCTGACCCCTGGCTGAGAACAAGGAACAAATCCAAACCCCTGTTTTGTGCTGCTTACATGCCATAGGGGAGACAGACAATTAACAAATAAATAGATGGATTTTTTTAAATTACAAAAGCGCTATCAAAGGAGTGAACTTGGGGGGGGTGGCGGAGAACTTCAGGTCAGGTGGCACCAGAGGTCCACCTGAGTTGGGGCAAGCCACCTGGAGCTGGGACAAGAAAGCTGGGACTGAGCCAGCCTTGCAAAGAAAAGGGACTACTGTTTTGTTTTGTTTTTCCATTGGATTTAAGACACTGCTATAATACCCCTAAAAAAGAAAAAAAAAAGTGTAATTACCACTGTAAATCACCATTGATTGTAAAACACATTTCGACTCCAGAGACAGGAAAAAATGTGTTAAAATATGCACCTTAGCATCAATGTAATACGTCAATTCAAAAGCCTAGAAGTAAAACAAAACAAAACAAAACAAAAACGCTTGGCTCATTTGAGCAACCGAACAGAACACAATATATTTGTAGCTAGTGAATTGAAGGAGAAAACAGTAGAGGTTCCAGGAGGTAAAAGGATAAATGCTGATTTTTCGCTTTGAGCATAAAAGCAGGATGCTGAGGCCCTCTGCTGAGACAGAGGAGACTTTGTATTATAGTTGCCAAGACATCAATTGTAGACCCATCTTATATGTTTTAAGTGGCAATTAAGAGAAGGCAAGTTAAAAGGAGATTTAATATCCATTTGAAACTCAAGGCTTATGAAAAGGCATTTGTTCCGTGTATATCAGGAAGCCAGGGATCCTGGAAACTGAGAGCTGAAGAAACCAAATAAGGTTAATGCTGCTGTTTTATGCAAAATGTTATGTCATATGCACACCACATCACCATAACTAGTAAACTGTTAAAGTGCCAGAAAATGCTTCTGCATTATTTTCATTGATGGGAAGTAGATGGAATTGGCATGTCATCTAGAAAGCCAAAATCCTTCACGATGTACAGCCTAATTTCGCAAATTATTTAGAGTGATGAATTTTTCATTGTGGCCATTGGCCAGCACAATAATTGTGCCTATATGGCATGTTCATACCAAATGTCAGTGCATCTATTATGTCATTTTAATGCCATGACCTTCCCCAAAGACAGGTAGGGACTGGAACTATTACCTACAATTATATAGATCGGAAGATCAGAAAACTGATATCTGGCTGCTAATGACATGCACAGGTACAGGCAGAGCTGCAAATCGAACCTGATCTCTACGTTGCAGTCCTGGGTGTATCAGATGCTAAAGCCGTTGGTTTTTTTATTTCCCTCTTCTCATCATCCTACCCCTAGGCCAGGCTCTGTTTGTGTTTCTACAGTGAGATCAGGGATAAGTCCATCCCCATGCTGAACTTTCTTAAATATTAGATTTTCCTAATCTCTTCTGCTCCCACAACCATAAGTGACAAAATACAAGCTTGGTCAAGGTCACTGGCGCCCCAGGTAATGAAGGCTGTTACTGTGCTGTGGAAATAGATCAGCCTTGGTCTTTGAAAGGTGTTTGAACAAAGGTTAACTGACCCTGCTCTCAGTCCCAGAATATATTGTTTTCACCCCAAGGAAGTATTTCAGTGTTTATTTTCTAGGAAAGACTAACAGAAATTTTCATTTTTCGTGCATTAATGAACATTAAGCCAATAGTTTTAAAGCCTAGCTAATTATTAGACTTCCTTGGAGGGCTTCTAAATAATATAGCTACTGTGTTTTTATTATGTTAGAATCTCCATATTTATTAAATTAGACTCTCCAGGGGTGGGGTTAAAAAGGAGAAATTTGATTTTTTTTTCTACGTTCCCTGGTAATTCTGATGATTATGCATTTGGGGAAGCACAGCTTTAAAATGACTGTAGCTGGTTTAAGCTCCTTCACCCTCTTCTATCTCCCACCCCCTCAGAGACTTCCAGAGATCAAATTATCCCATCGTTCCCATAAATTATAACCTCCTCTCCTTTACTGGTTCCTTCTCAAGCATTTCAGGTGTTCAAGTGTCATCCATCTTTAAAAACGATACAAAAATCTTTCCCGAACTCGACACCTCCCTACAGCTAAGCTTGTTTTAACCACGGAAGGTTTGCTACCCGACCCCATCTCCACTACTCTGCTTCCAACATTCTTCTCAGAGCCGCATTGGCTCCCCAGAGTCGCAGTCACCACCCCTTGCAGGTAACTGACTGCACACTTTCAGCTCGGACCTCCCCTGGCTTCTTGGAAGCAGTCAGGACTCAGCCTCTCCTTTGGTTTTCCAACACTATTTGCTTGGCTTTTACAACACTGGTTTTGGGGGGGGGGGGTGTTTGTTTTTTCCTTTTCTGGACACTGCTTCTCAGAGAATTAAACATTCCCCTTCCATCTGACCCTCAGAAGTGGAAGACCCTTGGCCCACCTGCATCAGAATCGTTGCAGGTGCTAATTAGAAATCTAGAGCCCTGGTCCTATGGAACCAGAATCGCTGGGGAGATATGGTCTGAGAATCTGAATTTTTAGCTTACATTTTTGGTCAGAACCTCCCAGCCAGCGTGCCACAAATGAATTAAACAAGATATAGATGTCCCCTCAGCCTTCTAGTGGCTGGTGGCAAAGGAAGCCACAGGCCCTGGGCTGGTGGTCCTCCCGTATGAAGGCTTCATTCATTTATCCCAGGTTTCCTCTGAATAGGATCATTTCTGTGGATGCCACGAGGTGACCAAGGCTGGGAAGCCCTGCCCTAGGCAATTTTTACGCCCAGTCAAGTTTGAGGGTGGACCACTGCCTCAAATGTTGGTGTCCCCTGTCCTCCTGTCTGGGCCAGCTGCTTCCTGCGACTTTACAGACTTGTCCGACAATTCCACCCACCCCACAGCTCCAAGTCCCATAGCCACAAATCTGCCTAGAACTCGTGTCTGAGATCTACAACTAGGCGCCCAATTGCCCTTTGGCCATCAACTATTAAGTGTCCTGAGGGTTCCTCAGGTCCAGGATACAAGATAAATTTGTCCTAAATCAATTCATCTGGACTTTATCTTAGTCTAATAAATTGCTTTAATTGTAACTGTTGGGACGACACATATCCCTCCCAGTAGAACACAGTGTTATTTATGGCAGGGACTTCATTTCTGCCCTTTTAATCAGTCTCAGTACTGTCACTTTACTTTTTACGTAAGAGACAGTAAGCAACACGTTGCACCTGGATCACTTCTGAGTAGGCAATGGATTGGGCAGGAGTTGGTTTGAATTAGTCTCCACCACTTAGTAGCTATGTGACTTTAGACAGCTATTCTATTGTTCTGATCAATTTTTTTTTACCTGAAAAATGAGATAGGACAATTCATTTCCTAGAGTTGCTGAGGAAAAGCTTACAAAGTACGGGGCAAAAATGCCAGGTTCAATAATTATCAGTGTCTTTTGCTAACATTTACCTCTCAGGCAGACGTGAACCACCTGTCACACATGAGAGAACAATGGCTCAATCAAAAGAAGGTTCCCAGTGCCATTTGGGGATGGTGCCTGCCTTATGGGGTCTGTGTGAGGATTAAATGAGACAACATATGCAAATTATCTACATGGGACCTGGCACATCTAAGTGGCCTCTGAAAAGTAAGCGCTGTAAGGCCAGGGAGCTCTGTGTTCTGGGCTTGATGTGTCCCAGTACCTGGAATTGTGGCCGTTGCATTGTAGGAACTCAAGACATATTTGT
>NW_017731517.1:598810-600090 GCF_001890085.2 Hipposideros armiger | reverse complement strand
TCGCTCACCGGCCATTGGACAGCCGCTCACGGCGGCTCACGGCAGCTCACGAAAGCGCATGCCAGCTGCTGGCCAGCCCCACTGCAGCCTACGCCATCGCCGACGACTCACAGCAGCCCAGCTCCAGGTCAAGCTGTCATTCACCATCTCAGCTGTAGAGGGCGCAGCATCACTGGCCTTCATATGTGGAATCCGAACCAGGGCCCTGCTGCTCAGAGCTGGCGTCCCAAGCCAACTCCAAACCAATGCGCCACTCAGGAGGTCTAAGTTTTTATATCTATATTTATTTATTTGGACAGAAAATACGAGATCTCCGGACCACAGAACAGACTGCTGCTCACAGAGCACCTCAGCAGCAACAGGTCCCATGGGGTCATGTGATGAGGGCCGGGTGTGTCTGCATGTGCAGTGTTGTACCACAGGAGAGGACTCCCCAAGCTATGAAACTGTGAGCTTATGTAGGTGGCTGGCATATCTGCCCCTCCTTTTCTCTTTGGGCAGTGTGAAGGTAGGTGGGAAGGGAGAGACAGAGCCGGAGGGGGGAGAGAGTGAAAGAGAAAAAGAGAGAGAGAGAGAGAGAGAGAGAGAGGGAGGGAGGGAGGAACTTTGCTCTGGAACGTATTGGGTCGTCAGAAAAGTCATGACGCATGTTTGCAACAGATGGCACTAGCTCATTTTTGGATGTACTAGAGTCATTCACATCTATGTTATTGCTATGTCATTTGATAGCTGACAGTTCTAGCTTCATTCTAAAAAAAACATTGAGCGATTTGGTTCAGTTTTGGAGATTTTACAAGTTGAAGATGGAAGACCAAACTGTGCATTTTTGCCATATTTTACTGTTTCACTTCCATAAAGGGAAGAACGTGCGTCAAGCTTGTGAAAAGTTGCATAAAGTTTATGGTGACAATGCTCTACAAGAACGTCAGTGACAATGGTGGTTCAAGAAATTCCATGATGGTGATTTTCATCTCAATGACGCTCCTTGGTCAGAGAGGCCTACCGAGGTTGATGATGACAAACTAAAGGCATCGATTGAGTCAAATCCACGTTACATGACATGAGAGATTGCAGGAACATTGAACACCCATCATTCAAGCGTTCATGACCACCTGAAGAAGCTGGGATACATAAGCAAGCTCGATATTTGGGTTCCACATGAACTCAAAAAGTTCATTTGATGGCGTATATAAACATCTGCAATATGTTCATTCAATATGAGGAAAACGATTCTTTTTTGAAGCAACTGATAACTGATGATGAGAAGCAAATTGTTTACA
>NW_017731517.1:571275-597425 GCF_001890085.2 Hipposideros armiger | reverse complement strand
CCCCCTGGATGTCAATTGCTCCACTCTTTGTATTTGATGAAAAAGCTGTATTTCCTCCACTAAATTATTTCTACACCTTTGTCAAATGTTAGTTTGTCATGTTTGTGTGGCTTTATTTCTGGGTTTTGTACTCTGTTCCACTGATTAGTGTGCCATCCCTCTGATAGTATGACCCAGTCTTGACTAGCTATCTGATAAATCTTAAACAATCAGATAGATTGATTCTTCCCACTTTATTATTTTCAAAATTGGTTTTGCTATTCTTGTTCCTTTTCATTTCCATGTAAATTTTAGAATAATTTTGTGTATATCTACAAAATATTATGCTGGATTTTGATAGAAATTTGCATTAAACTTGAGTATCAGTTTGAAGAGAGCTGACACTTTTACTATGTTGATCTTCCAATCCATAAACACAGTATGTCTCTCCATTTATTTTTATCACCTTCAATTTCTTTCATCAGCTTTTGTAGTTTTTAACATACAAGTCCTGTACATGCTTTGTTAGATTTACATCTAAATATTTCACTTTTATTTTGAGTCAATTATAAATGATACTTTATTTTAAGTGTTATCTATGTGTTCATTGCCAGTATATAGAAATACAATTGATTTTTGTATGTTTATCTTGTATCCTGTAACTTTGCTAAACTCACTCATTACTTCTAGAAGGTTTTTGTTATTGTGGCAAAATATGCATAACAAAATTTACCATTTTAACCATATTTAAGTGTATAGTTCAGCAGCATTAAGTATTCTCCTTGTTGTGCAACCATCATCACTATCCATTTTTAGAACTTTTTCATCACCCCAAACAGAAACTCTGTGTCTATTAAACAATAACTCTCCATCCTTAAGCCTCTCGCCCAGTTCCTGATAACCACTTTCTATTGCTATAAGTTTAATCATTCAGGCGCCTCATATAAGTGGAATCAAACAGTATTTGTCCTTTTGTATCTGGCTTATTTTACATAGCATAATGTCTTTAAGCTTCATCCATGCTTTAGCATGTGTTAGAATTTCCTTCCTTTTTTGAAGAAAACAAACTAGATGTGTATATTACTTTATTCATTATACAAAGACCATTCCACTATAATACCAGAACACACAAACATCTTAATTCTTAATTCTGTCCTCAGATTGAACTAGCTCAATGCCCAGTGTTTTGGAGACAAACAACCCACTGGTTAATTTTTTAAAGTTCAATTTTCATAAAGGAGAACAGACATTGTATACATACAGCAAAAACTAAAACTGCTATACCACTGGAATGAAGAAGTACTTTCCTTCCTTTTAAAGACTGAATAATAGTCTATTGTATATGTAATGGACCACACTTTGTTTATCCATCATTCACTGATAGACATTTGGGTTATTTCCACCTTTCGGCTGTTGTGGATAATGCTGCTATGAACATGGGTGTACAAATATCTCTTTGAGTCCCCGCTTTCAATCCTTTTGGTATACACACAGAAGTGGAAATACAGAACATATGGAAATTCTGTTTAATTTTTTGCGGAATTGCCATACTGTTTTCCACATGGTTTCACCAATTTACATTCCCACCTACAGTTCACAAGGGATACAGTTTCTCCACATCTTCATCAACTCTGGTTTTTCCTGTGGGGTTTTTTGGTTTTTGCTTTTGGTTTTTTTTGGTAGCCATCCTAATGGGTGTGAAGTAGTAGCTCATTGTGGTTTTGTCCGCATTTCTCTAATGGTTAGTGAGCATCTTTTTTCATGTGCTTACTGGATATTCATATATCTTTTTGGAGAAATGTCCATTTAAGTCCTTTACCCATTTTTAAATTCAGTTGTTTGTTTTATGTTGTTGAGTTGTAGTTCTTTATATATTCTGGATATTAATTCCTTATCAGATATGTCATATGCAAATATTTTCTCCTATTCTTTTTTTTTAAGTTTATTGGGGTGACAATGGTTAGTATTTTCTCCTATTCTCTGTGTTGCCTTTTCACTCTTTTGATAGTGTCCTTCGATGTGCAGAAGTTCTTAATCTTGATGAAGTACAACTTATCTATTTTTGCCTGTGCTTCTGGTGTCATATCCAAGAAATAATTGTCAAATCCAATGTCATGAAGCTTTTCCTCTATTTTTGCTTCTAAGAGTTTTATAGTTTTAACTCTTTCTGAATGCAGAATTCTAAGTTGACGTTTTACTTGCTAAGACACTTAGTCTTAATTATTCCCACCATGAAAAGAAATAATTTTGTGATATGATAAGAGGTACTAGCTAATGTTACTATGGCAATCATATCACAGTATATAAATGTATCAAATTGACATGTTTTAAATCTTAAACTTATACAATATTATGTCAAATATATTTCAACTTAACAAAATGGGGGAGGAGGGTGGAAGGGAAAGGAAAGCTGGGGATGAGGCAAATGAAACTTAAATGGTGAGACTGATTGCCCATGGCCCCCTTGGAGCCTGTTGCAAAGTCTGCAAAGAATTCACACTGTCTTAGGATTCTGCTTAGGATTTTACATTAAGTCACCCTTGTCATTCTGAAAATGCCAGAACTTTTCAGTAGGTGGTGAGACAGTCTAAATTTGAGAAAATAAAGTCACATCAAAGGCTTTGAGGAAGCAAACTCCTAAATGGATTTCATCCATGTTTAAGAAATCAACCTTATGGGTAATGTCCTATTTAACCAGAAGGGGCTGTGGGCAGAAGTCGAGGGCTCCAGCATTACAAAGGACTCCCACTGCTGTTGGTATCCCCCCTATCCTTAATCTTTTAGCCACAGCACGAGCATATCACCACTCATTGTTCCTGAAAGGCCTCTCTGGGTCTTGATAATTCCAATGAGACATCACCCCCCCAACCCCATAGGCCTCCTTTGGCTTGAGTCAGGAGCAGAGTCAAGGGAAGGCACTCTGACAGCCCCATCTCTGCATCTCTGGGCTGCAGAAATCATCTGCGCTGAACAGACAGTGTTTGGAGTTCCCTCTGTTAGCCAATAAAGTGAGTTCACAGCTTCCAGAGCCCCCAGGTTTCTAGGATAATGAGCAGCTGAGCTTAGACTCACCTTATCCAGCTCCCTCCAGCAGGTGCCCAAGAACGGAAATGATGAAGCTCCTGGAGCTGACAGATGGAAACAAGCCTTCTTTTCTGTCACATCTGGGGTTCTTTTCAGAAATTAAAAAACAGTGACAGTAGATGTTCTTTGAGTACCTCACAGAACAGTGTCAGCATTCTGGGGGACGTGCCGAGGGCGGGGGTGAGGGGAACCCCACACACACACACACTCAACATGTCGGAATGTCGTCGAACTGCTGTGCTTGGGAAGCACATGCTCCCGTTCAATCGTAACCACCCATATACTTTGAGCTTCAAGTTACCAAGGGAAAGCTTTTACCACAGGAAAGCTTACATTTAAATAGGTTAGTAAACGTGCTCTAGGGGTATTCAGTGATATCTTTATTGTCTTCTCCTGGAAAAAATCTTACTGTAAAGAGAGGCATGAACGGCAGAGAAAAATTGAATAATGCCTCAGTTGAAGACAATACATGAATTTGTTTCATTAAATTTCCAGGAAGAGCTAAAAAGTCACCTCTGCCTTGAGATGGCCACATCCCCAGTGATACTAGAGGAAAGCAGCCATTAGGCAAAATGTTCTTATCTAAACCTGCCAGCCAAAGCCAAGACCACACAAGTATCTATCGCTATGGATAAAATTATTTTGTGTTTTTGGAACATCTTTACCTGTGCCACTGAGAAAATGACACTGACTTATCTCATGGAAATATTGTGGGCATTCATTGTAATAAAGTATATGGGAAGTGCTTACTGTCATCATAAGGAGACCGAGAAGGCATTTTTCATGTTCTCATACAGTTAACATTGCATTCTATGACGTAATATGACGTGACTCTACTTTCAATTGTGATTTGGGCAACAAGCAATTCTTTGCCTGCATGTGGGTTTCATCAGCCGGGGCAAGCCCGGTTCTACATGCAAAAAGACCCTGAATATCCATCAGAAAACTTGGCTCTGCTTACTGACATCATTAATTGTACTTTGCACAACATAGTTCCTTGCTTTTTTTGGTTTTGTGTTTGCTTCCTAAGTTATGATTATTTTATACCGAAAAAGCTAATGCTTGTGGATTGCTTTGAAACCTCCAGAAAAATAATCATAGAAAAAAGTTCAATATCGGAACTAGCACAGTTAAATACACAAAAAACACTCCCCCCTTGTTTTTAACTCCACCCTCCTTTGTGCCTGCATTTCTACTGCAGCTGCATCTCCTTGGCACCTGTGTACCCCAACCAGACACCTCTCTTCCCCTGTGAGGACTGAGGTCTTTCCAGACCCAGAACAGTAAGCGTTCCCTGCCTTTTCCCTTCACTGATAGAAGTCAAATCCACTCACCTCCCGAAGGCTGCTTTGACAAGGCTGCTCAGAGCAGACGTAACCGGCCTGTCTTCTCCCCTGACAGCTGTGCCTGCAGCAGGGCTCTCTGCTTTCCTGGTGAAGAGATCTTATCCCGTTTTTTGGAAACTGTGTTTGAGGGACATCCCCAACAACTCTCTGAGCCAGCGAAATGGATGGCTCTAGAGGCAGACTTCAAGCTCAGAGTGATTTAACAGGCCTTGAATCTGCCCCCTTCTCATTGTGTATTTACCAGAGTCAGTGGTGATGTCCACGCAGGCTGGGCATGCAGAGCACTGTCCTGGAGAGGAAGGCGGCTTGCAAGCTCCCAGCGGTGAGGCTATGGAGAAACTGCCAGAGGCCTGCAGCGGGCTCGCAATGGTCCCACACAGGGCACCAGGTGACCGGGCTGAGCACTCCTGGCCATGGAGGTGGCCCCTGGGGACTGTGTCTGGCCCCACTGTGCCTTTATCACCCCCTCGTTACAGGAGGCCCCCCCTTATCCAACCTTTTTCTTTCCGAGGTTTCAGGTATCCATGGTCAACAGCAGAAAATAAAAACTCCAGAAACGAACAGTTCATAAGTTGAAATCGCACAGGTGCTGTTCTGAGTCACGTGAGGAAATCTCGCGAGTTTAGTTCAGTAGCACATGGGACGTGAATTACCTGCGTGTCCAGCCTCTCCGCGCTGGACGCTCCACCCCTTTAGCCACTGAGTAGCCATCAGAGAGACTTTTGCGGTATCGCAGTGCTTGGTTCCAGCAACACTCATTTTTCCGAGTAACGACCCCAGAGCGCAAGAGCAGTGGTGCTGGCGACTGGGATGTGCCAACGAGAAGACGCAAGTTCTTCCCATGAATCCAGTACCATAAGGTATTGGGTGGCCGGGAAAGTCATGACGCATTTTTGCATTGAAAAACATAGGAAAATACATCATGACTTTCCCGATGACCCAATATTTTAAGAAAGACAAAGACCACATTCACATAACTTTTATTACGGTACATTCTTATAATTGTTCTATTTTATTATCATTGCTGCCAATCTCTTACTGTGCCTGATTTATAAATTAAACTTTATCATAAGTATGTATGTATATGGAAAAACATTGCATATAGGACTTGGTACTGTCCATGGTTTCAGACATTCACTGGGGGCCTTGTAACATACCCCCTACAAATAAGGGGAGACGACTTTATTGGCACATAAATAAATAAATGAGGTTGTGCTGGTTCCAGACGATTGAGAGTGATGCTATCGAGTAGGAATGCCTGAGGCTCTTGCCTGGGTAGCAGCCCCTGCAGACGCAGGTGTGTCCCCACCTGGAGCCAATGTTGTGGATGGACGGGCCCTTGTGGTTCTGTGGTTGCAGAAAACATGGCAGCAAAAACCCTCAGGGAACTTTGGGGATCCAGTTGTTACTCACGGGTCCTCGGGGTACACAGCAAACCCAGGGCCACACAGCACGCTGCTTTTATTAGGGTCTGACTGACCGAGCTGTCTCAAGTTAACTGGGTCTCCCCTTGATTGGCTCATTTAAAGCATCAGAGTGGGAATTAGGGCATGGGAAGGGAGCAGCAGTCAGTTATGTAGGTTACCCAGGGCTTTCTAAAAAAGGAACCTCATGGGTGGGGGCGGTTTGATTCCTGATCCCAGGGGTCAGCAAACTGCGGCTCGCGGGCCACGTGCGGCTCTTTGGGTATGTACATGTGGCTCTGAAGTAAAATTGAAAGTGAAAATAAAACTATCATAGTTTCATTTATAAAAATGTTAAAGGATATTATTCACATAATAGTGATTTCATTTGTTTTATGGCTCTTGAATAATTTTTAAATTGTGGTGAGGGACAGGATTGGCTCTTCCGTCTCAAAAGTTTGCCGACTCCTGCCTTAGCCGGTTGTCTTGCTAATAGCTGGGTCATACAGCTGGCAACGTTTATTCAAGATGATATCTTTAGAAATCGATTTCTCTGCCATCATGGCTTTTGCACCACGGAACTGTGGAGGGGACGAGCAAAGCAAGAGAGGAGACAAGGAGAGGGCTGTTGGAGGTTTAAATTTATGTCAAGAAAGAATAGAGCATATCCCTGATTAAAGCCTTCCCCATTCCCTTTTGTTTTTAGCCTGAAATACTTATTTGTGTATGCTAAAAAGTGTACCCATAATATTACCTCCTCTGCCTTCCTGTAATTGTCCTGTCGGCTCCGTGTCCTCAGGCCCTAACTGGCTCAGCTGAAGCTCTTGTACCCCCAGCAGGTTGGCTCCGCCATGTTCCAAACTGGGCACGATACTGGCCCTTGGCAGTGGGAACAAGTAAGAACCAGGGCTGTGGCCAACACTCTGTCTCCTTGCTGGCTCTAATCTAAGCAGATTTGATCTCCCACATTGGACAGAATCCTGTTACCAAAAACCCTTCGATGACCTCAAGTTGCTCTCAGGACACAGACAACCCTTCTTCACTTGACCCGGGGGTCTGCCCTCTGGCTCCGCTCCCACCACGCCCCCTCACTTTCTCTGCTCCGGCCACACTCAGTCCCTCATGAGCATCATTAATGGTCCCTCCCATTACAGGGCCACTCTTCATGCTGTTTACTGTGGCTGAACCACCTGCCTTTCTTCTTCACCTAGTTAACACCTGGTCATTGTTGAGCAGGTCAGTATCTCTCAGGCTCCCAGCACCTTTCTTTCAGAGCATCTGGGGCGGCGGCACCTTTAGACATTGGTCCTGGGCTGGCTTCCCAGGAGACTGATTCTGAGACCCTGAAGTCTGTAAAGTGTGTTGGTGAGTGCTGTCATGGAGTGTGCTGGAACGAGGATGACCCTTGGAAGTTGCCCAGAATGGGGTAAGAGGACTGCACCTTTCTCTCTGCCATTGACCGTCACTGAATAGACTCTCCAGGGAGGAGGTGTCACCTTGGACAAGGTGGCTTCCTTCAGCAGAGGGACTCAGCAGTGAGCCATTAGCAGGCACCACTCAGGCACTGGGGAGGCGCTGCCTTAGTCCTGCAGGGGGTCCTGAGCGGCCCATGGCAGTGTCCACTACAGTGTTTGTATTATTCCATAGCGTGGGCTTTTTGAGGATGGTCTATTTTTGTTTTGCAAACCTTTAGTGCTCACTTGGCACAGCGCAGGAGCTCAGTAAATGCTTGTCGAAGAACGAATGAGTCCAGTCTGTGTGCCTAGCCATCCGGTTTGCCCAGAACTGCCCTGGTTTGAACACTGAAAGTCCTACATCTCAGGAACACTGTGGCCATGACCACCCTATATCTAATATTCCTAAGTGCTGTTTCCTGACCCTGAACAGCTCCCCAGAACTTCTGCCTCGCCCTGACAGCAGTCTGTGTGCCAAGGAGTGGCTGGAATGCTGCCACCACTCCGCTCACCCTGAAATGAGGAGACAGTCATATCTTGACTTTGGCTTAGGTTCTCTGCTCACAATGCTTAGGTCCTATCACCCCTTTTGGACACCAACCCTCTGGTTTCTGACCTACTTTTGTACACACAGGCCTTTCCTGTAACCCAGCAGGTCCGTCCAGATTCCTAATCTCAGGGTTTCTAGTCTGGTTCATCCTGTTACCACTTGAACACATTTTCTTTGCATTTTTTCCTCCTTCACTTGAAAACATGGGGATGGTGTGATGTGCTGTCTCACGTAGGAAAGACGCCGAACTTGCACAACTGTGGACTCAGTGGGAATCCTGGCCTTGTGGGTCAGAAGTAGGGCCAACACCACAGAGAGGGTGGTGTGGTCTGTGTAACCCTATTGAGTCTGATCCATTTACAGATGTGAAGGGACAAAGAAAAGCTTGGTGATCCAAAACGGAGGGCAAATCAGTCTTATTCGCTCGTATGCAAGTAAAGAATTAGGCTCTCGACAGTTCAGTCCCTCTTGGGCCAGCTAATCTCTGTAATTCCCAATGCAAGATTCTGGGACAAAATCTGAAATGCAAAGAAGTTGGTTTTCCTGGAAACTATGACTTTAGCTCCACTGGCACATTTCATTTTCACACTGAAGATCAAAGCAGTGAAAATACAAATATCTCCTCCTCACAGCACAGCTCGCTCTAAGCTGCACGTCTGTCCTAACTGTCACAGTCCTTCAAAATCTGCTCTTGTACTTCACCAAAGAAACAACTTACTTTTCTATTACTTCCCAATCCTGACGACTCTAATGGAATTCAATTAATTGTCATTGGTGATGTGCTTGATGAATGTGGAGACAATTGGCATTTGTTCCATTCTAAGGAGAAATGCTAAAGTAGTCAGTCTGGCATCACCCAGCACACAGACCTAGAATTTTTGAGAGGACCAGGTAGAAACCTACGTATCTACCTATCTTGGCATATCTTCAGGTGAAAACACTGTCTTCCCTTTTGGGATGTTCTCCTACAGCTGCCCAATCAAAGAAAGAAAATCAGACATTGCAGCTCATAGGCACTCTTAAACAACTTTAAGGAATGTCCACCATCATACATATTTGCACTGCAATCTTATATAGTTGGGGGATGGTGTGTGAATTTAATGGAGTAACTGAGACTGTGATCTGAAATGTGCTCTTGGTGGTACAGCCAGGATCCCAGGGACTGGGACACTGGCTTGTCACCCTTCACCAGCCAGCACCCCTTCCTTGAAGCATGTCATCAACAGGGACGTGTGGCGTCAATACCTGGCACTGCCACTGGGCTCTGCTTCACTCTGTCCCAAGACAGGGGTGCCTGGGGCAGCCGGGTCTCTTGCTCAGTTCCCAAAATTCAGAGGGGACAGCATGGGGAACTCGATAGGCCGGGACCCAGGAAGGTGAATTGTTTTACTTTGCAATAGAGTTCCGCCAGCCATGACACAAGCAGTGAATTAGCTACCTTTAGAGCTAGCTGCTGACACAGATGGGAACAGGCCTAGTCCCAGTTTTAAGGTCACACTGTCCTAAATTGCCGTCATCACAGGTACTAAATTGGTAACAACAGAAGCTTTCTCCCAGTCATGCAATAATTTAAAGCAACAGTGTTTACACGGAGCAAAAACAAAGGCAAGCAGGGGTTTCCGGCAAATCGTGCTGACAGCTCTGAGCACCTGTGGACTCACTGGAAGCTTCACTATCTCACGGCTACTGGGCTCTGGGTTTCCAGCCACTGCTCAGAAATGGAAATTAAATGCATGGAAAAGTAGCTATATCATTTATATAAAATATGGAAGAGGATGGAAAAGCCCTCAAAACTCAGCTCATTTCTTCAACTACAAATAATACGGATACTTCATTTATTTACGGAACATTTTAGCAGTAGCGTCATCGTCACATATGAATGACAGCAAAGCTGCACGTTACCATCCTATCTCGGGCCGGAAAACGAGATGCTGAGTCCAAGGGAGCTTTCTGGACACTGCACATGATCATTGAACAAGCAAGCATCTTAAGGTGAATTTTAATCATTTCGTATAGAAATACGCCTTAGTTTACCCTGTCTCCTTAAATAGAGTCTATTAAACATAGCTTAACATTGCTGTGAAAATTGTATTATTGAAATAACTTCAAAAGGAATACTGGGCTGTCCTGGGGGCTATTCACGCCTGCCTGAGGTCTCTAGAAGGTGGTTCTTTTCTTCTTTCCTGGCTCTTTCAGGCCAGGCTCTCAGCAGCACTGGCTGCTCTTCTCAGCACACTCGCTGGCGCTGAGCATGCATTTCTCAGCCGGGGTGACAATGCACTGGGACCCACAAACCACACCCAGGCCGGGCCAACTGTTACCATGTGCAGCATCCAGCTTTGCAAGCAGGTAAGTATTCATATATTTTATAGTCATACTGGCCTGAGTATGTCCTGCCTTTGCCTTAGAATGGAGGAAACTTGCTATGAATAAGTTGTCACATGTTCCTGGAGTACATGACCATTTTTCCTTCTAAGAAAAGGTCCTTCAGGTTGTAAAACTGTTCTTCTCAGGCCAAGAGGCCAAGCAGGTGGTGCAGGAACCATGGATGTTTTTATGGTAACAGAGACAATGCTGCCTTCAGGCTAAGTGATAGTTTGCTAATTATTGCCAACTTGCATCTTGAGAATTTTTTTTTTTTTTTACTTGTGCCACCAAAAATGTATTGAAAAGTGTGCTAACAAATCTTTGAGAACAATTGGGTGGCAACACTCTCCTTTACTTTCTGTGGGCTGGGAAACACTGCAGTGCCAAGTCTGAGTTGTAAGTGAAGCAGGGGGACTTCCTTCTTACATGTGCTTTACTGTCAGGCTGTGGAAGGACTTAGGGGCCTATTTATTTACTTCTGGATTCCTGACTGTATTTGATAAAGCTGAGGCTGCCTGACAGCACATACTAGGTAATGTGAGATTTTTGGAAACCTGTCTTCAGCAAACAATTTCATATTTTGCCTCAACATAAGAGGCTTGGATGTACCAAATTTTCATAAAGCAAAACTCTTGGAAAATAATACATCACTTTAGGGAAAACTTTAAATGTACTGAAGAGACAGATTTAAAATTTTACTAAGCATAATTAATAAATAGCAAATACCGTATTTCCCCATGTATAAGACTCACACTTTTTTGAAAAATTTGGGGTCTAAAAACTGGGTGTGTTTTATACAGTGGTTGTAGATTTTTTACTTGCATTTCCCGCTTTTTCACGCTTGTCTTTGAGCTCATTGTTTCGCGCTTGTTACCGGTATATTACGGTAGGTTACATTTTGCCACGTTCTGCCCAGAAATGGCTCAGAAAAGATTTTCATACAGTACTGAATTCAAGTTAAAAGTGATTCAGTTTGCAAAAGTGTATGGAAATCATGCTACTGAACGTTAAGTTTGGTCCTCCTCCAACTGAGAAAACAATCCGAGACTGGCTATGGATAGAAGAAACCCTACTGAAAATGCCACGGCAGAAAAAGGCCATGAGAGGCAATATATGAAGACAGTGATTCGTCATCAGACACAGATGAGGACAAGCTAATGGTTAGGAGTTTTGACAGTGATGAGGAGTTGTATGAATTTTATGATGAGTACAACTTGAGTTCAATAACTTTATGTAATACATTTTTTTTCAAATTTTGGGCCCCAAAATTAAGGTGCATCTTATACATGGGGAAATACGGGACTGTATTATTTCAATTTCAGTTTTCTAAGTAAGTTTTATTTCTAAATTTGCCATGGAATGACCTGTTTGACCATGAAACTATGTCCTCAAAAGGCCTGCCCTCCTGACTTGATATCAGTGTTGACCACAGCTCAGCATCGAAGCTTTGACAATGGACCACAAAATGTGTCATGTCCCAGTCAGGAAGCCCTGCCCGTGACTTCTGACTTCAGATGGTCCTATGATCACCGTCCAGCACACGCTTAAGCCAATTTAAAATGAACTCTTATTTGAAGCAAATCTCTCAGCTGCATTAGTAAGAAGCCAGTGTACTGATAACTTTAAAGGGTTAGAAAGGCTTTGCATTGACTGTTATCTTGACATCTGTCTCCACTTTTGTAAATAACTCCTCACTGATTTCCCAAAAGGCACATGAGGCTGGTGTGTAGTAGGTATGGGTGTAACTGTTTCTCCCACAAGAATGTGAGTCTATGTCTTAGAAGCCTAATCAGGCCCAGATAATTTTTTTTCCTGAAGTCACACCGTATTTACCTGTTCAGAAAACATTCCACTTTTTTTTTTCTCCCACTCATCCTCCCTCTTCAACTTTTGAACAGATCCCATTTTAAATCTCTTGGGGTTATATTATAACTATATAAAGAAACCAGCCTCATAAATGGAGTCAACTGGGCCCTTCTGTCCCATGGATTTCCTTTGGCAGGTTCTTGTGAAGGCATCCCATCCCCTGGTCCACAGCAGCTCTGATTTCTAAGATGTTGTGCACTTTTCCCGAGACACTGTTCTCTCCTCACGTGTGTATCTGCTGCCCCAAACTCAACACACCTACTGGACACACGTCACTTTAAACTCACACAACAGTGGCGCTCTCCTGGAACGACCACCATCTCTGCTGCTTCTCTATCCTGAGGCCATTCTGTAGGGTTCTGAGGAACTCAATCTAGAACATTCCTGCCCCAGAGCTGGCTCCTTGATTATACTCTTATCACTCAGAATCCCCTTCTCTAGCTGACTTTCACCTCAGCTTCCGTCTCACCTCCACCCAGAGGGCTGCAGTGTCTGTCCTGGACAGCTGTACGGCCCCCAGGGGACGGCCCTCCCTCCGGACCACAGGGCAGCATGGACAGCTGTGCGGCCCCCAGGCGACGGCCCTCCCTCAGGACCACAGGCCAGCATCCAGGCATCGGCAGATGACAAACGAAGTCCAGGGAAGATGTTTTCCCTCCCGTCGTGCATCTGACAGGGTCGTGCATCTGACAGGGCGTAGGAGGCTAAAGACTTGCTCAATTTTTGTACCTCACCTTTCACATTAAAAACAACAAAAACAATTTAAAGGACATTAAGATTTGGTGCATTCTGTGCAGATTCGTAAATGCTTTGAAAATTAAGTGCTACACTTTATCCTGGTTCAGAATGCTTCCTTTCTGTTCTTCCCCATCTTCTAGATTTTGTGCTCCCCTCTCATACTAGAGACAGGCAGTGCTGGCACGCCAGTCATTGCTCCTGCATCCAGCGTTTCTGATTTATAATCGTCCTCACTCGGCACCGTTCCAAGCATTGTGATCACCCAACTTTCCAGACCCAGTCGGGTCCACGAAGTGCGTCCCTGCTCTTGAAGACATCTCTGTTCCACTCCTTAGCCATACCTGCCCGCAGGAGAGCAGTCTCCCACGTGGAACGAGGAAAGAGCTGTGCTGGCGGGGCAGCAGAACCCAGGCAGGCAGACAGGAAGCGTTGGGGATTAAGCATTGGAAAGGATCTGCTGATGAGTCACTATTCCCAGGAGCTATGGAGTGACACGGGGCTACAGAGTCCTGGGAACTCCGTCTTATGGTGTTGTTGCCTTGAGACGACATGGGATTTTATGCAATAAAGAAAGGCCCTGCTATAAGTCAGGGCATGCAATGTCTGCGGGCTAATGCAGAAGTGCTGGGACAGGCCTGGGGACACGTGCTCAGGGCGGCACATCAGAGATGGCAGAAGTTTGAGTGAGCTCCTCAAGGTGAGGGCGCCTGGATGGCTCATCAGCAGGGCTCATATTCCCAACACCTCACGCACCACCGGGCAGCAGGGACGGAGAGGAGGCTGGTTAGCGGGGCAATGAGTGTCAGGTATAGAGCAGGAGCTTCCTGATTTTCTCTTCTCAGATTCTTAAGTGTCCCGTGTACATCGTTTACATGCTGCCTCTGCATAGGTATTATCCACACGAAAGAAAACTTCTGATATGTTAAAGCAGAAGACTGCAACCGGCTATGAGTTTTATTTATTCCAGCTTATAAATTTAAAGATTCTCAGAGTAATTTGACAGAATCTGTTCATTTGGGGGTTCTATGGTCACTATCTGGGCTGTAGTACTAGGTGACTGCAAATCACAATGCACTTTTAAAACAAAACATCTTAACCTTTTTAACTAATATTCGACTTGATTCGTTCACCTCCAGAGAAATGCTTTAATCATTTAGACATCTGATATCGCACTTTTGCAAGAGAGCAGAAACATTTATTGTAGCAGAATACTATAGCCATTTACTCTTTAATTCCTCTTATTTTATTGCAGCAAGTCTTGATTCTTTAGTATAAAGAGAAATCAAAACAAAAAATATCTACAATCTTGGGTTAAGAAGTATGCTGAGATCTGGTGACCGGAACCGTATATATAGGATATAAACATATTTATATTTTATATGTACACAGTTAATGGTTACCTATTCATTATAAATAGTAGGTTTAACTTAGACTCTACAAAAATAATTTTTGATGGGCGCATGCAAACCAGTACACATAAACTTATTTATAAAACACATCTCTATGCTTTTTATTTGCTTTTAAGTATAAATCTTGCTAGTTAGCCGTCAGCTAAAATGATCTAAGTGCAAATCCCCAAGTCCCCAATTAAAAGTATAAAATCGACTTCTACCCACAGCAGCACGCTGCTTCAAGTACTCTTCGCCTATCAGTCAAGTCGAGATCATTTTGTCGCATGTGAATTACAGGTGCATATCCCATCTCCTCAGGTATTATTTGTCCAGAGCAAAAGCTTCCTTTGTCCCATTTTTCCTGTGTCGTTTTGAATATTGCCAACAGTAGGTATTTGTTAAAACATCACCTTGGCTCTTACATTCTCACACATGGACGAAGCCCTGCCCTCAGGGGCTCGTGGGGCTGTCGGACTGCGCAGACGACTGCGGGGTCACAAAGGGCTCGTTCTGCTTCTGGTCGTCCTTCATGCCGGCGGCCTGGTCCGTGATGGAGGAGAAGGACAGCTGGTCGTGCTCAATGATGTGCACTTGGTCCTCGTCCTTGTCCTTCTTCACGTAGAACATTTTCCTGAATTTTTTCAGCTCATGGAGTTCACAGAAGGTTTCCAGAACCACCAACATGGCAATAAGGCCAAGTAGCAGGTAACCTGTGTGAGAAAAATGACAGTGTCTCAGCGGGACCCAGCCATGGATAAACCAAGTCATGACACAAAGTGTCTGTGGATGACAAACCCATTGCCACTTCTCTAACTTCTAGGAAGGCTTTGAATTCCATGGTGCAAAGAGGGATGACCCCGAGAAAAAAAGGAAGAATGCCTTCACCTACAAAATTGGGTTATTCAGAATCAGAGGGTACAATTTTTGAGAAAAAAAAAAGTTGGGGACAATGTGGCGTTCTTACAGAGAGATAACATACTGTGCTCACCCAAGGGTGACCTTCAAGGAGGGGGCGCTCCATCTCCCCTTTATAATCAGTGGCTCTCCGAAAGCCAGAGACACTTTAAAAGAGTTTTTGATTTATCATGAGTGCTCACAACAGAGCTTGACACACTCTGTATTTTTATCATTATTCCCCTACAGAATGACAAGTTCGGCAACAGAAATTAGTTTCAGCTGGATGAGAATTGCTTTAAGAATTGATGCAGATATTAAAAGCTCTTTGTGTGTGGCTATTCACACTTCCACTACGATCCAGCAGCAAACTAAGCTTTCTATTATGTGATGGTCATTTTTTTTTTTTGGACACATGGTCCATTCATTGAATAACTCTACCAGCTTCTTATTCTAAAATACAAGATAGCCTGTTGCTTCAGGTAAAGTGCTTTTCCTTGGATTCTGTGATGGGAAATAGGTCATTTTAAGTCAGTTCCAACATGTTTAAAATCAGTTTTAAGAAAAAAAAATTCATCTTGGAAACGAATAGAAAAGTAAAAGTGAAAACTGTAAGAATTACAAAAATCCGAAGTTCATGTCCCAGTGGTAAAATGTTTGAAGAAGACTTTCAGAAAATAAATGAACTAGGAAAGCTAGAATTGGCAGCATAATAGGATCAAGGCAGCTGACTGTCTTAAGAACACAAAGGAACACAGTTCTAGCACCTTTAGAATTTGGATATGAGATGTCGATAATAATATAGTATATTTTATAAATAACAATGATGTTAGTCAAACTAATTGGTAAATCCCCTCCTTTTCCTTTATCTATTATTTAGTCAAACTCTTGAATGCTGACAAAAATACCCATGGGATTTCAGGCAAAAGTGGTGGGATTTTATCCTATCCACAAATAATACACCTTTGGAACAGTCATTTGTGATGCAGATTGCCTAAATAAGCCATGACTCACATTTTAACAAGTCTTAACATGTTCTGTAGGGATTTAGTATCATATGAGAAACTGAGGAAGTTTAACTGTTGGGCAAAATTTATGAGAAGACCTTTAATTAACAACATGAGAAAAGTAGAGCTAAGAAACCTAATTAAAGAATCACGTTCCACTTCCCTAAGTCATGAAAACATCAAATTAAAACAAGGAGATAACATTTTACCTAACATGTGAAAAGAAAACTGAGGTAATGTTTATCTGTGCCACAAAACACCTAGCCCACACTGGCCCACATCACGCCAGTAGCACTGAAACCCAGATGCAGGTAACTCCAGTGCAGTGTGAAGTCGAGATGCCGTTGGGACAGCACCGAACCAGTGTGTCCTGTGAGTCACAAAGGGGCACGTGCAATGGACCAGCAATCTCACTTGGAAAGATACCAAAGCAGAAAAAGTGTAAACATAGAAAAATATTTACTGCAGTTATTTCTGAATGCCCCCAAACTGGAAGCAACCTAAATATTTGACAATATAAGCACAGTTAGATTATGGTCTAGCCACCTGGTAAAATATTATGTGGACATTAAAAAGTTATGGTAACTAGGGGAATTATGAAGACATCCTTGTAGCCACTTGGTAAATATTTATGGAACTTGTATGGCAGCTGGGCACTTTTCAAAGCATTGGGGTTTGTGAGTGAAGTCTTTTTCCTGGGTGACCTCCTGATTTAAGGGAAATGCTGAAATACAGTTTTATTGGGTTAAGACTACACACCAGGGCCAGAGAGAGCATCTGACTACCTGAGTATGGACTGTGATTTCCTAAAAGCCCTGACCTGAGTTGAGTCTAGATAAATTCTTGAGAAGGCAGAAAGGAAAACTGTATGTACATCAGAATGCAATTCTATGCATCTTGCAGAGAGAGGAAGGGGACACATACAAATAGTTATTTGAAAATGGATTTCTAAGTTTTCCATGATATAGTGAATTTTAAAAAACTATTTAAGGGCCGGCCGAGTGGNACTGTAATACTTAATATATACCAATAGCAAAAGATGAATACAAGTCATGTGTATACACTTTTTTGGCACCACTGATATGTGTGTGTGTGTGTGTGTGTGTGTGTGTGTGTGTGTGTGTGTGTGTATCTCCAGAAAAACAATGTTTTATTTTGTTCCTATTATAAATTGCATTCCACGTGTCTTGTTGGTCTCCAATTGTTGAGTCTTCTCTGAACAACATATCTTGAGACAGCTCCATGCCAAATCCCAAAGGTCTGCCTGTGCTTTAGGGGTGGTCTCCACAATAAGCAAGCACCCTGAGCTTATTTCACCACCTTCCAACTGACGGGCATTTAGAGGGTGTGCGATCCGTCACTATGCGTGACAAGCCATCAGAGGCAGTCTCATTAGGTCTTCAAGTCACTGGGGAGAGTATGAAGATGGGTCCCACAACCTCTGCCATTCCCTTCTAGCCTGTACCGACAGATTTCTCGCTCAGAAGACAGCGTATCCGCCGAAATCCGAGAGTAACTCCTCTGCTGCCTGAACAATCCCGAGCTCCCAGCAGCAGAGGCCATCGCCAGCGGATCACACACAGCTCCCGGGTGGCATCCCGGGTGACAACACTCATTTTCCGGCAGAAGTGAGCAGCACCCCGAGTTCCAGGTGCGAACTGCCCTTGCTCCTTATGTACAGGTTCTCCTACCTTCCTGGGGCCCTCTCCCCCAGCCTCCTCGCCTAAAACTGCAGTGAAACACACACAAATTGCATGTGTACAGTGTGTTGTTTATTTAACTAGGAGCTGGCTGGCAACACAACCATTTTCTCTCTTGGCTTTCCAGAGTCGGCATACTATCTTTTACATACAAACAACTCCTTATGTGCTGGTGATTCTGATTCAATACGTCGTTTTCATTCTTTTCTACCTGCTTATTATCTTTGGTCCCAAATTATCCGTACAAAAATAATTTTCAAATTTTTTTTTTTTAATTGGGGAACTGGGGAGATGGGAACAGTGCTGGGGAATTGCGGGAAGGGGAACAGACAAGTTGCTGTCGTTTTGTTCTTCAGTCTAGTTGTGGAGGACGTTGCTTCACTGGCCCAAGTTGGCACCATCATTGCGCTCTTNCTCGCCCGGGAAGAGCGCAATGATGGCGCCAACTTGGGCCAGTGAAGCAACGTCCTCCACAACTAGACTGAAGAAAAAAACAGGACAGCAACTTGTCTGTTCCCCTTCCCCCAATTCCTCCAGCGCTGTTCCCATCCCCAATTCCCCAACAAAAATCTTTAAAAAAAATTTGTTTAAAAATTATAAATCACTTGGCCATCTGAATTTTAATACCTATTTTCCACATAGTAAGTCTGAACATGGTTAACACATTCTAACTTTTCCCAAAAAGAACCAGATGAACAAATAAGACATTTGACTGTTTTAAGGTTTTCCTAGTAGATTAAAGAACATGATTGATTATAACGGGCTGCAATCCCAGCCCTAGATTTCTTGAACTTAAAATATTTAAGAGTGACTTTTTTTAATTAAAAGTTGGTTATCAAGTATGCTCTGTGTGGTTCTTGCACTGTAATTTATAATGCTTATTACATTATTAGTAAGAAATCGATCAGTGCTTTTAAGGTGCCTGGGAAAAAATAACTCTCAGGAATAGTGAAGATTTTTGCATAGAGTTTTGAAGGGAATCATATTTGATGAAATGAAATAGTTATGGGAAGGTGGCAAAACTGAAATGTTATCAGTGAAAAGGCCATCGGGGCTTTTGTGAAGAGCTGCTCGTGAGCAGGCAAGGTGGAGCTGAGAACTGCAAGCGACACCCAGGGAGCAGAGTTGGGGCTCGGCACTCACACGTGATCCCGATCTTATAGAGCTCGCGGAACTTTTGATTGTAGCCTTCTCCAGGAACATAATCCCCCAGGCCAATGGTGCTCAGGGAGATGAAACAAAAATAAAAGGATTCCAGAAAGTTCCAGTCATCCTCCAGGATGGAGAACACGGCCGCCGGGATGAAAAAGAAGCAGGACACGGTGACAAAGCCCAGGAGCACGGCGTGCACGATGGCCACCAGCTGCTTGGAGAAGCCCCAGCGGATGTGGAAGTAAAGAACAGGCCTGCGGGTGACATGGATGGTGACACGCTGGACCACGGCCGTTAGGAACAGGAGGGTGAAGGGGATGCCGATGACGGAGTAGACAATGCAGAAGGCCTTCCCGCCGTCCGACAAGGGCACCGTGTGGCCGTAACCTGCGGGGAGAAGGGGGGGAGGAGAAGACACACCTTTAGATGATACCTGTCTGCCGCCCACGTTCCCCTCACCTCAGTATTAGAACCAGACCTCAGGCCTCACACCTCAAAGGCTCGTCGTGACTGTCACTGCAGTCCGTTCCACAGTGGACACCATGTCTGTGGGAAGTCACCGCTCTGTATGAAATCTTACCAGCTGCTGCCAACACATCTCGGTCTAGTTCTGAGTTCACTGTCAGGTGGAAGTCACAGTTCTCTGTGCTAAGGAGCTAAGGGGGTCTTAGACCCCCAGGAAAATTCAGCACAGGAAGCCCACTTCTCCGGGCTGATGCACCCCCAACCCACTGCCTTGTTAGGATCCAAACACCGGTCTACACGCGTGTCCAAACCAGGCTGCTCACAGAACAGTGGGGACTGACACGGAACAGTGGGGACCAGGGCCAGGCAGATGAGGGTACAGCGGGAGGGTGACTCAGTGAACAGCGACAGCAAACAGGAAGATCGGGGCACACCCACGCACAGGGTTGAGGGCTTCTTTTAAAATATTTTGCTCCATTATCTGGTGAAATGGCACACTCAGAAACCGTACGACTTTTCACCTTTGTCATTTCTGTAGGTTCCAAGATGCCATAAATTCCACAAAACAAACATTAAACAAACACACACACACACACACACACACACACACACACACACACTAGGGCCAGTGGCCCAAACATATGTGCACTTTGCTTCCCATGAGGTTTGAGTCACTCCCACATCGAGCCGGTCAGGACACTCTGCATCCAGCACATGCCAACTGGGAGTCCCGTGGGGCATGCAGTCTCGTGGGCACTGCCTCCTGAAAGGACTCCCAGGTCTGGACAAGTCAGTTCAGGAAAAAGCTACCTGCATTTTCTGTGAAACTGGATTCTGAAAAAATCCTCACATCCGCAATTACAATTTAAAAGTGGTTTCAAAATCCAATTTCTAAACTATATCCTGCTTATAAAGAAGTAACTCTGAAAAACCTTCAGCTTTAGATCCCCCAATGTTTGGCTTTGTACCGAACTCCTGGGTTCGGGCCTGGGTACACAGGTCATTACACAGCTTCCCCGGTTACTCCCGTGCACAGTGTCATCGTGACAGCCAGGGCTGTCAGTCTGCATCCCAGGGGAATGGGGGTTGTGAGGAGCTGCAGGGAGGCCAGAATCCGCTGGAATCACATACGACGTGTACATCTACACACAGGTGCGCTTCTCCGTGGAGACATTCCAGAGCTTAGCCTCTCACAATGGTAAGAACTGCTGTTCTGAGCATCAGTTCCGGAACCCACCTGCTCGTTAACCAGGGCAATGGGTTCGGTGGAGCACCCAGGGACTAATGGGGAGGAGGCGGGGTGTGGAACATGCCTGATAATGTTTACGCGACAAAAGGAAGCAGGAGAACGTTGAACCTTTACTTTTTTTTTTTTAAGATTTTTTTTTTATTGGGGGATGGGAACAGCGCTGGAGGAATTGGGGGAAGGGGAACAGACAAGTTGCTGTCCTTTTGTTCTTCAGTCTAGTTGTGGAGGATGTTGCTTCACTGGCCCAAGTTGACACCATCATTGCGCTCTTCCCGGGTGAGGCAGATCAGTCGCCGGCTTCTGGACGGCCGCTCACTGCGGCTGCTGGCTGTTCATGCTGGCTGCTGGCTACACACACGGTAGCCCATGGCAACCCCCTGCAGCAATGGCTGCAGCCTACGCCATCGCTGGCGACTCATGGCAGCCCAGCTCCAGGTTGAGCTGTTGTTCAGCATCTTAGCTGTGGTGGGCAGTGTCACTGGCCCTCATATGTGGGATCCGAACCGGGGCCCTCTGGAGTCCCAAGCCAGTTCTTAACCAACGCACCACTCGGCCGGCCCTCGAACATTTACTTTTGAGGAAAGACTGTGACAGAGGAATGAGGCTGCTTTGTGAGTCAAGTCTCCCACATCACAGAGGACCAATCAGAGCTGCCATTTAAGCCAGGCACCAAGGAAGGATGTGCTAAAGGGCAGAGATATCTGGAAAGAGAATCTGAAAATGGAATTTTATTTAAACCTAACAAAGGCAACTGGGAAGCCAGTCACACATGTGGTTACGAGCCTGTGACTAGGAGTCCTGGAGATAAGAGACTGCAGGGATGAGGCTGGATTTTGGCAGGAACTTTGCAGAGAAAACGTAAGATTCGCTGAATTAGTGGGACTAGCAAAAAACCTTGAGACTCAAGGTTTTGTTATGTTTTTTTATAGCCTTTTAAAAATGATCTTTACTAAGAATATAACACAGCTATTTCACACAGCTCACCTTTTCTGGGCCATCTGTTCCAATAAATTACATGATTTCGGCTGTCGCAGGAGAAAAAGTACATGAATTTCTACTGTAGTTTTAAAATAGTTTAGGATGTTATTTTTCCTCTCAAACGATGATAGCTCTTTTTATTAGAATGTTAACTAAATGTCCATTTGCTACAATACTCTCTCCCAGCAACAGAGATAATCATTACAACACTCTAGATCTCTTTCTGCAGTAATGCGTTTGAATGCCAGTAATATATTCCCACTGAAAGATTAAAAATCACCAACGTGCAGACCTGTACTGAAAGCCATTTGTCCTGATGTTCACACAAATAGTCTTGTGACTGGACAGGGAATATAGGATTTACATTTCCCTTGTATTCTCTACGCTTTCAGTGCAGGCTGCACTGGGCACACCGCAATTGTTTAGCAGCAGACAGCTCAATGCTCAGATGGAAACCTTCAGTCCTGCTGAATTTTAATGAACGGGTGACTGATTTACTCAAGTGCAGACAACGGAACCCCCAGGTGAATCTTAAAGCAAAGATGAGATTTAAAAATCTTATAATCATATTAAAAGCCATCACAAGCCATGAAGAATTTAGCAATATGTGAATAAAGCTTACATAGTTGTTGTTCCTTAAATTTTTATAAGGCTACTCATATAATTGTGGAGGCCCAAAAGATTGAGCACCACAAAATCTGTATACAGCAAAAACGGACTTCAAAAACGTCGAGTCCCAAGCTGACACGCTCACGTGCAAATACCCTTATATGTCTGCCCCCAACTCCAGGGTCGCTGGGTGTCCTGTGATAACTCTGTCCCTGCAGGGCAGGTAGGTGGGTATATACAATGGGGGGTCATACTCATGACAGTCTCCTAAGAAACGTGGCTTCCCACTGACCTCAGCAGCCCTGACACTGTGCCAGCTAACGTTCAGTCTCAGCTGTGCCATGCTGGTACGGGCCTTCCGGGGTTTCCGGTATGTAAAGCCTTCTGCTTGAGATCCAAGACAGAAACCTCTGCGGGCTCCTGTTCAGCTCCTTAGAGCAGGGCACCGATATGCAACGTCTTCACACGCACTAGATACTTCTCTGAGAGGTGCCGCTGACCGCCACCGCCTGCTGTGACCCTGAGCACGTCATAAATATTCTCATTTACACTATTCAGTATGGTGTGGTAGGTACAATGTATACATTTCCCAGTCAGTTAGCTTGATGCATGGTTTTTTAAAAAGCCACCAAAGAAGAATGTCAGCCTCCGAAACCAACCTCAACAGAAACACTGAAGTAAGCTGCACTGTCTCCTCTCCTGTAGGACAGGCTGTGATTTGCAATCCTGGACTTCAGCTTATTCGCCATCTCTTTCCCACTAGACAGCGAGCCCCCTGAGGGGGACATCACATCCTCCTCCACTGCAGAGCTCTCCAGGCAGCAGTGACGCTGGGGCTGTAAGTGGCTTCAAAGTCGGGAGGGCCAGAAGCTCACTACAATGCACAGGCTCCAGGTCAAGCTTACTTGCTGCCACTTCAATCTCTTATTTTGCCTGAAATGCGGTTTCCCCTCCTCCCCCAGTTTCAATAAACAGTTAACTCCCGGATACCTTGCCTACAAGGGGTCTTCATAATTCCCGTTTCTACAGCAACACTTTTCAAAGGCCCACTACGCATTAACTGCTCACCCCTCCCATCTGTGTCATCTACACAAGAGGGAAAGGAAGGCTTCTGATCATTTGTTTATAAAAGGAAGTTTGTTTACCAGGGAGAGAAGGCCCACGGGAGGTCTAAACTAGCCTGAGCAGGAATATTGCAAAGGCTGAAAGTGGGCTCCATTCAGGATGTGTGACAAAGGAGGCACAGGTGGTGAGAGGTGACAGGTTAGGAAGTCACTGATGTGCAAGTGGTCTCTGCTTTTCTTGGTGTCACCTGTTAATGTCCCACTTATTTCATACTGTTCTAAACACTTCTTGTTATTTACTCAATCCCGGGTGGTTCCTAGGAATGGTTAACATCCAGAGAGGCAGGCAATGGGACTCCTAGCTAGGGCAGCGCCCCATCCTCACCTGAGAGCAGCCATTCTGAGACGGGTCAGTTAACACTCTGCATTTAAAAATGAGAGGATCCCAAATCCCCCTGTAAAGCCGATGTCCTACTCTCGTCTGCAAATTGTCGTTTTGGGGGTTTGGCGTTGCCTGGGGCACTGTTTAGTTGTGAAAGTCCACAGAATTTTTGGATGAGAGAAGGAGATTCTTTTTGGGAAAAGGGCTACAATGTGGCCCTTTGTCTTTTAGAAATCAGGGGAAAGACAGGGAGATGCAGATGGAGCAGGAAAGGAGTAGTATTTAGGGCCACAGAAGCGGAAATTGTGTTAATCTGTGCTTCTTGACATGAATGGTAGAAGAATGCAATTGCAAAGGGAGAAAAGGCTGCTGAAAATTGAGGAAAATTTAAGAACGACACAGAGAAAAGTATGAGTAACCGAAATCTTGAAAACTGTCTTAAACTTAAATTGGAGACTAAAGACTGTTGCTCCAATTATGGTGATTTACAGAGCATAATTCTTCATGGTGATCACTTCTGTAGCACAGGGAACACAATCAGTAATATGGTAATAACTCTGTATTGTGCCCAGAGGGTACACTTGAATAACTATGATGTATACCTGAAACTAATATAATATTGTATGTTAGCTATATTTTAACACAAATCTTTAAAAACAAAAAATGAGAGGATCCCAGCCAATGGCTCGCATGTCAAGATGGGAACCCCTTGCACTTTTTACAATTTCAGTTTCAACTGGAATGGCAGTGTGGTGAAAGAGCGGTTAGAAATGATGGCTCGGGCAAGGGGCACCTGCCAGGCATCCAGGGGTCTGAGCAGATGGAGGCTCTGGAAGAAGGCAGGTGAGCTCCAAACACCCAACACGAACACCCCCCACCTGCTGCTGGCCATGTGTCTGCATCTGACGGTTCACAGGATTGTGAACCTCCATAACGAGATTCAAACCCCACAGTTATTATTTCTGTTTTACAAACAAGAACATTGAGTTTCTGAGAGTTAAGACAACTTGCCCAGGGTCATAAAAATAATAAGCAGAGCCCCAATCCTTCCACGGTGCCACCAGGTGTGTTCTGTGATGCCTCAAAAGTCAGCTCAGGTCCTAATATTACTTCTCTGGCGCGCAGGGTGACAAGGTGGGACACTGGCTGTCACCAAAAGAGGAATCGCATCTTTCCTGTGGCTCCACGGAGCTGAGTATGAGGCAGTGAGACTCAGGAGGGGCTGAGAATGAGGGCCGGAGGGAGGGGAAAAGGGTTCAGGAGCAGCCAAAGGCTGTGTCACCAGCAGAGCCCGGGGAGCCAGGGGCATCAGGAGGTGGATCCGAGGGCCAGAAGGTGGGCACAAGCCATGTGAGCGCCATATCCTTGAATTCCAGGTTAGAGGCCAGATGGATGGATGACGATGGAAAATGGTAGGGTCGTCACTGAAGAAGAGGACAGAGGGCTGTCCCTAAATCATGGCAGAAAAACGACATCGTAACAAATTAGTGGTGACCACAGACAGTTGAGTTTCTGTGGCAATGCTTAACACCAGCGACTTAAGTATGGAATAAAGTCCAATGAAACTCCTATTTTCCTGTTCAACTAATGTAAATGTTGGTAACTTCATATGGAATTCCTGCCTGTAAGCAAATACAAAAAGGCAGAGGCACCAGTCAAATAAGATAGGATGTCCAGTGGCCCAGAGGGCTGGGTATATTCCAAAGAGGCTATTCTAAACATTAGGTCAAAGTCTAAGTAAAAACTGTACACTGGAGTCAATACAGAAGTACTTTCATCGTAAAACTTCCAAAGAATCCAGATGAAGCAAGTCTCCTTGACCACCCACCTCCTGTTTAATGGCAGTTCTCTCTAGAGGTTATTGTTGTGAGTTTGTAGCCAAAAGTTCCTAAAATTTTTCTAAGCATTTACCCACATATATATGCACAGAGGGTGCCAAAAAAAATGTATACACATTTTAAGAAAGGAAAAAAACTGCATTAAAATTGTAATACTCAAGGGGCCAGATGAGTGGCTCAGTTGGTTAAGAGTTGGCTTAAAAGCATGAGCTCTGGCTGCCGGTTTGATTCCCACATGGGCCAGTGACGCTGCGCCAGAGCTGAGCTGCCGCTGAGCTGCCAACAGGTGGCAGGATGGCTCAGCTGGTGAGAGCACGTGCTCCTAACAAGATTGCCTGTTCGATGGTGGGCTACACCCGCCCGCAACTAAGACTGAACTCAGCACCTTGAGCTGAGCTGCCACCCGGATGGCTCCGTGGACAGAGCATGCGCTCTTAACAACAAGGCTGCTGGTTCGACTCCCTCATGGGATTCTGGCTACGCCCACCCACAACTAAGATTGAACACAGCACCTTGAGCTTAGAGGCCATGAGCTGCCGACCGGCGCCCTCCACAACTAAGACTGAAGAACAACAACTTGGCTGGTCCCCCTCCCCAATTCCCCAACACTGTTCCCCTTTCCCAATTCCCCAAT
>NW_017731517.1:554759-569380 GCF_001890085.2 Hipposideros armiger | reverse complement strand
TTGAGTTTTCAGGGTTCATTTCCTATGACTCCATAAAACTATGTTTATTCACTTTACCCTTCAGACTAGTAATGCTAATATACCTAACTCTAATTGATGATTATTGTCTCATTTCTATGTGTTCTCTTGTCCTCAGCACTATTACTTAATTTTTAAATTTCTTGAGTGACCTTTTCAGCTCCAGAGTTCACATTTCTTTTATATTTTTATTTTTCATGTTTTTAGATCTGTTTCTCAATCTGTTTTGAGGGCACGTACCCCCAAAGCAATGTCTTCCCACACCAGCCTCTGCATATTCTCACAAGGCAAGACCCTGCTTCACGAAACTGAAATTCTGAAAGGAAGAGATACACTGAATAAACGTTTCCGAACTATCCGCCTCCTTTCGGCCATTGCCCCCTGAGCTGGTGTGTACCTGGCTGACAGCCCACCTTCAGCCCCACCTTGTTCTCCTGCCTAACTTTGTTAAGGTGCTAAGAGGGCCACTCACATTGTCCGATTATAATTTAGTAACATTTGCAGGAGATATTATTGCTGTAGCACAGCACAGGAGAAGGTGGCTAATCATCATAGTTATATGTACATGTTCCTATGAAAAAAAAAATCAGGTAATAATCTGTTTACCTTCCCAAACACCAGCTTGTTCAACTGTACCACCAGGTAATGTCCTCGTTAGGTGACTAGAGGCAGAAAAAGTCAGCACATGACCCACTACCCAACATGAGATTATAAGCAAATTACTTCACCTTGTGAGGACAGGTTTCCCAGCATTCCAAGCAGCCACTGGCTGGTTTGAGTAATTTCAGCAGGTTTCAGGGCACAGGGGTGTCCCTAGTTGTCTGGCAGCTGGCCCTGGCGTCAGGAGGGCAGAGGGACAGTAGCTCAGAGTGAGACTGTGACACAGGAGGTGGGCTCTGGGCTGGTTGGTTTGTATGTGAAAGGTACCTGGACAGGTAAGCCTTTATCACCTGGGTTGGCTAACCCTGGGAGAGGCGGCTCCTCCTGGATCACCAGGGACCCAAGACATCTAAGCATCAAAATAACAAGACATACTAACACAAACGGACAGCGGAACAGGGGCCCCGCTCTGAAAAAGGACGACCATCGGGCTGGCCTAGGACTCGGCCTGAGGGCCTGTCCCAGGAACCAAGCCAGGAAGAACACGCTGTACTGGGGGTGGGAACGGGACGTGTGCTCCAGAGCATTGAAAGAGCGTCAGGGAATACGGTCCCTAAACAATCACAAGAATACTTGGCACTCCTAAACCTTCAAAGTATCCGCATATTTGTTCCCTGTGAACTCTTATTTGCCCCGCACCAACTTGGGAGCCTGTTCCAGAGAGAAAAGGAACGTGACGCATCTGGCATGCTGCGACCCGGGTCCTGGGCTTCACAGGCTTTTCATCTCAACCTTCAGATTAGCTCTGCGATAAGTATGCAGGCCTCTATTTTACAGAAAGGGAGACTGCGATGGAATCGTTTACCAGAGTTCTAACAGCAAGGGAGGCGGCTTTGAACCATGAGTTTACCAACCTGTCGACTCTGGCCACAGGGGCTGTAGGAGGGGGAACAAGGGAAAATCATGGGGGTAAGTGGGTCGGGGGGTGGGGGGAGGTGGCTGGCTGGGTGGGAAGTAAAAGCTAAAACCCCCTGGGTGTTTCCAAGGAAAGGAATACTCTGAGATAGATCAGACCTATGACCAACGTAAGTCTATTCCACACCCAGAGCTTCCAGAAACTCACCCGAGCCCTAGTGACCCGGTGGCCCTAGGTGAGGGGCAGGCTACCTGGGCTGAATACTGACCCATCCTGACCCTTCCCTGGACCCTGGATGGAGGCTTCTGCATGGCCCATTTCTAATTCACTGTTGCTTGTCCTGGGGGCTACTCCAGGGATTTACCACCTTTGTTTACCTTTGCTCTAACCTTGATGAAATGTCTAGGTATCTGTGATCTACCTGGCCCCGATTCTGTGAGAACAGGAATAAGAGGGTGTGTACATCCCTGTGGTGAATGCAATCCATTAAGTGTCTTGCAAGGCATCAGCAGGCTGCTGCAGAGCGTCACGTGCGTGAGGGGTCAGCACACCTGCACACGCCCATGCTCCCACCTGCCTGCCTGTCACACACAGACCCACCCTCCCGCTCCTGGGTCATCTGAAGAATGAGTTAAAACCCTGACTCCAAGCCTGATCAGTGCAGAAAACCACACAGCTGAGGAATCATACATCTCTAGTCTGTCTTTTTATATTAGTTATTTTTATTTTCCCCTCCCACTCATTCTTGATCAGTTCTTAGAAATTCTGACAAAAAAGCTGAACAAGCAACTGAACCATGGGACTCATTTTTCCTATAGCCCCGGTATCTTAACCTAGGCTTCCTGATCGACTAACCAAAGCAGTGTTTCCTCCACCAGCCCTTCTCTCAGGTTTGCCTGCAGGTCTGACACCATCATCCTGCAGCCATGACGACTGGGGGTTTAAAAGTCTTCATGCTGTAAAGGCTTCCCAGCGAGGCACTTTCACAACAGGGTTTTAAATTTAAGATTCATGCTGTAGGCATTTCAGCCCCAGGCATGGCTGCTGCCCAGACAAGTCAGGATTTCAAATTCTTCTCCCCTGGGAGCAGTTGGGCACCTTGCCCCGTGGAAGACAGGCTCAAAGGTAAAGGGAAAAATGCTGAGTGACACTGAGAAGACACATCATTTACTTGATGCTGCGTTCCCACCCCTACAGATAATCAGTACAGATCTCACCTGGCACAAAGCTTAACTCCAGACTAGAACTCAAAGTGGTCCTACAGGCTCATGCTAAGTCAAGGGCTGGGGAGCCCCAGGCCCCTGCTAGGTCAAGCCACATCTCCATATCCGCCGCCCGCCCCCCATCCTTTTTTAGACTTTAAAGACCTTGAGGCTCTTGAACCTTGGGAACACAGGGAGGAAGGTGCACACCAAAGAGTCCTTTGCAACGTCACACAGGTAAACTAAAGGTGGTGTTTGGGAAACTGGGCTGAGGAATCTGGTTTCCTGAATTTGAATCCTGGCTGTGCGGCCCTGAGAAACTTCACGCCTTCATTTCCTCATGTGTCAAATATTAGTAATACTTCCTACCTCGTGGAGATGCTGTGAGGATTTCATAAAATAACCCAATGAAAGCAACAAGGGCGGAAGCTGGGAGACGTTATGTACAGCGAAGGTAAACTCCCCTACTGATGCTTAAAGGAATATGACTGGAATTATCTAGACAATATCACCTCCTCCAGGTTAGAATGTGTCTGTGTGCTGTCCTCTGTTCTTCGCACACACTCCAGCTTTCCCCACATCCTTCAAGACACCTTCCACACTGACAAAGACCTAACAGCAGTGCTCAGGGAACAATCTGATAGAAAGGAATGTGGTGGCCTCTCTGTAGGTTGGGAGGACACTAGTGACCACGCCTACCCCCACCACCACCCCCAACAGAAAAATCCAAAATCTCTCTCAAGTTCTCACTCACTTCACTGTAAACTAACCCAATATGGCGACCGTTCACCGGTCACATTCTTATGGGTTGATTCTAGTGGAGCCCAACAATTAAAGGCAGATGAGGACCTTAGGTCCCCTCCCATAAAATTTCTCTACTAGGTGGTATATTACAACGAATGGAGGCACAAAATAGTCACACGCCTGCTGTGAGCTAGGGGGAGTTCAAGCCCTCTCTCTTTGAGGCACCTCAACGACTCGTTACTTGAAAGGTTGGGTGGAGGCAGACACAACACTCTTCTAGAAGCTGGATTCAATTACCTTCTGGTCAGACCAGGTGGCAGAGTCCCCAGGGTCCTTCACTAAGTGGCAGAACATGGAGCAAGATGGAGTCCTGGACCTAGAAAGCCATGCTGCAGGGTCTCTATTTGCTGGATTCACCAAGGTTTTATACCCCTCCATGCGAGACTGGGGGTACATCTCTAGTCAGTGTACATCACCGAAAGCTGTGTCACCACAGCATCGTGTCCCAAAATTCACTAATTGAATGTGCCAGGGAAAAATAAAAAGGTGGGAAGGCATGTGGGATGGATGGAACAAGAATGAGAAGATTAAGTGTGGACAGCTGGCCTGTGGGTACAGGGGGTATTCATTATACATCTCTCTCTAATTTTGTACACATTTGAAAATAACCTATAACAACAAATAAAAAAGCTGAAATGTGGATGTAAGAACAGTTTTCCATGCAGACAACCTCTAAGAGGAAGCTCTAGATTTTTTTTACTCCTTTTGTACAGACAGTACTAGAAGTATACCTTACCACATAAAGCTGACCACATAAACAGAAGAAACACACAGGGGTGGCACTCCAAATTTCTAATGACTCCATAATCTCAGAGACGTGAGGGGAAACCTCAGATTGACCTCTCAGGGCACAAACTCCCTGGCCACAGGCAACTGGAAGTATAGGGCTGACTGGGCAGAGGGGAATAAACTCTGGGGTTTCCTCAATAGTTTCCAGGGGGTAGAGCGAATCAGCTCTCTGCTCCTGCCAGGGGAACAGAATTCTCAGGCTTTGGGTGGTAGGGGGAGGCCCATCTGCCTGGCCTGAGGGGTGCAGTGCAGCCCTCAGCGCCCCCTGGCCTTACCAACCAGTCACTGAGTGCAGTGTTCCGGAAGTGCTGTCTCCTTAAGGCTGTGGGAACTGCAGTCAGCCACAACACAGTCCGCCCACCCCACATGCTGGGCTGGACTTGCATCAACTACCGGGGTGCCAGGGGTTCTTTGAGGGCAGAATGCCAGAGTGAAAAAAATTCATAGCTGAAACCCAACAGGCAAGGTAGTCCCCCATACTCAGCATTGTGGCACTTGTGTTTATTGGGTCCCAAGTGAGGGCGCCGAGGACCAAGGGCCAAACAGAGGAGAAAGTGGCAACAGCAGGGGCTATAAAGGGAGAAACTTTCCTTACCACCATGGAGGCGCGGGCACCCTCCCACCCAGGGGCCTGACATGGCTTACTGCTCTCCCACTGCACAGTTGTGCTGTCTGCCACTGGGCTATTTTAGCCCTAAGTTTCAGCTAGTGTTTGCTGAGTCCCCACTGTGTCCCAGGCAGTGAGGCTGGACGACACCATGTGCATTTGTGTTTGAAGCATCTGTGGTTCATTAGCTAGAACAACCTCACCCACGGAAAAGAGCCGACGGGGACAGCTCAACCGTCACACGAGCCCAGGGAAAAATGAGAGGATTGTAGCTGCAGCAAAGTCATAGGAAAAAGAAAAGGGTTTACATGAAAGGAACAGAGGTGTAGATGACATACCGTTTATAAAAGTGACACACTAATAAGTGGATTCAGATACCAATTTCCAAAAGATTAAATATTTGGTTCAACAAAGTCACTTTGAATAAAATTGTCTAATTCACAGATAAGCCAGATTCCAAGGGGGAAAGCACAAGTGATCAGTCAGGGAGAGGCCTCCCTCACTGCTCCGGGCTTCATGGCAAGATCTATAGGCTCAAAACGCACTTCCCTTCAATCGGTTCAATATGAGCTTCCCTCCACACCTCTCTGTTGCCAACAGATCTGTCTTCTCAAGGTCACCAACGGCTTTGAGGATCTTTAAAAAAATCCTAAAATTCATTCTGTCCTCATGTATTTCAACTTCTAAGCACCAACTGACCAAACTTGAAACATGTTCTTGCCCCGGCTTCAGACACACCTCCCTCTGCTGGCTCTCTTCCCGGCTCACAGGCCCTTCTGCTTTCTCGCGGGTCCTTCCTCCTCAGCGAGCCGCCGTGTTAGAGCCTCCAGGACTTGCCTCAGACCCTACTCCATCTATGATGTTCCCTTCCTTTCCTGTCTCTTTCGCCTCATGGCCCACAGAAAGAGGAAACTGGTGCCAACCCTTTGTGACACCATTATTAAAAAAAGTAACCCTGGCGTGTCATAATGGGTTGAAATGTGGATGGTGACCAAACTATGGCCACCCCGAGAGACGAGGTGTGACCTGTTTGCAGCATCTTTCAGGCTGCTCTGCCATGGGGGATCGCATCCACACCCATGGCTTCACATACCCTCTTTACGCCTGTGGGTCTTCAACCCTGGCTTAGGCTCAGTTGGGGAACTTCTAAATACCTTAGAGAGTCCATTCAGTCGATCTGGGATGGAGTGCAGCAATTGGTGTCTTTTTTTTAAGCTCCCCAGGTACAGCCAGGGTTGAGAGCCACTGAGCTACATACCAATGACTGCCAAACTGACTTGCCCTCACCTCTTTTCAGAGCTAATTCATGCCTAACATCCGATTAAAAAATCCCATCTGAGATGCGATATAGGTTTCTCAAAATGAATATGTCCACAAAAGATTTCCTGACTGTGTCATACCAAGGACACCTCTACCCCCACCATCACTTCCCACCCTGAAAACCTCAGCCCAAATTTGCCGCTCCCCTAGTCTGCCTCATGTCAGGTAAGAGTACTAGCGTCTCTTTAGTTCTTTAGGCCAAATACTAAGTAGATTTTTAATTCTTCGTTCCATTGTCCCCCACATCCAAACTATCAGCAAGTCCTATTAGTTTCCACTTCCAAAATATGTTCTGAATCAGAGCACTTTCCATCATTCCCACTGTTGATCCAAGCCACGTGATTTTTCTCCTGGATTACTTTACCAGCCTCCCACTTGGTCCCCATGATTCCATTCCACCCCCAAATGCATGCCACGTCGATGAGACACTCAGGTTCCCGTGGCTGCTGTAACAAATCACCACTAACTGGGTGGCTTAAAACAACAGAAATGCATTGTCTCACAATTCTGGGGGCCAGAAGTCTGAAATCCGGATGCTGGCACGGCCACACACCCTCCAGAGGCTGTAGGGGAGAACGCCTCCTGCCTCTGCTGGTTTCTGGTGGCTGCAGGCTTCCAGGAAAGTGGCATCCTTGGCCTGTGGCTACAAAACTCTCTTCCTCCCCCTATATCTTCTCCTCTTCTTCCTCATATAAGGACACTTGTCACTGCGTTAAGGGCCCATCCAGATAATCCAGGTGATCTCTTCTCAAGATCCTGAACTTAATTACATCTGCAAGGACCCTTTTCCCAAATAAGGTTATCTTTACAGGTTCCGGGGGTTAGAACATGAACATAAATTCTGGGGCCACCATTCAACCCACTACAACACTGTAGGGTTATATTTCAATAATTATATCATAATGATATAATGAAAATTATATCATTCCTTAGATCGAAATGCTCCAGCAACTTTTCATTGCAAGTATTGGACACAGAGTGTAATCACAAATTCCTCGTGTGCTTTATAAACTCTACAAGATTCGGTCCCTGACTATTTCTTTGATCAAGTTTCCTACTACTGTCCCCGTCACACACTACCATCTGGACACAGTGGCCTTTTGTCTACTCCTCAAGAAGTCCAAACTCCCACCGCAGGGTCTTTGCGCACTTGCTGTCACCTGGCTTTGAAACCTTCTGCACCCAGTCTTTATTCAGGTTTCAGACCAATATCATCGCCTCAAGAGCAGCCTTTGAGGTCACCCTCTCCACAGTTGCCCCAGTCACCCTAAAGCCCATCACTCTGTTTCAGTTTCCTGTAGCTCCGAACACCATTATATTTAATTATGTGCTGACTGCCTCCCCAACTAACACGGAGATAGGGACCTAGTTTGTCTTGTTTACGTTGTATGCCTAAGTGCTCTTAGAGCTGCCAGGCAGTAGGGCTCACTTAATAAGTATTTGTTGACTATATGAATCAGTAGGGTGTCCAGTGAAGGAGTTCCATGTACCCCCCAAAATGAGTGACCGTTTTATTGTAAATACATGTGAACTTCAACAACTCTCTTGGGACTGAGGCAGCACAGGTGACTTTCTTTGTCTTACTATACTTTCCTTCCACATTCTATACACTCTAAATATTCTACACTGAGCATGACCATGTTGGGGGCTGGGTTAGGTGAACTTAAATGATGCCTGACGGGAGAGGATGGTAGCTGTGGGTTATCTGGACTCTGCCACATCACACCCACACAACGGGGAGGGAAGGGTGGAACAGTGTGGGCTGCTCCTGCCAACTTGATCTAAGACCCGAGGGCAGCCCACACCCATTTAAGGAGTCCAGGTCTCCATCCCTGTCTTCTGACTTCTGCAGACACAGGTAACAACAGGTATCACAGTCTGAGGATACGGTAAGAAAAGAGAGGCACGTGTTTCAAGGGAACTCACTCTAGGGAAAGTGTTGTACTAAAACAGGAGCCCATCAGAGAAAACGTTGTACTTTGGAGGGAATGTAAAACTATGAACTCACATATCGACATGGCTTCCAGCCACTCTGTCACTCCCATACAGCCATTAATTTCAACCCATTACTTACATGCCCTCCCCCACCCACCCACACAAAGTCCCTAATCTACAGAGCATGCCAAAAAAAATGTATATACATTTTAAGGGAAAAACTATTAAAATTGTAATACTCAATATATACCAATAACAAAAATGAATACAAGTCACGTTTGACTTCTGCAGTTACAAGAGGTGCTCAAAGTGGTTACCAGCAGCGTCCAGACACTTCTGATGACGGCGAACTACTGCTTGAGCAACGTTGACCAAAGTGTCCACTTGTATACATGTTTTGGGCACGTTTTTTCAGTACCCCCGGTATGTACACACCAAACCTGACTTCTCTCATCAAACCCAGCCCTCCATTCTCAACAAACCTATGGACGTACCCTAGCTGCCTCCAAGCCAGCCCATCTACCTCTGAGCTAGTGAGCCCACCTGTCATCCAGCTCCCACCTGCATCTCCAGCCACGCGCGGCCTCACTTACGGCAATCCCGGACTCACTGCCTCACCACCAACATTTCAGCGGACACCAAGAGCCACTGCCTCTGGAAGGATATCCCCAATTCATTCCTTTTTCTCTCTCACCATTGTGAGTTACAGCTGAGGATGTTTTTGTCTCCTCTCTGTACACAAGAGCCCCTGCCGGCTTTTCTCCTATTCTGCCCATCCCCCATGCCACCATTTCTCACTGCCAAAGGCTGAAACTCAGGCCCCTCAGGTGAACTCCAGGTGCCCACATGTCCATGCTCACTGCTTGCTCATGGCCGGATCAAAGAGAACCAGGACGTTCTGAGAACATCCCTGCCCTTCACACCTGCATGATTTCACACAGGCTGCTCCCTTTCATCTGTCCGGCGTTCCCAAGCCCCTCTGGTGCTATGTCTGCAGGTGCTCCTGCAGCAGCTCACACACACACTGCTGTGACAGCCTGCATGGCACACAGGACCCCTTCTCCCTTGCCAGTCCCTACCAGAGGCTGGCAAAGCCACAAGTTTCCTTGCCTGTCACCCCGAAGCCAGGAGTGACCACATGACATAGCTCTGACTAATAAGATCTAAGTGGAAGTCTGCTGGCAGGAGGATGGTTTGGGGAAGCCTTTGTTTCTTCCTGCCTTTATCATGAACATCACGTCTGGAGTGGAGTGGCCATCCTGTGACACTGAGAGACTGGCATGAGGATCAAGGAGCTGGGATGAAGGGGCGTCAGGCAGGGAGAGTGTGGAGCAGCTGCACCACGGCCAGAGTCTGCGCAGCCAGGTGTTACATGTGAGAGAAAATACACACATAACCACACACTCACGTGCACACACCCACCCACCCATACACACACCCACACATGCCCATCAGTTTAGGCTACTATAAACTGGGGTTTTGTTTACTACAGCTGAGAGCGATCTTAATTGGTAGAGTCACTTGTATGATTATAATGGTCAGCTTGCTTGTCACTCTGATATGCCCGATTCCTGGGGCTCTGTCTTACTCATTTCTCATTCAGAGCACCACACATGAGGAGGGCAGTCCTAAGAGCCTGTTGCAGGTAGACACGAGACAGACCTGACCTGTATTCCCAACAGTTTTCCAGACAACCACCTCTTTTGGAGCAATTTACAGGGGCACCTATTAAAGAGATAAAAATACATATGCAAAATGTTACCAGATTTCCATCATGGGGAAACTGGTTCATATGATAATAACTTTCAAAGCCAATTTATTTTTCCTTTCACATCTGACCATAATTAATTACTTCCAAGTCTGTTTTGTCTTTCAATGGAGATGAAATTAGAATATAATGAATCTGCTGAATTCAAGTTAATCACTAGGTCAGAAAGCAAGGTCGGGCTTCCTGACCGGCCCTGAGAGTTACGCAGTAAGAACCCCAACTCCTTCCCATTACTCACCTGCTCACCTGGTAATACATCAGCCCCCGAGCTACCCACCGATACTGCACAACTGCTTTTTCTTATAAGTGTTTCCACGCCTTTTCAAAACTACGCATGGTGCAAAAATGTTATATTTTAAATTGGAGTAGATTTCCAATTTATTCAAATGTTACCAACAATGTTTAACTCTTCACACCAATATCATATGGTTTTCTCTCACTGCTGCTTCCCACACACCTGGAGAATTCCAGGCTTTCTGGTTGGAGAAGAGAATTCTCAACTCAGATCTCTTGTTGGATAGGAAGCTTTGAAAAATGAGAATATCAAAGCAATAGCTGTAACCTCCCGAAGTGCTCAGTGTTTAATCAGACTCTTTTCCATTCATCCCCAAGCCCAGGTCGGCAACTGCACAGAGCGAGGGTGAGGTGGGGAGAGCACCCCAGAGGGTCTCCATCGGGCAAGTTACAACCCGGCACTTGTGTAAGGGGACCTGGCATTCAGTGCCGCTTTTCAAGAAAGAGTTTTCGGGGTAAAAGTCAGGAGTACAAAACTAAAACCAAACCCCAAACCAAGCAAACATGCACACGAACCACAAGGCCGAGTTCGTGACAGGGCTGATGGCCTCGAAGTTGTTGTTTTTTAAAAACACTGGACAGCTTAAAAAGCACGGAGTCCCTTCCGTAGGATCTTAGTGGGAAGAGGATCAAGTATTTGACACAAACACACCAAGAATATTCAATGCCTTGTCAGGCAGCAGATTCTGCTAATTTTAAATATTCTTGGCAGGTAAATGTGAAGGAAGCTTGGTGCTGAAAAGGAAGGCATCTCTTATGGGAGCGATGGCTTCACAAGGCAACACAAAGTTGGAAAACCACCCTTCTCCTATCCAGCCTTAGTAGGACACACTCTGGCTGTGATGTCCAGGTCTCTACAACACACCTACCACGTACACTGAGAAGCTGCAAGTTCTTCAAAGAAACAGAGGGCCAGGTCCATGCCCCTCTGATCTTATGAAAAATATAGTTGTGGAAACAAAAAGAGGACTTTTTTTAAAATGCAAAACAGCATATTATTAGGAGCCAAATGAGTGGTTAAAAATGCTCTACATAAGAATCAAAGAGGTGGGCACGCCCAACGGGAAGTGGATGTCAGCCCTTCCTTTGCTCTTGGTCCAGGTATAGAGTCAAAGATGAATGAAAAACTCCAATCCCCAAGCATTCACCTCTTCTTTGCTGCATCAGGACAGGAGCCCGATCGTAGCACCCATAAGTCGTGGGTGCATTTACATGTGGAAAAATGTGGGGAGAAGATTTCTGAAGACTTTGGACATAAAAAACTAATCACCATTAGCCTTATGTGTTCTTTTCCCAAACAGTGAGTGGTGTCACTTGTGTTGCAGGCACTTTTACCCAAAGACAACAGATGCTGGGAAAAACAGAAGGCAGCGGGAAAAGAGGAGAACTATGTATGAGATGGATCAACTCCATGAAAGAAGCCATAGGTTGAGTTTACAGATGGGCAGGGCTGAGGACAGGACACTGTGGATGTCACTCATTCACAGGGTGGCCAGGAGTCAGAGCTGACTCTAGGGCACGTGACACACACACCCTGAGGTGGCAGGAAAAATGTCTCTGTTCCTGGTGCGGACATGCACCCTATCCCATAGAGCCAAACGTAGGAAGAACAGCTGCTTGGTAGAGTCACGTGAGTTCCTCCCTTTCTGAAAATAGTACTTTCTGGGAAAAATCATTTTCCTGAATGGGGCTCAACTTAGTCATCGAGCCCATGGATGCAGAGTTAGTATGTTCATCCCGTTCTGTTCCTCACCAGCCGGGTCCTCACAGCCCACCCCACCCCCCACATCCCCCTGTGCGACAGGGAGGCTCAGCCAGAGAGGGGCCAGGAGCTGCCCCTCTCTAGAGGAGACGTGGAGGCTGGCAGTCTCCTCGGCCCCCACAGCTCTGCAGCCTCATCTGTCAACACCTCACAAGAGGATTCTGCAGTGCTCAGGTCCCATCTGTCATAGGAAACACTGTCACTTCTGCAGTTTCCTGAGCTAATCATTTCTTTCTTTTTCCATTTTGGAAAGAGAGGGAAAGAGAAAATGAGAGAGATTTTTTTCTCCTAATGCAGGTCTTTGGGTGACATCAGGAAAGAGCTGCTGCGAGCTCTCTTCAGGGCAGGCAACACCACAGTGGAGGGAACTAGCAGCACACGGGGGTCCCTCCACTTTCAACATCTCAAATCAGACACTTATTGGGCTTTGTTTTGCCATATAAGACATGTAAGCTAATGGGGTAAATGTCCAAACCCATATTTTACTTTTAAAATCGATACTCCCTTTGGAAAAACAGCACAACAAAAAGAAATGTGTCATGGGAGAGGGTCCTGCTTCTACCATGTGGGGGACGTGGGTAACCTTTAATGTTTTTTCACTCTTCTACAGCCCAGAACATTCCATTAAGCATTAATTTTTGTAATATTCATGATAAATAACGAATATAAAAGATAATACTTAGTATTCCAACTATGTATCCTTCTCCTGACCCACAGATTTAAGAATCTCTATTTTTAAAGACCATAAATGCTGAGTCTATCGGCCCCAAAATAGAACCATTTAAAGTATAAAATGAGTGTCTTGCTCCTCAAATGACTGAATTGGATGTACGTTTACTCCAGAGGTTACCCAAACGACCTTACATTCTAACCATTCCTTTGTACCCAAAACAGCATCTCCGTACAAAGGTGCAGGCTTCACACAGATGACAATCTCATTCATCACTCACTGTCATTCCCTGGGAAACGCACCCATTAGAAAGGTCCCACTGACCGCCTGGTAATTCTGCGCCTAAGAAAATGTAAACATCCACTGCCAAATGGAAATTTTAATTTGAAAGAGCTGAGAGGATAGCTTGAAAGAAATGAGGGTGAACACTGCGAGAAAAATTGGCGACATATATCGGTGAGTTTTTAAAAGTCCTTTTGTTTCAATCCAGTCTCATTCACGAAGAACGTGGAGGTCAGCAGAAAAGAGCTCCCATGAGCGCCCACCAGCACACCTCCCCCTGTGAAAACGACAACAGCGTTTCTCCCCTGTCCCTGAGGCCAGCTCTCCACCTTGGCATGAGGTCCCAGCCCCACTCACCTCCCCAAGGACACGGCCCCGCAAGTCGGCTTCTTCTCATGAACATTGTTGCTCTCCTGTCCATAACATAAACAAGCTAACCTTCCCCGGGCCCTCCACGTCCCTGTGGGCTACTGCCCATCGTTCTGTTTCCCTGGGCAGCAAAACTCCTAGAAACCACCATCTACTTCCTGCCTCCAATTCGTTTCCTCTTTCTTTAAAACAGACTTTACTTTTTGGAGCACTTTTAGTTTCATAGCAAAATTGAGAGGAAGGTACAGAAATTTCCCGTATACCTCCTGCCCTCAGGCACAGCCTTCCCCACGATCAATTTCCCCCACCATTGTGAGACATTTGTTGCAATAGATGGCCCTACACTGACACATCATCGTCACCCAGCGTCCATCCTTTACTTAAGGGTTCACTGTACAATCTATGGGTATGGACTAATGTATAATGACACGTATCCATTATTATAGCACCAAACAGAGTGGGTCCCCGGCCCTAATAATCCTCTATGCTCTGCCAATTTATCACAGCCTCCCGCCCAAGAATGCATTTTAAAGAATTTGGCCAAACAACGAATAGGTTGGACCAGAGAACCACTTCGATTTAAGCACTCTTCTTTTGTAGTTGGACTAAAGGGTAGAAATCTTGAGTACCCATGAGGGTTATAATATGTCCATTTCACTTTGGAAAGGAGCAATGATTTCTTTCTGCTTAAAGTGCTCCACCTGCACAGAATGACCACTTCATACCCAGATGCCTCAGGGGGACACACTGGCAAACTGAAAAACGTCATAGGCAGCTGTGTCCTTCCTCCTAAGAGGTGATCTTGATTTTCTCTCAGTTTTTTGTTAAGCGCTTTGAAGGAAACTTAAGGATTATCAGCAACAGTGGAGGTTTCCAAGTGACCGTAATAGGAGGCACATACTAAAGTGAAAGCCGCCGTATGCAGGGCATCGCATAGCCGTAACAATCCCATGAGCCCTGTGGCTAGTAATCCCCTAGCCATCAAACTGGCTGACCCTCCCCAAGGGTCCCAGGGACTGTCAGAGCACCAGGGTCTGAGCCCCTGGTCCCTTCCTGGTGGCTGGTGCTTACACAGGACGTCACAGTCTGCCTCAGATGTCACACTTGTGACACAGGGATAATTAAGGTCTGCCTTGCTCACCACACATGCACGTCTCAACAGCCAAACAAAGTAATGTTAGTAAGAGCAGCTGGGGAAATTGAAAAGCTGTATCAAAATGTAAATGTTCTTACTTAGCGTATATATTTATTGTCCCCTCCCTATCCTTTCATTGTCATTTCTAAA
>NW_017731517.1:548157-553121 GCF_001890085.2 Hipposideros armiger | reverse complement strand
TAAAAGTGAATTCGTGCAGAACATGCCGTGCCAGGAATCATTAACTTGGCAGCAGCCTTCAGGGGGTGAAGAGAACCCCCGCGCCCAGGCTACAGAGCTCTTCAGCCAAGAGTCACACTCCCACTTAGCAGGACACAAAGCGACGCGTTCCTTCCCCAACGGGCACCATGGCACACGTGTGGGACAAGGGGGGGAGGGGGACATTTTGTCGTGGCATCTCAGGCAGAGGTTGTGGTTTCTGATGCTGTGGCACCTCTTCAGGTTGAGCTATGGCACCTCTGCAGGGATGAGGATAATGGTTCCCTCTGCCCGAACGAACCACAGGGGATCAAACTAGAAGTTTCTGGATACTACCACTCTCACTACCTGCACATTTAATGGGAAATGGGGGAATACCTGCTGGGGAAAAGGTGGCGCCTCCCAACGAGAATGAGAACAAGCAGGAATAAGCCTAACACGTGAAAATGGTGAGAGGCTCAGGGTCACCACTAGATTCCAGGCTCATTTCAAAGGACAAATAAGCGGGGGCTGGAAAACCAGACGAGAAATGACGGGTTCCCGCACACGCCACCTCTGAACACATGCAAAGGAGACATATGAGGGTGGGCGACTTCACGGCACTTTTAGACAAGAGAGAACTCAGTGCCTTAGACCCGGGGTGCTCACCCTTCTCCCCAACAGCTAAGCAAATGCTAGACATGCACTGAGTGGCACTCTCACGGGCACCCCAAAGTTGTTGGAATCCCACCATCTGGTGGCAAAGGGAAGCACTATGCTAATCAGTACCATCAAGCCTGTTCAAATTACTCATTCCCAACAGTGGTATAAATAAAACAGACTAGATGATGCGTGATTCTGAATGACAGAGGGGATGGACAGTGTGTCCTTTTCAAGAATGGAAGTGAGGGTGACATTATCATAGGAATAATATTTGACCTACGGTAATTGTTTTAAGTAAGTCTTTTGTCACTTCCAAAGCGTGAGCTCCCCTTTGCTGAAAGGGAGCCAGGTCCCAGTTTTCTGTGGAGCTCTGACTGCTCTGAGAGGACATATGGCCAACCAGCAGGGTGCCCTGGAGGGACCGGGAGGGAGCTTGTGACACGGAGAGCTACCAGCATGGATCTTTAGAGATTAGATGGCAGGTTTTTAAGACAATAAAAAGCCAACCTTGCTTTGCTTTTTACACATTTCCACATCCCAGTACACCTCTCAGACCTGCCCAGGAACTGTGCAAACCGTGGCTAAAAGAACAACCTGTGCTCACATGGGCTCAGGATGCAACTCGCTTCTTGAGTTCACAGCTTTCGAATAAGGTAGCAAGAAGGAAAGGACACTTTGCAAGTGTGGTGTTTTTTAAAAAAAAAAAATCACATCTGAGGAGGAAGAAAGAAGAACAAGATTATAAACTTCAAGACGTACATGAAGTGGTGCCTTTTCCTCAAAGCATTTATGAGTTTTCACAGGGTGGTTCTGCCACCCCAGCTTCCTGTGGAGCAAGGATGGACTTGTGATATCGGATGCGTTCAGCAACAATGAAAAAACAGTAATACCTTGGTTTGCGAGCATAATTCATTCAGGAAACAAACTACTCGTATTGTAAGACATCGCTCGTTTACCACATTAAAATGTATTAGAAATGTTTGCTCGTCTTGCAGAACACTCGCAAACCACTTTACTCGCAATCCAAGGTTTTACTGTACTAAGAGATGAAGGAGAAGCCAGCCATCCTTATTCTGAGTCCAATTAAGCTCTCATGAACAACTATAAAGTGCAAAGAATTGTATCTATAATACCTGTGTTCTTTTAAATACAAAAGCTTCATTAAGGTATAGTTTGGTCATTCGGAGGCTGAGCTAAAGCTGAAATTTTAGAATGTCAAAAAAGAATTTACTTAAAGCCAATAAATACTACAAACGAGATCTGGGGAATCACTGCTCTATTTAGAACTTGCCAAAACTGTTTAGAAATGCCCATTTGTAACTAACTGACATACTAACAACAAGTAACACATAACCAGAGCTAGTCATCATCTTATGGCTGGAACCTTGAGAATGAGAGGCGAGGGACTCAGCTCCCCAGAGTCCCCTTCTGTGACCCCCAGAGGCACATGTGAAGGCTAAGGTCTGGCCAACCCCCACATGAAAGACATAGTGCAGGAGCATGGAACTGGGGCTCATTCCATCTGTGTGTGTGTACACACACACACACACACACACACACACACACACACACCCTGCAAAGATCTTACACTCCCACCTACAGCAACAGCTTGGCCACTCACCCAGGAATTGTGAAATTCCTGCTATGTCCACCTGGTGCCATCTCCTTATCACACGGTGCCCCAGGGCCTAGGCGGTCCCATTCATGTGCACCCAGTGCTCTGCTGAGGTCTTCCCAGACTCTCCAGCCCCATCCCCCCTCAACTCTCTGCCTCCAAGTCAAGTGTTCCCTCAGGCAGTTCTCTCTTCAGTACGACCCTTGGAAAGCCTCAGAACCATGTTACCCTGCTGGAAGCCAGTCCGCAGGCCGGACTGCTTGTCACAGCGGTAGGTTCCGGGACCTACAGTGGCTCCCTGCTGCCGACAGAGTCAAGTGCAAACTCCACTTCCCACATTTGAGGCCATCTGCGTCCACCTGGACGCCTCCTATTACTCTTGACTCGGAGCCTGCCATCCTCACCATCTCTCTAAGGCAGTGGTTCTCAACCTGTGGGTCGCGACCCCTTTGGGGGTCGAACGACCCTTTCACAGGGGTCACCAGATACTCGTATGTGGGTGTATCTGCATGTGGGCCTGGAGACGGATAGAGGAGCGGTGTCTCGGTTCCTAAGACCCTCAAAACTATGTGTTTTCCGATGGTCTTAGGCGACCCCTGTGAAAAGCTGAGAACCGCTGCTCTAAGGCCAGGCTGTGTCTCTTCTTCTGGTATCTGTGCTGAGCTACGTCCCTTCCTCAACAGCCCTTGTTCCCTGTGCCCACTGACCAAACCCTGCCCATGCTGCTTGTTTATCTCAAGGCACCTCCCCCAGGAAGCGTCTCTAAACAGTCAGCCCCCACTGGTCAGCCCCTCAAAATCCTACAGCTGTCACCAGGACCCACACGATTCAGTCAGGGATCCACAACCTCTACCGCTCGCCAAGAGTCCTGTGGTTTAGTCCAGCTTGTCCAGTTGGACAGTAGCTTTGTGAAGTCAGTGATGAGCCCGTCACAGCATTTTCTGTGTCCCCACCTGTTGGGCACAGAGTAGCTAAGTGCTCAGCAAACAATGCCAAGACCTAGGACGCACAACGCTGGGAATGGAAGAGGATCTCATGATTCCAATGAAATAATCGGGCTCCAGGAGAAATGGCCACTGCATGTTTGGTGACAATGACTTGCCTGAAAGAACCCAGGCCTCTGGGTCCCCAGATCAAAGCTGCCACACCTCCTATCCTCACACCTTTCAATGAGGCTGTCCCTGAACTTTTTTTTGAAGTCCCCCAAGAACACTTCTAAGCAACAGTTACTTAGTCTATGGAGGGTGGTTCAGTATATCTGAAAGTAAACATTCTCCCTAAAGGTAATTCATGATTCTTAGTTTTCACTCAATCAGGCTGTATTTTTTTAATATTAGTTCAGTCTGATGTAACAAACGATGGGCGTACTTAACAACTCCTTTCCCTGGTGAGGGAGAAGGCGTCCCTGCCTGGTGACAAGGGGGACACTGCTCTGAGGTGCTCCTGCCTCGGCTGGTCCTGGGTGGGGACTGGGACACTGAAGAGGGACACCCAGAACACATGCGTCCCCACCAGCCCAGGGTGACGACAGGCTTGTCAGGACAGGGAACCACCAGCACAATCAACACACAAAACGAGGTGAGTGAGGCCAGAGAGGGACTCTTGATGGGCCAATTTATGTGCCGCGTGTCTCCAGCCTCATTCGGATTTCCTTCCCAAACAGGTGCTCAGCCTGAGACGCTGAAGGACAAATGGAGGTTTAGGTTATGTCCACAAAGTACTAACAGAAGTGTGCAAGTTTTCAGGGTTGGGGGATATGAGTTTCATTCTTTCTTTCCATCTTTGTCAGTTCAATTTTTAAACATAAGATGCATTGTGGAGAGGGGGGTGTAAGATGGGCATAGGGGTGACAGACTGCCGTACACACACAGTGTCCTCCCTGTGACAGTGCAGGGTTCCTCCCCGCCCTGCCACCGGGAGGGCATCTGTGCACCTGGCATGGATGAGGGGGGAGGGCGGACGGGCGCGTGGCTGCGGTGGCCCGTGTCACAGCACTGGGAGCAGGGAGGGCGTGACGTGGGGGCCTCTCCCAGCTCAGAACCTCTCCGTCTGACAAGCAGGCAGCTGTGGAACAGCCTCTCAGCTGCTTTAATTAACTTAATACACTAACCATGGTCTTTAAATAATTGAGTGCCGTGGTGACTAGTGTTCAAACATTTGAAGAATTTCAGTTACAAGAATGTTTCAACCTTTTAATTCTAGTTTCAAACATTCACTTTCCCTCCTAGGCACAAACCAAGGCGACATCAAAACTACAGCATCTAAGGAGAAGAGGCTGCTTAGGTCATCAGGGACGAGCAGGAAGCTACGGTGTTCAAATGGCATCATGTCAAACAGTAAGTCAGCAAACTTAAACACACACGGAAGTAAGGAACATTACTCGGGTGGTTTTCAGAGTCACGAGATAATTGTCCCATCTGTTACAAGCTTTAAGTGTGTTTCTTTGAAGCTAATAGACTCCTAAAATGTTTAGATCTCTTGTGAAAAAAACTAAATCATCTTTTTCTTATTTACTTCCTAAAACAGAAATGACCTAGATTGACTCCTGAGTAACTTTAATGTTAGCAACTCCTAAAAATATATACTTAAGGGCCGACCGAGTGGTGCGATGGTTAAGAACTGGCTTGGGACGCCAGAGGGCCCCGGTTCGGATCCCACATATGAGGGCCAGTGACACTGCCCTCTACAG
>NW_017731517.1:538223-547567 GCF_001890085.2 Hipposideros armiger | reverse complement strand
CATAGTTTGGACGCTGTTTCTGGAAGGCGAAGAAGTTTAAACTATTGTTAAATGTATTCATCAAACAGTAACTCAGCCCAGAGAATTCACACTCTCGCCCTGGAATAGCTTTTTCCTCTTCTCTACTTGGATACTCTATTTTTCCTTGAGGCCAAGTTCAGGCATCACCCCTCCACAGTCTTCAGTAGTCAGATGACACATATGAAATAACTTGAAATCATGGCACGCTGTACAAAAAAAAAAGCACCGCCACATGTCAGTACGACCCTCGTGACACCACAGTAGAGGGAGTGCCTGCCTCTGAAGACCCCGGACACCCAGGAGGGATCTCAAGTTCGACTGGCCCACAACTGAGCTCGAGGCCCTAATCCCAAAACCTGCTCCTTCTCCAGCTTTCCCTATCTTCATGCTGCCGGGGGCTCAGACCACCATCTTGGGGTCATTCTTGACGACATTTCTCATACCTCACACACCCAATCCATCCACAAATCCTGTTGGTTCTTCCATCGATACATATCTGAAATCTGGCCACCCTCACTACCTACTTCCCACCGCCCTGCTCCAAGCCAACAACAGGCTGCATCCGGATGATCGTTAGCCTGCCCACCCCCCACTCCGTAGGCCCTCTGCTTCCACCCTTGTCCTCTGACACCAGCCACAGTGAACTTGCTGGGACAACTGGTCAGATCACATCTCCCCTTAGCTCAAAATGTCCTGGTGCTTTCCGCCACACTCAGAGAAAAGCCCAACGCTCCGCACCCTTCGTAGGACGCCTCGTACCCCACCACCTGCCCTGCCCTTCTTTGACGTCATCACTCACCATCCTACTCAGCTCCAGACACAAATGGCTTCCTACTGCACCCCCATACGGGCACTTAGTTCCAGAACACAGCTCCCCAGATAGCTACAGCATGACTCCCACCTCCTTGAGCGCTTCCCTCAAACGACGTCTTCTCAGTAAGGCCTTTTTTGACTTCTTTATCAAAGCCCGCATCCCGGACCCCTCCCACCCCCAAGCACACACTCGTTTAATACGCTCCCCATCCATCTCCTTGGCTCCCTCTGCTGCAGGATGTTGCTCCTCAGCAGTTAGGCCCATATAACATCCTGAGCATTTTACTTAGTTACCCTGTTTACTGTACCTCCCCCAGCCCCAGGGACACACATCCAGGAAGACGAGATCCCTGTGTGCCCAGAGCAGTGCCAGTGAACCGAAGCATTCAGTAAACACTTGCTGGAGAAGGCAGGCTTCCATTTCCCCAGGCAAGTCAGTCTCAGCCAGAGAAGCCAAGGCCAACAGTCCAAATCTGAGCTGGGCTCAAGCAGACAGTCGCCAACGGAAAACCACTGTGTGTGCCTCACAGAATCCAATCAATCTCTGTAGTATAAGAATTGACTCTGTTTTACCAATTGAAGAGGGGAAACATGAACACCACTAGAAAACAACAGACAAGTCCTGGGGTCTGATTCATGCTCAGGAGAGAACCACACCATGCTTTCAGATGTGCTCCCTCTGCACCCCCACCACCCCCCGTCACCCCCTCTTCAATCTGACGTTGGGTTGGGGCACAGCCCTGCACTGACAGAATGGCCACAAATTCTGAGGACAAGGATCAACCTGGGATGAACAGGGACAGTCAGAGCACAAACTGAGTCCAGGAGATGGAAGCGTTAAGAACACACCCCCCAAAGTTGCCTGCTTTTCTATAAAGAGACAACCTTTATCTCCAGCCAGTAACAGGCAGTGTGAACATGGCACAGTCGATGGAGAAGTTAAGCATATTAGCACTTCACGAATTTGGCTATAATTGGGATCAAATGACGTTCCTTGAGAATAAATTCTAGCACAGTGCGCTCTATGCCGAGAGAGCTGACGATGTACACGGCAAATGTGTCCCAAAGTGAACTTGTACTAAGATGAACCACGTGAAATCGTGTTGTTATGTGTCCAAAAAATTGAGCACCACAATTTCAGGAGCTCCAACCTTCCAGAACGCCTCTACTCCATGGAAAACACGCTCCCCCACAGCTATTCAAAGCGCATGGCCGTAAGACAATTTGAGGTCAAAGGAGCTGATTTCTCCCGAGGCTACTGTACAAAGACTGAATTCCTGACCAGACTCAGTTATGTCATAAATGCAAACACATACTTTCTTTCAAGTTATAGTCATTTACGTTCCAGGTGCCATAAAATAGGCATAGATAACAGCAAATTTATAGTTTTAGAAAAAAAAAAAAAAGCCCTTCGAAATACTAAAGAACTGATGTTTTACAGACGGACATGGGCTTACACACTGAACACTAATTTCAACTCTCTTTGACCATTCAAGGACAATTATTGTAATATAATTCAAGGACATTGATTATTACACTGGGTTCTAACACAGTGATGTCCTATTCAGGCATATGAAATTGTTGATTGTAACACTAAAAACCTTAAACATTCTGTTTCTTGTGCTCCTATGTTTTTTTGTGTTTGTACAACTAAAACCAGAAAATAACAGAGCACTTTTGTATTAGTTTATTAGGGAGGTCATAAGAAAGTACTAGACTGGGTGAGTTAAACAAAGTAAACTCACTTCCTCAATTCTGGAGGCTGCAAGTCCAAGATCAAGGTGTCTGCAGACGGCCACCTTCTCATGTGTTCTCATTTTAACTCATCACCTCATTAGAGGCCCTGTCTCTAAATATAGTCATGTTCTGAAGTACTGAGGTTAGGGCTTCCACATATAAAATTTGGGGAGTCACAAGTGAGCCCATAACAACCTCCCACACTGTGACGCTATGCAAAGCTCACCCTCTTAACTCAGACACATCTGGTTCACATCAAGGCCATGTCACTTCTAGCTTTGTGACCTCAGAAATAAAGTCACTTAACCTACACTTCAGTGTCAGCCTCTGTAAAGTGAGGATAATGACACCTGCACCTCATTAGTTCCTAGTAACACGTGTGACCATTGGCTGGTGCATTGAAGTGTTCAATAAATGTTTGTGTTTTAGAATACCATTTCATTTTTTATTTTTAAATATGTCTTTTCATGACCTTTCGCTTATGTTTGCCTGTTGCTGTGCCTTTCCTTCTTTCATCTGTTAGGGGCTTCACAACCACATAACGGAACTTGGCAGAATTGAATGTCAAGGCTCCAGGTTGAGACCAAAGGCTCTCCTGAGGATAAAGAGTGAGAACACCAGTCAGATAGTAGCACCCCCACCACTGAGCAACTTTTAAGTGTTCTTCCCTATAGAAATGTTAAGTATAGAAATGTTAAGTCTCCTCCCTAGTTTCTTAGCCCCTGGTTTTGATTACTCTTCTCTTCAGTCTGTGAATCCTAGGCAAAAGATTGCTCCTAGCCTGAATCCTAGAATTCTCCTATCCCCCTGCTTCTTGACTGCTTTGTAAATCAGTGTCTGAATCCTAAACAATAGAAGTCTCCCACCCCTGCTTCAGATAACTACTTGAAAGCCTGTGACTTCCTAACATCCCCCAGGCCAGTAAACTGAATGCCAAACCCATTCTGGGCCTAGACAACTGCAGCCACCTGAGTAACAGGCTGAATGGCCATAGGCTTCATGAGAACTAACAGATTTATCAATTAAAATCTATTTTTCCGTGGCGCGATGGTTAAGAACTGGCTTGGGACATCAGAGGGCCCCGGTTCGGATCCCACATATGAGGGCCAGTGACACTGCCCTCCACAGCTAAGATGCTGAACAACAGCTCAACCTGGAGCTGGGCTGCTGTGAGTTGCCAGTGACGGCGTAGGCTGCAGCCCCTGCTGCAGTGGGTTGCCATGGGCTACCGTATGTAGCCAGCAGCCAGCGTGAGCGGCCATCCAGAAGCCGGCGACTGATTTGCCTCGCCCAGGAAGAGCGCAATGATGGTGGCAACTTGGGCCAGTGAAGCAACCTCCTCCACAACTAGACTGAAGAACAAAACGACAGCAACTTGTCTGTTCCCCTTCCCCCAATTCCCCAGCACTGTTCCCATACCCCCAATTCCCCAATAAAAATCTTTTTTAAAAAATCTATTTTTCCTCATTCAGGGACCTTGGGGACACAGAGGATACCCCAACAAGATTGCCAGTCACAACCAAAGACGCCAACGCGATCTTCCAGGCGGAGCTCGAGACCCCTTCCTCTCATCTGAGATCAGCTAGGGTGAGAGTTCCGTGAATCCCCCAATAGGCAGGGACAGTGCTACGCCCCTGCCCAACAGGAAGCAGATACAGAAGAAGAGGCCTCCTGTCCCTCAGCTTCCCATAGAGATTTCACGGGGATCACGTCTCTCAAGGGGAAGGCTAGGCAGGCAGTTAGAGGCAGACATCGGGTCTCTGCATTCCTGCACGTACCACACAGTGCTACCACCAAGGGGACATCCCCTCTACACCCCAAACTCCCCCTTTGTATTGTAATTACCTACTCCTATGGGAAAACAAATGGGCAGAAAATACCCAACTAGATCAGACCAGTCACTCGCACTTGTGCGGTATGTGCGGTACATCCTGTCAATCACAGGTGCCAATCAAGTGGTCCCCCGCCCTTAGGGAACAGCCCATTCTAGAGAAGGGATAAAAACTCCAAGTCCTGGGAAGTCCAGCCTTTTTGGATGCCTTCCCCCTTTTTGACCACTTCCTCCCTTTTTTGAGCCTTCTGAGCCTCTCCAAACTCGTTGTAATGTAATTTCTCTTCTAATAATGGGCCCTTGAGCCGTTCTCTACTGCTCGGCCTACTTCTACTCTTTGAAATGTACTATCTCTTCGAATAAACTACTTTTTCAGTACTTGACTCCGACTTCTCGTGCAATTCTTTGCACAAGTTGCCAAGGACCTGGACTTTGCACAGAGAAGGGCCCACTCTCCGACAACAAGATCTCTCTTCTGGCTGACAGAGTTTGCTTGTTTGTTTTTGGAGGATTTCTTTTCTTGATGTCATTTCTGCCCCAGAGAAAATACAGTATTTACCACCCATTTCAGATAAGGCAATGCCAACGTAAAGGGTAGCTTTGTCACCGCTTTAAAACAAGGCAGTGTCATCAAGCTGACCCCACACTAGTGACATCCTGTAACAGTCACTTGCTCTGGGGGTGGTTGTGGCTGGCCGTGCACACCACTTGTAAAGCAGCACAAATAAGTCTGAGAAGCTAAACAGTCTTCTAGAAAGTTTTCCAAAAGGAAGCACTTAGAACGCCTCTGACTTAGCGTTCCTTCCAAGAATCATTCTAAAGCTGGAGCCAGCAAACTTTTTCTGCAAAAGGCGCGACAGTGATTATTTTAGGTTCTGCCGCCATGTGGTCTCTGTCACAACTACTCAACTCTGCCATTGTAGCTAGAAAGCCACCATCAAGGATACAGAAACAAATGGGTGGGGCTGTACAGCAAGAACATTTTTTGTGGACACTGACATTTGATTTACATAAAGTTTAATGTGTCAGTAAATATTATTTTTCTTTAGATATTTTTTTTCAGCCATTTGAAGACACAAAAACCAGTGTTAGCTAGGGCCACACAAAAACAGGTGATGGGTCGGATTTGGCCCGGGGCCACAGTTTGCCCACCTATATTCTATTCTAAAGTTCAATAAGTATTTGTTATTGGTAAGAACTTATTTCTCCTACTGAAAACAATTTGAGAACCAAGGATCAACCCAGCACCCGTTACCTGCTTTCTCTTTTTGAAAACTACCAACATGGAGCTCCCTACCTGAAAATCAAAGGCCAGTGTAAGACAAGAATTAAAATCCTTTTCTGAGCACTTTAAATAAGAGTTTCAAAACATCTCTTCATAAACAGGAATAGGCAATACCCTGAGGAAAGGTACCAGGCCTCCACATGACAGAAACGGGCCTGAGCTATCTTGGGGACCCCACACTTACGAAGCAGCAAAAGGTAGTGGCAGCTTTATTTTCAAATGCACATAAAAACTGTATTTTTACCACATGTTCATCATCATGATATAGCCTTGTTCAGGGGATGAATAAAGAAGAGCCAATTGACATGACAAACTGTTCTTATGAATGAATGAGATCGCTCCAAGTTTTATATGGCTACTAAACACAACTTTAATAAAAATTATTTCTTACTCCCCATGTGCCACCTAGACATTATTTCCTTAATCCTCAAAAAAAAAAAATCACAGTATAAAAGTTATGTGGGAAATACTTCAATTCATAATACTTCGTCTTATTTTTATACAGCCCTTCCCTCTGAAAGGGTAAAAGACAGGGTTTCACTCTGTCTTCTACCCGTATGAGTCCTATATAGATGTCGCCTTATCTTTTCTAATCAAGAAGTAAAGAGAGGTTAAACTGTTTGCTGGAAATAATTCAGCATCTTCCACAGAGCAGAGAATACAGAGGACATGGCTAAATTACCAGCCTAAGGCTGCTTCCAAATACACCATGAAGACTTTACCCAGTTCCTTCCAGAAATGGAGGTTTGTACTTTGGTGGTCCTGTCAAGATCCTGACATGATATGTTCATGCTCCTGTACAACAAGGATGACCACCAAGGACAGCACCTTAGTAACGCCCAGTGTCTCTACTCTGGACAAGCCAGGGGTTGACCGTACTGACTGACTGGGTGACAATTATCTCAGTGATTTGCTATCGACAGAGCTAAAAGTTTTTTTATAAAACTTACAGCCTGTCTAATATCTACCAGAGAAAGAAGCATAAACCACAGTTCCAATTAATCTGAGTTGTCTGGTACTTTTCCAGAAAACATTTTTCTAGTAATGAAGTACACAAGCTTTACTCTAAAAATTGGCTGATTCTGTCACAAAACCAGTGTTTTGATCCCACATGGAACACCAAATGTGTCAGATAATGGGGTCAGTACAAAACTAACAGAAGAGTATTTTTGATTTGGGATAGAATTCTAAATTCTGTTAGAATTCTATTTGAATTAATAAATTCAATTCTATCAATGACAAAAATTCACTGATTTGCTATTTTTACAAACCAAGAGGCACCTTTTCCTCTAGTTTATCCTTAAGTGCCCCTTGCACTGACTTCCTAAATGAACTCTTGTTTTCATGAATACCGACTTTCTCAGGGACTACAATGCAATCTGAATACCAATAATAAGACATCTATCCCCATTTTTGTAAAAAACAGGAACTGCAGTTTTTCCAATTTAAAAAAAAAGGGAGGGGGGAATCTGGGAAATAATTGTCTATTCAAGATGTAAACTCATATTTTTGACATTTAATTAGGTACATGTGGTGTTGAGGTTCTAGAAGCTGCATCAGTGATGGGAAATCCCACTCAGAAACAGCAAACATGTCCTTTTCCTCATACCATTGCTCTCACTCTGGTCTATCTTTATAACAGCATTACTTAGAAAGTACTAAAAGTGATCATCATTCTTCACAATGTTTCTCCAACACTGTGACCCAGTCAGGGACTTCCTGTGGCCCGGTGGAAACACTCCTGCAGAGAATGAGTGGTCCCCCATTCAGCACAAACATGCTCCAAAGGAAAGGCTGGGTGCCTCCTGAGTGCAGACCTGAGGACCAGAGTGCCATACAGACCACGGAAGCAGGGCTGGTAGAATGAATACTAAATAGTGTTGGCCAAGCTGAAAAGTCAGATTTGTGTTGTTTAGGGCTACGTTTAACACAGGTTTGTGTTGTTTAGGGCTACGTTTAACACAGTTTACAAATATCACTATACCAGCTAGACTTCTGCTTCTGTTCATTTCAGGATAAAAGCAAGTCAGGTAATTCATCCCAGAGTTCTGAGCCATTGTTTTATAGGCTCTAAGAGGATACTGTACTACTCCTCATTACCAAATAATTACCAAAACAATCAACTGGGTTTAACCCAAGGAGATTAAAAACAAACTCTCAGAGGTGGAAAGGGGTGGGGTGCAGGAAGAGTTGGAGTAACAAAGCTGATTCATTCACTTGTAAAGGTAAAGGTGAGGGGGTGGCTTACAAAGAGTTCCTGGCAGGTAACTCACAGGCTCAGACTCCAGGACTACACTGGGAACGAGGAAGTGTGTCATCTTGTGCAAGCCAAGAGGAACTGCTCAAAGGCCTAACCTCATGCAAAAGACTGTGGTGACCTCTCTTTGAGACACTTTCCAGGGTCCACACACCAATTTATAAATATCTCCATCCGGGTGCGTGTGCCTCATTTGGCCGCTGGGAAAATCCAGTCTTCATTCATCTAGTCTAGCACAGTAATGGTGCTATGGGGCACAGGGCGGGCCACCCCGGTCACCCGAGGACACTTCTCCATTCGTGCACGTCCTGCTGGGCGAATAGTGCGATGGAAGTGCGCTTCGAAGTTTATGGGTGGCCTCGCACCCCTAAAGTTGAAAAAAAACCTGCTTTATCTGGGTAACCCCATTTGGCCAGATCAAAGGCACCCGGACGCTCCTTTCCCTCACCCCTCCTCCTACTCTGAAAAGAAACCGGATCGGCCTGTGCGCGCAGAGGTCACCAGCGAAGCGCAGAGTGATGTCACTCGGCTACCCCTAAAACTGCCCCCAAGGTAGAAAAGATCTGAAAGGCCTACGCATCGTCAAAACTGATGCCCTCCGGAAGGTGACCCCTGAACGCGTTATCATTCGATTTTGCAACCTGGGCCTGAGGGTTGGGGTCGGGAGGAATGTGCACGCACTCAAGAGCATGGGGAGTGCGTCTCCGGGCCTCGCCGCACTATGTAGATTCGAACCGGACGCCTGGGTGTAGGGTACCGCGAATAAAGGGCGCAGCCCATGAATCCCCTCTAGCCACCCAGGCCGAGGGCTTTAGGGACCAGTTCCCAAGAGTTACGGGCGGTAACACCCAAGTCACGTTCTGAGGCCACTTCACCGGCTTCCGGCTCCACCGAGCCTGCCCTCGGCGAGTCCCCAAAGGAGGGACTCGGGGAGGGGTCGGGGTGGCCGGCGTTGGGGGGGGGGAGGGCGGATTGGAGGGGTCGGGAGCGCGGGGGGCCGAGTGGCCGCGGGACTCAGGCTCCTACCTGTCGTGGAGAGCACCGTGCTGGCGAAGAAGAGCGCGGAGGTGAAGTCCCAGTTCCAGTTGCCCGAGGCGTTGCTGAGCACCGACACGCCGTAGTTGCTGGCCTCCAGCACTCGGCCCAGGAACTGCTCGAGCTGCGGCTCCGACAGGCACTCGTGCTCCTCCAGGAAGCGCCGCTTCAGCTTGCGCAGCTCCTGGCGCAGCAGGTCCTCGTAGGGCAGCTCCACCGACGAGAAGACCACGGCGCCGAAGACCAGGTAGAGCAGGTAGCCGAGCACCAGGAAGCCGAAGCACCAGGCCGAGCGGTGCCGCTCCACCAGGCGCACGCACGAGCTGCCGGCCAGGGACTGCAGCATCTTCCCGCCGCCGCCGACC
>NW_017731517.1:520369-536741 GCF_001890085.2 Hipposideros armiger | reverse complement strand
TATAGATGATTGTTCATAAACTATACACAGTTTTTTCCTTTTAAAAAATGTGTATAAATTTTTTGGTGCCCTCTGTATACGAGGTTGGACAATGAAGTTCATGAACTGTCCACCATGCGCTTACACAGTGAAAAGTGCATGGATATTACATATATGAAATGTATGTATTTACATATATTACACATATGAAACAGTGAAGAATCAGGAGCAATCAAAATGTTCCAAAATAGGGGACTGGTGGATAAATTATGGTATCTCTACAGTGTGGATACCATATGGCCATTAAAGATGTGTTTGCAGGCTACCAAAGCATAAACAATCCTATGTATAGAATACATAAAATCTTACATACAGAATCTCAAACATGCAAAATATTTGTATTTTGTGTTGTAAAATATAACTGCCTAATAGATGTGACTGCATAGAAATAAAACCAGCTCCTAACAGTTGTATTTGGGTGAAAGGAGAGTATAGAGTTGACTTTTATTTCTTATAAGTTTTTACATTTTTCAAATTTTCTACAGTAGACATAAATTATTATCATCAGGAAAAACATTAACAATAAATGAAACTGAGTTGTGCAATTATTTAGTACAATTCTTAGCTATCTACCTCCTTTGCTGAATTCCTACAAAAAAGCCATATTTTGCATTTATTTAGAAATTTTCACAGAAATGTCTAATATACTTGTCAGCAAATTTTCTTTCAGTAAATAACCTTACCTCCGATTGTCTCAGAAGATTGAAGCCATCCCTTTACTTCTCTGCACTTCAAAATCTCTTAATCAATAATCCATTGCTTTCCTTTCTCCTTTCTTGGAGGAAATAAACAACTCCTTCTTTTCAACATGAAGTCGCTAACCTAATACTGTGGGTCCCTTGGTCTCTAGTGCCCTGCTCTTTACAATTCCAACTTCTCTGCTAACTCTTTTCTCTCCACCTAAAATCGTCACCTCAAGGCCCCACCACCCTACAGTGTCCTCTGCAAAATGCTTTCTACCCCTTGCTCTTCCTACCCCATCCGTCTTGGTCTTTGCCAGCTTGACATGTTGGGGCAACTCTTTGTTTCTCAGGCCACCTCCTCCTCCTGCAGCCCCTCATAGTCCTCCTGCCGCTCACGTGCCTTTCCTCCTGTGGCATTGCTTTCTTGCTCCTTTTCTGCCTCTCTACCTTTGCTCATCTGTTTTGGATAGCCCCTGCTCCATCTCCAGCTGTGATACAGTGCCTAGCCTTTGGGCCTGGCTTAAATGCCATACCTCATCCGCAACACCCCCGGGAGGTTTGCTTTCTTCCTCTTCCCAAGCCACATACCCCTTTGAATACCACAGTTTGTGGAGCACACGTGGTTAACAGGTGCCCTCACAGGAGTGGGTTTATCATCATGCGCTCAGACACACACACACACACACACACACAAATGGCAGCTTTAAAACACAGTTACAAAGCCTTGGACCTTCCTCTCATCAAAAGGTCGGCTTTGTGTCCACTCCCCTTGAAACTCTGTGGCCTTGCAACTGCTTCAGCCCCCAGAGTGCATCAGAAACGACACTCGGTGATTTCAAGGCTAGGTCACAGAAGGCCAGCAGTTTCTGACCTTGTTCACTGGACACCCCTCTCCTGGAGCCCTGAGCCACCACTAAGATCTCTGATTACCTTGAGGTCATGAAGGTAACCTGCCATGCTGGAGAGGCCACGTGTGGGTATGCCAGGTGACAGTTCCCCACCGTGGCCCCGGCCATCTTCATCCTTCCAGACCAGGCCACCCACCTGCTGAATACCACCAAGGGACCACTGTTCAGTGCCCGCTGGAGCAGAAGGCTCTCCCAGCTGAACTTGGCTTGAATCCTGAGATACAGAAGATGGTGGTTATTTCCAGCTATTAAGCTTTGTGGTAGCTTTTTATGCAGTGAGAGAACTGGAACATGTGCATGTGAACTGTGCTGAACTTTAAAAACCATCGTTAGGTGTTTACCTCATATGAACTTGCTGTTCTCTCCCGTATTTCACTGCTCTTGCCCAGTTTCATATTACTGCAAGGCCGCGGCTACAGCATCCTTTAAAGTCATGTTACCCTCAGACTGTGGCTAGAACCTGGACATGCCTTGCGAGAGTCTTCTGGAGACCCAGGGCCTGCCCTGCAGGGCTTCTGCAGCCCTGGCTCTCAGAGCTGACAGGAATCACAAGAGAGGTGGGCTGTCTCTCTTCCTCTTCCTGGCCCGCTGCTCTGGACAGTGAGCAGTCGTAGCAATGCTGGGATAGTCTCTTCTGTCGAAACCTTTACATCACGTGATTGCTACGTACCACGCTGCTGACTAGCTGCTTCCCTCTTGGCCTCTCCCAGGGGACCATACGAGCTGGAGCTGACATCCCTGCCACGCCACCCCAGAGGCTATCCCAACCATTTCTCAGACGAAAAAAGGAAATATGGAAGAGAAGAGTGCAGAGATACACAAGAGGGGAGCCAGCGTGGGGTGAGAGGAGAGGGGCTCAAGTGGTGGGACAGGCAGTGTGCTCCCAGACGGAGGCTGCTTTCTACATCAGTGTTCTCGGTCATTGACATCATGAGGGGACAGGTGACCAGGCTTTGTGAGAAGCCTTGCTCTTGGTAGAGCCTTGCTAGTTAATGTGACACAGAGCTAATGATGTAAGTGATCACTGGTGTGCAGTATGATAATTAGGCATAAAGGGCAAGCAGTTCATGTAAATGGGTTTAATTATCTCAACAGGGTGAGACGATGAGAGCAGTTTGTAGAGATGGTGGCTCTATAGGAAAGACTTTCACTTGGGATCAAAAAGTGAAATTCACAAACACGGGATTGGGGCAACCCAGTCAATCAGTGGCAGGCACTAAACGTTAGGGTTTGTAATTCTACTCCTGGGTCTTTACCCAAAAGCATTGGACGCAAGAACTCAAAAAGATATTTGCACACCTATGTTCATAGCAGCATTATTCACATAGCCAGGTGATGGAAACAACCCAAGTGTTCATCAACAGATGAATGGATAAGCAAAATGTATATATTTACAACAGAATATTTTTCAGACTTAAAAAGGAAGAAAATTTTACATGCTAAAATAGCAATAAATTTTAAAGACATTATGTTAAGTGAATAAAGCTGTCGCAAAAGGACAAATACTGTGTGATTCTACATATATGGGGTACCTAGAGTCGTCCATAGGGACAAAAAATAAAATTGAATTGTGGCTGCCACTGGCTGGGAGGAGCGGGGAATAGGGAGTTAGTGTTTAATGGGGACAGAGTTTTAGTTTTGCAAGTTGAAAAAGTACGGGGAATAGATGGTGGGGATGGTTGCACAATAACATGAATGTACTTAATGCCACTGAACTGTATTTAAAAATGGCTAACTAAGGTGGTAAATTTTATATTATGTGTATTTTACCACAATTTTTTAAAAGTTAGTACAGTAAAACCTTGGATTGCAAGTAACTTGGTTTGCGAGTGTTCTGCAAGATTAGCAAACATTTCTAATACATTTTAACTTGGTTAACGAGCAATGTCTTGCAATATGAGTAGCTTGTTTCTGGAATGAACTATTCTCTCAAACCACGGTATTACTGTATTTGGGTTGACAGTGGGGACACAGGTGTTAAAAGTGGGCTGAAGCTATCCCATCATCCGACCAGCTCTAGGCCGTATCCATGATGTGGGCCCTGAAGAAGCAGACAACCTTCACTTCTAGAGAGTGTTGGATGGTCCAGGTGCAGCCAGCACAGGGGACCTCAGTGACCTGACACACATCCAGATGAGATATGTCTCATTTGTGGTAGGACTGGAAACTCAGCTTGCAGAAATGGCAGGAGTATTCCAGTCATTTCCACGAGGAAAGAAAACAGGATGCTCTGCATGCAGAGAAAGAAATATGTGGATTTATTTTGTACATCTTCAGAGGGCAGAGCTAGGACTAATGGTGGAGGAAATAGGGTATAAGCATTACAAGTCACTGTAAGAGAACATTCTAGTCCTATGACCTGACTGTCAGTGGAATGAGCTGCCTCTAGAACCAGTGAGCTTCCTGCCGTGAGTGGTCAGGCAGAAGACAGTCACAAATTAGGAAGGCCCAATGGAGAGCACTCAGCCTTATGTCAGGTATGGCTCTTTCCAAGGCTGAGGTTTTGCAGTTGCAGCGTTTACAAGGTCCAGGGTCTGGGGACAAACGGAGTGAAGCACAAAGGTGCCCTGAGGTGCCTTTAGAAAGTGCTGGATTCTTAACCAGGGATGCCCAGGTGCTCCAGCCTGAGCCCTAACTGCCAGCTGGGGCCATGCCCAAGTGCCAGGGAACCCAACAGAGCAGAGTCTCAGCTTTCCTGTCATCTTGCTGTGGTGGCAGGTGTCCATCCTGCGAGGAGCGAGGAGCGCAGATCAGGGTCTGGTGATAGAGCAGGAAGCGACAGATGACTCCCCTTGAGGTCCTCCTGCCCACACAGGCCTGTGGCAGACTGTCCACCCCCCTCCCCCCAACGCTTAGTGATTCTCATCATTTCCCTGCCCTCATCTCTGTCTCTTCAGCTGCCTCCAATTGCACTTTACCTGTGAGTGTGAGAGAACCTACCGTATTTCCCCATGTATAAGACACTCTCATGTGTAAGACGCACCTTAATTTTGGGGCCCAAAATTTGAAAGAACGTGTATTACATAAAGTTATTGAACTCAAGTTTTATTCATCATAAAATTCATACAACTCCTCATCACTGTTAAAACTCCCAACCATTAGCTTGTCCTCATCTGTGTCTGATGACAAATCACTGTCTTCATATATTGCCTTGTCCTCAGTTCCATCTATGGCGTTTGAAATCTACAACCACTGTATAAGATGCACACAGTTTTTAGACCCCAAATTTTTCGAAAAAAGGTGCATCTTATACATGGGGAAATACGGTAATTGATCTCTGCTCACTTCTTACTCTGCACGCCCTTCCCCCTCCATGGGTACAGGAGAGAAGGAGGGAAAGGAAGCAAAGAAAAGGCTCTCTTGGAAGCAAGAGAGATGAGTGAGGAAGAGATTAAATGGAAGGGTAAGGTTTCTGGGTGCACCCTCCCTCAGCTGCCTCATCCCTCTCTCCAAAACCAGGTCACATGCTCAGCAGCTTGGAATGGGCTCACGTAAGCCTGGTGTTCCATGAGTTGAAATCATTACACAGCATGGGGGTTATGGCCCTAACGCTGGAAAACAGAGAGAGACACAGAATCGGACAATATCTTTTTGGCCCCCGGCAGTAGTCCAGCCTGGCGGCTGGTTATCGTCTGCATTTGAGTCCCACTCCCACCTAGGTGATAGCCCCTGAGCTGTTTGACTGTTTGACAACACAGGACAATAAACTATTGTGTTTGCATGTGACACAGGTCAGCAGTACGGCGCAGGCACCCAGTGGAATCCAGGAAGCTTTCCAGCAGAGGGTGGCTTCGTGCTGAAGGTCAATGTTTTACCTTTTCAGGGACTTACCTACTTAGAAAATTTTCAGATCTGGGCACACAGAGATTCCCCACCCAATCCCACTGAACTCTAGAGCCAGGACTCCGAATAAAGTGTAAATGCTCACTCCATCCATCCACGTCTGAGTTAGTACCTCCCCTAAATCCTAAAATAGTTTAACTCCCTCCCTATCACATGCTGCTTCCCTTAAACTTGCCATATTTCAACACCCATTGAAATCCGCCCTTTAGGTCCCTTTCTTTGACTGTCAAAACACACAAAAATCCATCTCTCTTGCCTCTGAACCTGGCTTACACACATTATCTGTGAGAGTCACTGGGTCCCCAACATACACCTGGTGTCATTATTTTAATGAGCACATGCTTTGTCTCCCCCAGAAGATTGGACACTTAGAAGCAACCCCTGTGTCTCTTAGTTCTTTGTGTCTGTGTCAGCACTCAGCACAATTCTTTCACATGATGTATGTACAGTAAATAGCTCTGATTGTTTGATTAATAAACAGTCATAATGATTACACTTTCCCCAGGTGACAGTGTACTGTTTAGTGGGAAATATTTATAGAGCCGTGGTCAACCACCCGGTGTGCTTGCGCATTAAATATCTGTTATTGCTTTCAGTGTGAGGAAACTTAGCACAAGGACCCGACCGGGAATGATTTATTGTGATGGTAATTTTGTTATATTGGGTTCTAGAATTTTCCACATATGAACACCCTTTGGGTTCGATTTAATCCAAAGGGAGACAAAGATCCTCTATTGGACTTTTAATTTCAAATGTCTGCCCTGCCCATTGTTTTAAAACAAAACACCCCTTTTACAGATTCTAGAAGGAGCACAACTGTGGCCATGACCTCATCCCTAGCATGACAAATTGGACGAGGGGTAGAACTTGAACTAAAGGCCACTCAAACTGATGATTGTCTATCTACCAGTCAGATTCACTGCAATTATTTGAAAACCAAATATGGACTTTCAGGCAGTGGTGGGCACTGGGACTGAAAGGAATCAGGTGCAGGATGATGAGACTGTGTGGGTGAAAAGTAAGAAAGGACAAGACACAGAAGCAAGAGCAAGCTTCAGCGAAATGATGGAGGTGGAAGGAGACTGTGTAGATTGAGAGGTAAATAGGAGGTGAGAAAGCAAAAATAACAAATGGAGATAAGACTTCCCAAAACTTTGACTATGAAAAGGGAAGAGAAAACAGAAGTTAGAGTGAATTTACAGAGTGTTATCTGTTATTTTAAGATGAGAGAGATTTTTCACGGACAGACATTGGAAGACATTAAGAAAGGGACTGGGAAGTGGAGCAGGAAGGAGTCCAGAGAGAGTGGTGACTTCTAAGACAAAGGAGAGAGATTCACCAAGATCATGCTCAAGAATGTTGGATGCTTGCAGGAGGGCAGAAAGGGGGAGGCTGAGAGGTGAACACGAAGGTCTTGGAAAGCTTATTAGTGCAGTTTTAGAGGGTCCAAGAGTTGTTTCAGTTAAGTAGACAAAGATGGAAAAGTGAAGATCATAATCCCAGAACATTCGTTCACGTTAGATCATGAAAGGAAAGGGAGCCCACTGATGGAGATATAAGGTAGTGCGTGTGTGTGTTTGTGGACGTGTTGTGTGTGTGTGGACATTGTTTTAAGACGGAAGAGAATTGGGCATGATTGTTCATTTCATGGGAGGGGCCAGTGGAGAAGTCGGGTCTGAAGCAAGAGAAGAAAAGACAATTGATAAAGAGTGGTTCCAGAGGAAGCAGGCAGGACTGCCATCGATAACATAGAAATGGTAGACAAAAGGAGAAAAGTGAGTGCTTGGACTGTTCTTTCATTTATTTATTGCCTCATTTACCAAATAGAGATTGAATACCTGCCATGTAACAAGAACTGTGCTAGGCTTGGGAATATAATATGAGCAAAATGATTGTTTCTTGTCTTAAAGGAACATATTCAAATGAGAGAGTCCAACACTAACTAAATGTGAAAAGTTAAGGTTCAGGGAACTACAATCCTTGTAACAGGGAGGTCTTTCTGAATCTGGGAAGTGCTGCATGAGCTGAGCTGAAAGCTGATAGGAATTAGCTACTAAAAGAAAGAGGTGGGGCCCAGGGTGGTCGTTGGAACTGATGGGAAAAGAGGCCAGTAAGCCAGGCAGGGCCAGACCAGGAGGAACTTGGAGGGTAGATGAAGCTTTCTGGTCTTTTTCATAGGAATCCAGGGAAGGGTTTTCAGCACAAGAATTTGCATTTCAAAGCGGCCACTTTGCAGTGTGAAGAAAGGGTCTGAGTGGAGCAGAGTGGGTGCTGGCAGAACCACTGGGTTGGAAGTGCGCGTCCCAGGAGGAGAATGATGGCAGCTTACCCCAGTGCGTGGCAGTGCAGTAAGGAGAGGGATCAGTGTCTGTTCTGTCCTTCACTGCCGCCTCAGCACCTAGAACAGGGCTTGGCACATAGTGGGAACTCAATAAATGGTCATGGAAATGAAAATGAATGAATGAATGAATGAATGAATGAGAGCAGGAAGGCATAGGCTTGAGAGGTCTCCAGGATTGGGGGCTGGACCCAGGGGGTGAGTGGGTGGGTGGGTGTAGGTAGTAAGAAAGGTGGTAGGTTTCTTGCTCGTGCAGGAGTTTCCATCGTGGTGGTGTCATCACTCGATGTCAGGAGCACTGGAGGAGGATAAGGTTTGTAGGGGAAGCTCATGATTTCGGTTTAGGATGAACTGAGTTTGAGGTTCTTTTCAGATAGCGAAGAGAACGTGTCCCCTTAAGCAGTTGTATATACAGGACTGGAGCTCAGAGAATTCTTGGAGGAGATAGAAATCAAAACAGTGAGTTATCTAATTTAATATTGACATATAGAACATCTGTAGACAATGACTCAGTTATTATCAGTTATTATTACTACGTCAATCAGACAGTGAAGTTAGTAAGGGGCTAACAAATCAGGAGGAAATGGAAGAACTGAGCAGTGAGTGGCTTCCATGAAGTGGCAGATGGGAACAGATGGGGTGAAAGAGGAAGAAGTGGTGGTCACACTGGAAGACATTGATTTCGGAATGGTGGAGCCAGTTCTGGGTGATGACAGTTTCTAGGATTTAGCCATTGCCAAAGTGGAGAGAAGAAAGTCGCTGTGAGTCTAGGATTATGAACATTGGCATTGAAGACATGCAGCACAGCGCCAGGACTGGGGTAGAGAGAGACTCACGTGCCACGAGCAGAAGTGTTCAGGGGTTCAGGAGTGAGTGGGAGGTCAGTGGATAACAAGCTGATGAATGAAGGAAGAAGCATTGCTGTCGGGGCTGACTCCCAATTGAGGGTCCTTTCACTGAAGAGAGAAACGGATTGGAAATGGATTTAGGAACCTGAGAAAGATGCTGATCACTTCTGCAGCCCTGAGATGTACTAAAATGAGCGCTGTCAGGAATATGCCAGGAAGACCAGGCTTCTTAGAGGCAAAAAGGCAGAGGCTATTCTGTGATTGGAATATAGAAGTCAGTGAAGTGGCTTTGGTAAAGGGCCCGAAGGGTAGATGGAAAACTGCGCGGAAGTGGAGCCATGGAAATTGTAGTCAGAGGAGAGAAAGCCCAGGAGAAACTGCAGGTGAGAGGGAGCGGAGGAAGGATGGATAGAGGAGCCTACATTTTGCAAGGTGACTAAGAAGATGGAGAAGTGCCTCACAGCGGAACTAACTGGCCTCGAGGTTTCAAAGCCAGCTGTGGTCCAGAGCAGCTAGGAAGCAGGTGCAGCTGAAACTCAAGGCCGGGTGGGCCTGGCTGCGGTCAGCCTGCCACCATCGCCTGGTGCTTCTGCTCACCTCCATCTTGCACCCTACACCCTCCCCACGATCACCAGATGTGAGACACGGGTCACTTTGAACTTGAGAACGATTGTCACATTCAACCAAACACCAGCCATGACCCGTCTTTGTTATGATTCCTTGAATGTAGGGTGCGTGTTGGGGATTTTCACTCTTAAGGATGGTCATTAACGTAATATCAGAGCACTTCTTTTTATTTTAAATACCCTTTTCTTCTTTATTTTTCTGAATAACTTCACTTTGGTGCTTTAAAATTTGTAGATCATTTCCATATAAATAACTCATTAGATAAATTCATTAATTTCATTACAACAACTGTGGAAATAGGCAAGGTGTTATTATAATCCATTTCTTACAGATGAGTAAAATAAGAATTTGGGAAATACCTTTTCAAGGGCATCTTCTTTCAGGGTCTTAGAGGGGCTGTCCTTTGAAATGCAAAGTCACAGAGCATGCTCATAAGGCTGCTCCAAAACATGCCTACAAAATGATTGTGATGCACTTACTGATACATTTAAAAGTGAAACCTAAGGGCTTGGTAATAACAGCTTCCTGTCACTATTGCTTTGTCATCTTTCAAGGTCTTTTCAATCACTGAGAAATATATTTGTTCTTTGCCGAAAGCTGCATAACGCAGATAAAAGTGACAGATAATCAATAATGAGAAGATTAATAATGGTAGCTGTTTTTGAAACAGTGAGCATGTTTGGTGTCTGTTTAAGACAATAGTAATCCATGAAAAATAAGAAATGATGGACCTCAGTCAGTGGCTCTAAGATTTTTATCATTCTGAGAGACTAACTGCCTTTTATATGCAGGTTTTAAAAATGGCAGAAACCAACCTAAACAAGCAACTCAGAATGTTCGGAGATTAGGAAAGTGTGGCTTTTGTAGTGGTTTTCAATCTTACCCAAACAAACTTTGCCAGAGTTATGAGAAAAATGCCCAAATTGTCCATGCCTTTAAGCAAAACAGATAAAGATTAGGGATTTGGCATGTAAATCATCATAAACTTGTAATGACCCCAAATCTGGGCTTTAGAGTAAGTAGTTTATACTTTAAAGTATTCAGTTGAATCATATGAAATTGTTGTTTTTGTACATAAAATGATGGTCAAATACAAGCAATTTCATATGGTTCTAAGAAATATTTATTTAAAATATAAGATGGTTAGAACCTACGCTGTGATACATGCTCCTTTGTGGGAGCCTTGAAAAATAAAAGCTTCAGTTTTTCTTCTTGGTCAGTCTTTTCTTTGAAACAGGTAGCCTGTAAGGCCCAACTGTTTCTCAGAATCTGTACTTTGACTCTGCATCCTTTAGGCTGACGTTCCTAGCTGCACCCTGATCACGCTCTTGGAGTCATTTCCAAGAGGAAAGAGACTGACACCTGTCACAAAAGTCCTAACATCTCCAAAGTCCCTCCCCCTAATTAGCATATCCAAAGCCCTTCCCCCCAAAGTTCTTAATCCATTTATCATTAATTAGTACATTATTCCTCTATATTAACTAGTCACCTATAGAGATTTAAGTGATAAATAAACATGAAAAAACTATGTCCTTTCCTTTTATTTCTTTTTCTAAAGTTAAAGGTGAATAAGAAGAAAGTATATATTCTTTTTTCCCCAGCTTTAAATTATAACCCAGTTTGATTTGAAATGCTATGAGTATATCTTGTAGTCAGCTAGATCATGTAATGAAAAATGATTACAGACATGTTACACACCAGGAGACTAAGGAAGTGTTGCCATGGAGATGTTGATGCTGAGTTTTTAAGTGTAAATCCTTCATTTGCGAAATTATAGTTGCAAAACATTCTATACATAAAGATGGGCCCCTTCCTCAGAAGCCAGGAATTATCTTCCCATTTTACTAATCAATGGTGGTGAGCATGAGTCTTACCTGTAGTGAAATTTGTCATTGTTTTCCTGCCACTTAACCAAACTAGGCATTTCCCAATCAAGGCATCATTGAAAATACATAAAACTTACGTTGTTAAGTGTGTGGGCCTCACTTACAAGAGATTTTCCAGGAAACTAAGTTAAAAGCATGGACCCTGGAAAACATTTTGCTTTCGTTCAGTGTAATAACTTAGAGCTGGCAGACTATTTGTAATTGCAAAATACAAGACGGTGCCATCATCCTCCTGTCTACATTTCTCTACAAAGTGGATGGAGATCATTTATAGAAAAACACGAATATTGGGCCAACCCACCACCACCTCAGTGTGTGTTTATAGTGTTTTTGGTAAATGTTTGTATTTATCCATCTTCTTTCACCTGAGAATAATGCACATTCAAGATTTACAGCAGGTTTTGGAATTCAGCTTTTAACATGGATTAGGGATTTCCTCTAAAGAAGCTAACTGGTGATGTGATGAGGAGAGGAGGTCTGAAACAATTTTATTGGCCCCATGTTCTGATCAACAGCGCTGATGACTACATGGACCGTGCATTAAAACCAACTTATTGACAGAGATTACAGCTCTATTATGAGAAACTTAAACTGAATGCATTATAAGAATATCATTTTTCCCATATTCGTTAGAATTATTAGCAATGAACAAAATATGACTAATGGAATTTGTAGTTCTTTTATATAACATAATTATATGTGTATTAAGGGGTAATAAGTCCCTCTATATAACTTCTAAACTGTATATATATATATATATATATATATATATATATATATATATATATATATATATAGACAGAGAGTAGATTATTTTTTCAAAATATTTTATGTGACTCAGTCACAACCTATTGCATTGAATTACATCTGTACTAAATAGGGTTTTAATTTATTTTGCAATAATAGTTATGTAGGTATTATCTATAAACTGAATTTGTCAGGTGGACAGAAATTTTCAAATCAATTCTGTTTAGGAACTGGACTTAGACAACCCATGAGTATTATATTTTAAAATTCTGCTATGGAAGTCCTATAGAAATGTAAACAGTGAATATGTATGAAATGACAATTAGATCACTAACAAACTAGTGAATTTCAACCAGGCATTTTATTGAACTCAGCCCAACCCTTACTGTCATCTTGCTGTCCATTTCAACTAGATTAAATATTTATTTGAATCCTATATACATTTGCATTAAAGATATAGTCATAGCTAAGAAGCGTATGAATATCTATTCACTTTCCACGTTTAGCCTACATTCTGCCCCCTCCCCAATAGGCAAGCATCTAAAACACAAGACACATGAACACAGAGAAAATGAAAAAGTATAAAAACAACATGACAACTAGATCAAAGAACAGAATAGAGAACCATTAAATATTGTCACATGGTCATTAGCATTATGACAAAGGAGCCAAAGTAATCCCATGGGAAAGGAAAGTGCTTTTGACAGATAATACTGGAATACCTGGATGACTATATTAAAAAAAGATGAACCTCAACTCTTGTCTCTCACCATACACAAAAGTTGATTTGAGATAGATTGTATGTCTCAATATAAAAGCTAAAATCGTAAGACTTTTAAAGGGAACAGGAGAATCTCTTGATTACTTGGTGAAATGTTTAATTTTATGTTTAATTTTACTTGGCTAGGTCACAGTCCCCAGATAGTTGATCAAGCACTAGTCTAGATGTTGCTGTGAAAATGTCTTTTTTTATGAGATTAACATTTAAATCACTAGATTTTGAGTACAGCAGATCACTCTCCATAATGGGATGGGCCTCATCCAATCAGTTGAAATTGAAGGGAATGTGGGTTGAGTTAGTAGCAACAGGGAGATGGTGACACCAGTCAGAGTTTATCTTTTGTATAGTTTTGACTTTTAGAACCATAGTATTGTTTCATATAGCTCCCCATAAATAATTAAAAGCAACCAGGATGTGGGGGAAATCCACATGCAACTAGTAGCAAATGAGACTAATTTTATTAGAAGTCAGTAACAAAACCACATTCAAGGGGATGGGGAAGGAAAAGCTAGCCTGTGTAACTTTAGAAAAGAGTTTTCTGGCTGGATAGTGTAAGGCTAACAAAGGCAATAATTATACAAGTAGTGTACTCTAGCTAGGAAATCTCTTTCTCACAGGGTATGGGTTAGTATTTCTGTAACTACTTTATGATCCTACGGAGATTGGGCAAATAAGTGAATATATTGTAAATTGAGCCAGGCCTTTGACTGTTGTAGAAATCATTTACAATTAAGGAAAGGGAGAAAAGGCTGGAATGAACTTTGTGATGCTGGATTAGAACTGGAGTTATCAACATAAACTCATAGTTTTTAATATATGTACAAATAGCTATAGAAATATAGATGTGTGTATGCACAGGTTACTATAAAAATATATGTGTATATACGTGTGTGTGTGTGTGTATTTCCACCCCTAGCTTCTCAGCGATAGTTCATGAGCTCTGCAATGGCAATGGGCACACCTATGACACAGGTCTTCATTTCTAAATATCACTGTTCAGTAAAAGGAATCAGGGCTCTTCTAAGAAACGGTTAATTCCAGGCCTGGAACTGTGTAAATACTAAAAGAAACTGGAATACCTTGTGATAAATCAGTACTTGATGATTTGGAAAATTCCCAGTCATTTCAGTTTGTAAAAAGTGCTAAAATTTGCATATTCACAAGAAAGTGTGCTCCAGACAGAAAGCCAAAGGAGTAGCTAGCCAACCTTTCGCTAGTGCCTTGGAAGGAACAAAAAGTCACAGTATTCAGTCACACAGAGGACTCTGAAGGGGTTAGTCGTATGACTCATGAAATTCCTGTCATTTCATGAGAAACCAAACATAGAGATGGGAGTACCTAGAAAAGACCAGTGGATAAGCCTTTTGTCTAATGAATTGAATTTCCATGACATGCATGGGTGACCTACAAGTTTCCTGAGAATTTTATACCAGCAGAAACACTGCCAGCTTGAACTGAAAGGACCAGAGACAGAATGAAATGAAAGAAGGCTGTTGAACTCCCAGGATATTAGAAACAGGAAGCGGGCTGAGGAAACTGCTGAGCTGCTAATATTGCTCCTCTTTATAAAAAGGGAAGAAAAACTTAGAGGGCAGGGCTGACAACCCAGAAAGTGATACCTTGAGCCCAAAGGGCAGATTATTTTATTTTAACAATTTAAATATTTTATTTTTATTTATTTAATTACATTATTTTATGTTAATTTATTTAAAATATAATGCAGGGCCGGCCGAGTGGTGCGATGGTTAAGAACTCGCTTGGGATGCCAGAGGGCCCCGGTTCGGATCCCACATATGAGGGCCAGTGACACTGCCCTCTACAGCTAAGATGCTGAACAACAGCTCAACCTGGAGCTGGGACGCTGTGAGTCCTCCGGCTCCAGAGAAGCCTGCAGCCCCAGCTACAGTGGGTTGCCATGGGCTACCTTGTGTAGCCAGCAGCCAGCGTGAGTGGCCAGCAGCCGCAGTGAGCGGCCGTCCAGAAGCCGGCGACTGATCTGCCTCGCCAGAGAAGAGCGCAATGATGGTGCCAACTTGAGCCAGTGAAGCAACGTCCTCCACAACTAGACTGAAGAACAAAAGGACAGCAACTTGTCTGTTCCCCTTCCCCCAATTCCCCAGCGCTGTTCCCATCCCCCAATTCCCCAATAAAAATCTTTAAAAAAAAAAAAAGAAAAGTTGCTGAAGACTGTTTCCTTCATGACATCTAATCAACAGAGATTAAAAAAGAAAAAACTCAAGCAATTTGAAAATTCCTCTGTGTGTGTGTGTGTGTGTGTGTGTGTGTGTGTGTGTGTGTATGTGTGTGTGGACTTTAACAGCTTTGCAGACTGAAGCACAGGGGTCATGATTCTATAAATATTACAGAAGTAAAAGAAATGGTCTCAACAACCAGAGAATTTAACACTTATTTTGGGGGAAAAAAGAGTAACAAAGAGGTAATGCAATATGACACATAACTAAGAGCTAAATTGTAAGATACTAACTATAAGTCTGTAGGACGTTAGAGAGAAAGATCAAAGAGGGCAGTTTGCATAAAGTCACCTCCAGTCCTTGTTACTGCAATGAGTTTCATTTTTTATGGGAATCCAAGGGACAAGCAGAGACCTCAGCTGTAGATAATGGCGTCCCGCCAGTCCCATCTAAATTCCGGTTAAGTTGCCAATTATTAAAAGTCTGGGTTTAATTTTTTTTCAAAAGTAATGTATGTTTACAAGATGTACAAAACTTTAGAAAATATATTACTCCTCCTATATATTTGGATATGAACCCTTTGAAGCCTCTGTTTTTGTGCCTCCCACTTTCTAACAGTGCCTTACACATAGTAAACAGCTGATATGTCGGTTATTGAATATTGAAATCCACGTCTGTCTAGGCCCTATACACTATCGACCCTTCCTAGGTGTTTAGTGTTCCAATTAGTTCTTTTATCAATTGCTCAAAATAGTGTTTCTCTCTGGTTTGAAAACTGTTATGTCTTGTGAGTACTACAGGTTATATTTAGCTGCATTTACCGAAGAGTATTCAAGATACAAATAGTCTGCAGAGCCTAGAGAAAGAGGAACCCTCAGAGAACACACCTCTGATTAGCTCTCTGAGTGTCCTCCACAGCTGTGCTCCTAAATATTTATACTCTGGTATACCCCCACATTTCCTTCGTGGTCAAGGAGAGGCGCATCATCAGAGCATCGTGCTGTACAAAGCCAACTCGTTTGGGGAAATTTTAAGTGAACGTAAATCAAATTTCCCACTATCAATTTTGGTTTTCAAACCTTTTCAATTTCTCTTATGTTTCTTCATTATATTTATATTCTGGAATTCAATGTTGAGGACCGGGGCCAGAACCTGGGGGATTGCCCACTGGACAAGCCTTCCCAAGAGGCAATGGAGCATAGTGGTTCAGCGAGGACACTGGAGAAAGACCGCAATTCTGCTACTTAATAACTTCTTTCCTTAGTTCCTCTGTGCCTTGTTTTTCTCATCTGTAAAGTGGGGACAATAATGATAAAATCACCTTTAAGAGTTGTTTTGAGGGCCGGCCCAGTGGCACGATGGTTAAGAACTGGCTTGGGACACCAGAGGGCCCCGGCTCGGATCCCACATATGAGGGCCAGTGACACTGCCCTCCACAGCTAAGATGCTGAACAATAGCTCAACCTGGAGCTGGGCTGCC
>NW_017731517.1:508349-520211 GCF_001890085.2 Hipposideros armiger | reverse complement strand
ATGATGGTGCCAACTTGGGCCAGTGAAGCAACGTCCTCCACAACTAGACTGAAGAACAAAAGGACAGCAACTTGTCTGTTCCACTTCCCCCAATTCCCCAGCACTGTTCCCATCCCCCCAATTCCCCAATAAAAATCTTTAAAAAAAAAAAAAGAGTTGTTTTGAGGATTAACCAACTCAATTTATGTAAAGTGCTTACAGAAGGATCTACACACAGTAGGAGCTGTGTAAGTATTAGCTATTATTACTGCTTCTGGAAACTGCAGCATCTAATGGAAAGTCTCTGCCCCAGGGAGCTGAAACATAAATTGTGTAGCTCTATGATCCTGGGCTACAAAGAGGGGCTGCGGAAAGGTGTTGGCAGTCTTGTTACATCATGTAACTTACACCGAGTCCTGATTCCGTAGAAGCAACAAAGATTTATGGAAGCGCTCTGTTCACGCAGGCCCTAAGCTGAGTGATGGCAGCTCTGGATTCCTCCATTCCTCACCCTTATTCCCTCTCCCCTTACCTCTGCACCCTATTTCCCCACTTCCCCTCATGGTTTCATCCCTCCTCTTGCATTTCTCTGATTATACTCTCTTAAATCTTAAAACTGCTTTCTATACTGAAGCCAGGCAATTACCCTACAAAGGTAATATTGAAAGCACATTTAGTCTGATGTTATAACCAGGAAAATAAACTTTGAAGTTGTTGTTCTGCTTTGAAATTATTTTCCTTATTTTTAACTGTAGAAAAATGAGTGGTCCATTCTAACCAGTGGCCACAGGTGACCTCAGAGGAAATTGCTTTTCCTTCTGAGATTTGCAAATCTGGATGCATTTATGTTAACAGTGTGTCATCTCATCTTCATTCCCCACAGGCTGCAATTCCAAGAGCACACATATTGTATTTGCTCGTTTTATGAGGCAATACACCCCCCTCATGTACTGTCATCCCAATTTGCTCTTCTTTGGGGGTTTTAAAAATCAAACTAATGATTGCAGGTGCAATAGAGGAGTTTTTCTCCTGTGTCAGTGGTATAATTTGTGTTATTTCCTGGACTTAAATATATTTCCATGTACTAATGTAAGATTCCGTTATAAGGACATGCTATCACAGTTTAAAATGTTATTTCTTGGTTTTAAATGGCACTGGGACTTGAATGGGAACCTGTGACTGTGGTATTCCCAGCTCTTTTCCTCATATGGAACGCAGAAGTAGCTATATTGCAACTAGAAAAAAAATAACTGGAAGGCAGTGATAAGTTATAATCACCATGGCAACCCAGCACACTGCATATAGTCATATTAGCACAGTACCTCTCATACATCAAGATAGGCTTTAGTGATCTAACTGTATGGAGAATAACAGAAAAACCCAGGCTCATTCACTCACTCAGTACGTTTTTGAGAACTCGGTGGGGGAAAGGGTAAGTTTGAAGTGAAATGGTGAGTTAAAAAAACGAACCAAAAAAAAGTCCCCTGCCCCTAAGGACTTGCCCTGTAGTTCACTTACTGATAAATGTATTAATTTCTTTTCAGTTTTCTATTTCAGTTAATTAGCCCAGCTCTATTCTGTAAGCCCATAACTGTGCTCGAAACTAAGAGAACAGAAGTAAGATACAGCCTCTACCTGGGACAGAAAATGAGTCTGCCTTGAGACATGGTATCATAAAGTCCTAAAGGCTTTTTGTTCTTTCTACTCTTGTTTTTAATGGCCCAAATCCATCCCATCTCAAGGGAAGGGGTGGCATTTCTCTGCCTTTATATTTCCAATGTCTAATGTTCTGCCTGACACATGGTAAAGGCTCAGTAAAGTATGGTGAAGGAATGCGCACATTTCTCCAAAAACCCAAGGCTTCCCTTGGGGCAAACACTGCGTTTCCTGGGCGCTGTGCCCATACTATGCTGAACTGAACATTTTCTCTGGCTTTTTAAGTAGCTACTCTTAATAATAAATTACAATAACTATTCTCAAATATTAGCAGGTCTTGAACTGTGATCATAATTCATTATCTGAAACATGTCATTTTTTAAGAAATTGCTGCTAAGACTGGAAATCATAGAAACCAGAAGAAATATGATTAGAGCGCTAATTTAATCTCCTAATTGTCCTTCAGTGACAGTTTAATAATGAGTTAATCCATTTGCTTCGGTCAAGTACTGCCAGTTCAAGAAAATATACACCAACTTCTGAACATGGGTAAACCTATAAAAAAGATTGTCTGCTTCCAGGGCCTGTACAGAAACCATAGTGATTTTTTAAAATGTACAAATGTTACCTTTAATACAGTTATCATATTATTCCAGGAATTTAGTGGCTTACTGTTCATGCAGCCTGCAATGCCTAAAGTAACTCCCTGGCCAAATGAATATGTAGAAAGGTGTGTTTTTGTTTTTGAAAATATGGACCATGTGTCAGAGGACAAGCAATGCTTTCACAGGAGTTGCAAACCCCCATGTCTGGCTGAGCACACTCACCAGAGGCCAGGGGCAGGGCGTGGGGACTTGGCAAAGGCTGAGTGAGCTGCAGCTGATTATGGCCCCCAGGGACTAAGATGCCCAGGATCTCAGGAAACAAGGTTCACCCCTCGACACATGTACATTGCTCTGATTGGCAAACTCACTCTGAAGGGAGAAAGAGGCACAGGCAGGGGGACGTTGGGATCAGGTCCTGTGTCAAGGGTGGCTCTGAATCCTCCTGTCAAATGGCTCATTTTATATCCCCACTGGACAAGTTCCCTTCCTGCTGTTTCTTTTGAAGGGTGCACTTACACTCTTTTCAAGTACAGACATGAAATTGGGGCTAGGACTGTTTTCATTGCTGAGAAATGAAACAGTTGCACAATCCCTTAGTGAAAGCCTTTGAGGCTATAATTCAGCCTACTTTTTTTTTTTGGTTTTATATTATATAACACCCCCCACAGGGCAGAACCCAGAAATCAAACACATTAATGTTTCTTCAGTGAAATGTGCGAATATTTGTACTAAGTGGGATAAAGAGTAAAAGTAGCCTGGTGTTATTTCAGGTCAGATTTTGTTGCCAAATGAGATGTGGAAAACCTTTGAATTTTCAGATGATTTTTAACTTTGAAATTGCAGGTAAAGGATTATAAGGGACTCAGCCAACCCCCCCCCCCCCTTCTGTGCCACCCCAACCTGCCACTGCAGGAGAACATGATTCATAATCTTCTAGAGCACAGTCTTTGGTCTTATGCCTGCTTTGCCTCGGGAATCTAGCAGGATGATAGAGGGGTCATATTACCAAAGGTGTGTGATGAGGTGGTGGTCTCCCAGCCAAGGGACAGGAAGGGCTCGGGACAGAGGCCCCGGCATATGCCAAGGCTCAGGGATAAAAAGAGGGTGTTTTTGAGAAATTGCAAGTAGTTCTGTGGGGCTGGAGTTAAGGTGGATGTAAGGTTAGGGAAGTAGAAAAGGCAAGTCGAGAGGGTGGCATTGGATAGCGGATAAAATGATCCTTTATTCAGTAGAGTGCTGGGGAGCCAACGACAGGTTACAAGCAAGTGAGAAGTATGATGAGATTTGTGTCATTTTGAAAATCCTGTGATGCCCCATGAATTGCATCGCAAGAAGGGACTGTCTTATTATTGCCTTTATTTTAACTTTAGCAAGAGACAGGCCATTTGGGGGGTAAAAGAGATTATTGCCTCACCCCCAATATTTGTCTTCCCTTCCTTAGCAGTGGAATCTGTGGGTAGTGAAATGATAACATTTCCAGTTTCTTGTACATCTAGGGGTGGTAGTGTTAGAAAGTAATCAAAATTAGACTGTAAAATAAATTTTGTATAAGTCCATTTAATATAGAAGTTCAATCTAAGACTTATCCTAAAAACTACCTTGTGATTGCTGAGAAAAAAGTTCCCTATACTCAGAAGGTATAAGATGAGAATTCCTTATATTTAGCAGTGAAGGGAAAAGCTAGCCAACTTCAAAAAAGACTATTTGGAAGAGGTGCTGACAGCATATGTAGTAGTCAGTATTTGCCCAGCAAACCATTAAGGATTTATCATTTTGTTGAAAGTTTCTAACTACTGACATGTGCCACCATGTTATTATGGCGGATCACGTGACTAACTCTGGCCAATGGGGTGTGTGCAGGGCCAGGCTCGCCCTGCCCTCTTTCCTCCTGGCGGGCAGGTGGGTGGTGAACCGGAGGAGCCTGGGCTCGCGACCCGTGCAGATGCAACATCAGCCCTGGAACAACTACTTCTGGACTTCTTTTATATAAGAGAAAAATAAACTTCATCTTGTTTAAGCCACAATTTTTTTGACTATTCTATATAGTTGAATCTAAGCCTAACCAATGTGGGAGTTACTGATAATTTGAGGTTCTGGGGGTAAAGATGCCATCTTCTTCATTGCAAACACTATTAGTTTGGAAAATTTGAAAAAGATAGGTTCTATAGTTGCACAAACATAAGCCAAATATACACTTGCTATTTGAACCACAGTATAGAAAGAATTGTAATTCAACAACAACAAAAACAACCTGATTAAAAAATGGCCAAAGGACTTTAATACACATTTCTCCAAAGATGTTATACAAATAGCCAACAAACATATAAGAAGATGCTCAATATCATTAATCATTAAAGAACTGCGAATGAAACTCATTGTACTATCACCTCACACCCATTAGGATGACTACTATTAAAAAAAATTCACAGGTGTTGGCAAGGATATGGAGAAGTTGGAACCTCGTGCACTGTTGATGGGAATATAAAACAACACAGCCACTATGGAAAACAGTATGGCTGTCTCCAAAAAAATTAAAAATAGAATTACCATGTGATCCAGTAATTCCACTTTTAGATACATGTGCAAAAGAATTGAAAGCAGGGCTTCAAAGAAATATTTGTACACCCATTATTATTGTTCACAATAGCCAAAGCCAGAAGCAACCCAAATGTCCACTGACGAATGAATAGGGCAACAAAATGTGGTATAAACATACAATGGGATATTATTCCATCTTAAAGAGGAGGGAAGCTCTGTGTACAGTATGGAGTAATCAGGAGGACATTATTGCTAACTGAAATAAGCCAGCCACAGAAGGACAAATACTGTATGACTTCATTTGTATCAGGTATCTAAGGTGGTCAAATTCATAGAAATTGAAAGTAGTATGCTGGTGGCCAGGGGCTGAGAGGAGGGGAAAACATGAAGTTGTTGTTTACAGGTAGAGAGTTTCAGTTTGGGAAGATGAAAAAGATCTGTTACGCAATATGAATACACTCAACACTACTGAGCTGTATACTTAGACATAGTTAATGGTAAATGTAATGTGTTTTTTTTGTTTGTTCTCTTTTTTAAAGATTTTTTATTGGGTAATTAGGGGAAGGGGAACAGACAAGTTGCTGTCCTTTTGTTCTTCTGTCTAGTTGTGGAGGCTGTTGCTTCACTGGCCGAAGCTGGCACCATCATTGCACTCTTCCCTGGCGAGGCAGATCAGTCGCCGGCTTCTGGACGGCCGCTCACTGCGGCTGCTGGCTGCTCACGCTGGCTGCTGGCTACACACGGTAGCCCATGGCAACCCACTGCAGCAGGGGCTGCAGCCTACGCCGTCGATGGCGACTCACGGCAGCCCAGCTCCAGGTTGAGCTGTTGTTTAGCATCTTAGCTGTAGAGGGCACAGTGTCACTGGCCCTCATATGTGGGATCCAAACCGGGGCCCTCTGGCGTCCCAAGCCAACTCTTAATGAATGAGCCACTCGGCCAGCCCTGTAATGTGTTTTTTTTAACTACAATTAAAAATAATGATAAAATACCCAGCCCAGACCAACAAAATATCAAGGTATTTTTTCAGACATATTTTGCCATGATGTAAGACCATCTGGAATTAGAGTATTTATCTTGACTTCACAGGTAAGATCATTGGTCTTCAGTGGGTAGAAGTTGTTCCAATTTTCTGTACTGACATACCTCCTGGTGTCCCTTTGAGTGTGAATAGTTCCATTTCTATCCATCATCTTCTTGTCCTGGTTTTACTGTCACATGTAGCTTTGGGGTTTAGTACAAGAGTTACTGACTACATGCAGAGCAAAATAATTCTCAGCAATAAAGACGGTATCACACAATTTTAAGATTTTATTGATTTGAAAATTTCCCCAAATGTAGTGCAAGATTTGAAGCAGGCTTTCGAGTGAATTTAGTAAATTCAGCCCTCATGTGACACAAGATATAGGCTGTTCATTCTGACTGCTTGAGCTTGCAGATACATTTAAAAGGTTTCACTAAAGAATTCTGATTTCTTAGAAAAAATTAATAGATGTAATTGTTTTGTCCAAATCTTCCCATCCTCAAAATGCAGTCACTCTTCATCTTCAACCTTTCCCCAGAAACTTCAGTTTCCCAAGTGTGCTTTGTTTCTGAATGCCTCCGAAATCCCCAGGGCTCACATACCCAACAGAAGGCATAAAGGAATAGTACAGCTGTTAATGCAGCATTGTCACATGTCACCTGATACTGACTGAAAGATCTTTGACAGCAGGGGCCGCATTTTGTATTTCTTCTATGAGTCTGGTGCCACTGCAGTGTTCAGGACATCATCATGTGACCATACTGCTGTTTCTGAATTACCTGCAAAGGGTTATCCCCCTCCCTGAAGGGTCTCGGCTCACTTATAAGCTGTATAGTATGAGACAGGTATTAGCCTGGCTTTCCCGAGTAGGGAATGGAGTGTGGAGAACGGTCCTTGCAAAGACATTAGTTGAGTCTCCTAATTCTCAAGCCCACCAAGTACCCCTGCCTTCTCCTTTACCTGGTGCTTCCATTCCTGACTTTTCCAGGATTCTGTGTCTCCCACCAGCTTGCTTCCTGCCGACTTCCACACGCGGCTTCCACACGCGGCTTCCTCAGGCCGAGGTTTCATCTTTGCTACCTAACTGCTACTCAGTCACCACTCGTCCATCACTTCCATCCTCCGGAAGCAGGCAAGTGTGTTGCCCTTTAATCGTTGTCCATGTATGCCTTTGGTTCATTCGTTCATTCATTCATTCATTCATTTTTTAAAAAACTCCTTTGTTGTCCCTGAAGTAGGATTGGGGAAGGATAGGTGACAAATACGTGTTTTCTATCCATCACATTTAACTGACTCCCTCACCACACTTTTGTGATAAAAGTCAAGTTGAGAACAGTCCATCCAGGGGAAGGTGGCATGGCTGTGGAGTTTGGGAGTGAGGAGTGACAGAGGGTGGTATATTAAAGAGATTCTTTTACCCTGATAAGGATTTTGCACTAAATTCAGGAAGCACTATAGAGCTTCCATAGAAATTTAAGAAGCATAGATACTTATGCCTAGGACACTTTCAATATGGGTTCGTTTCTCTCATCTCTGAATACACATTGGATTTTTAGTCTCCAACAGAATTCTCTAAGGTGATGGAAATGTCCTTTATGCTGTCTAGTACGGTAGCCGCTAGCCACTGTGGCTATTGAGCACTTGAAATGTGGTTAGTGAAACTAAAGAACTCAACTTTTTAAATTTTATGTAATTTCAATAGTTTAAATGTACACAGTTATGTGTGATTACCATCTTCTGAACTGGAAAGCATAGCTCTTGCTTTTCTAATTTGATTTTGTCACACCCTAATTATTTCACTGTGTCTGCCTTATCACCCCAAACAGACTCTAAGACCCTAAAGACAGTGACCTGCTCGAATAGTCTTGGCTCACAGTTCAGTAACACGTAGCACAGTGGTGGGCTATAAGTGGAATTACTAACTGATTTGATTATGATGCACAATAAGGAACTCTGAGCTGGGAGTCAGGAGATTGGTTCTGGTCCTGCCACTAACACACTAGGAGACTTTGGGAAAAGTTATTAATTCACTGATTCATAATCATAGAGTCAAACATAATGATTAGCAGGGCCCCAAATAATTTGTTACCAATTGTGGTAGGGTTTTCCAGAAAAACAGAAAGAGAGGGAGGTAGGGATAAGGGGAAGAGAGAGACAGGGTGGGGGGAGAGGGACTTATTTTAAAGAACTGGCTCATATGGATTAGCTCACATGACTGTGGGGTCAGTGAGCCCCAAATCTGCAGGGCAGGCCAGCAGGGAACAGCTGGGGTCTGCTGGCAAAGTCTTCTTTGGGGGACCTCAGTCTCTTTGTAGTTCTTCAACTGATTGGATGAAGCCCACCCACTTTATGGAAAGGAATCTACTTTTCTGAAAAACTACTGATTTAAATGTTCATCTCATCTGAAAAAAAATACCTTTACAGCCTATCTAAACCAAAATGTCTGGGTAACTTGGCCTAGCCAAGTTGACAGAGTCAGTTCACCACACTGGTAACACTTGAATTGTCAAGATTTGCCAGCATGTTGCTCATATCGGTAAATGAGAGGAGCTGTTCACCCCCTTGGCTCTGCATTTCTAGTGCAATTAAGAAGAGAAAAGGAATGCAGTTGAGTGAGAAAAGGTTGGCTCTAATATTGGAAAGGTCAAACAAGGAATCTGCACTTTGTATTGTGCAGGTACTCTTTGGAGAACCCCTTGGGAGAACCTTGGTACCTGTGGGCCTCATCCCCTTTCTGAGGAATTTCTAATGCATTGGTCAACACTCTGTACTAAATGCCCCCCTACCCTGACAAAGTGGATTTCCCCGGGCTAGCATCGTTGATAGGCAAAGAAGCAGCGTTCATATGGTGAGCTCACACCCTGAACCAGTCAGACCTTTTCAGGGCGGGTAAGGAGGAGGTTGAATATGATGGATAAAAGGAACACAACCATTCGTAGTGTGCACAGATGTTGGACACCTAGAAAGACGGGAAGGCAAAGAGCAGTAGAAACGAGGATAAGTAGAAATCAGCGGGGAAGAGGAGGACTAGAGAAAAATGATTAAATAAGTCACGTTAAGTCACTGCCATGACCAAGTGTTAGAGTTGTGAGTAGAGACCATCAGTGGTGGAAGCGACTTCAAGATAGCCTGGTCACCAAATTGCCTGCTAAGTGACCTAACTATACCTGCTGTCCACTGTAACTTATGTCCCCTGTGTCCGTACCTTGAATACCTGTGGACTCCTACCTTGAAAGAACCTAAGTGCCTCACCATTCCCTTGCATCCTCACAAAAGCTGAATTAAACACTGACTCAGTCAGGCTCATTTGTCTCAGCTACGGTGCTTTGGGCTTGACCCAATCACCTTCAACGTCTCCTCCACTGTACTGTTTTTTTTAACTTTATTGGGGAACAGCGTGTTTTTCCCAGGGCCCATCAGCTCCAAGTCAAGTTGTTGTCCTTCAGTCTTAGTTGTGGAAGACGCAGCTCATCTCCAAGTCTAGTCACCATTTTCAATCTAGTTGCACGGGGCGCAGCTCACTGGCCCATGTGGGAATTGATCCGGTGACCCTGTTGCTCAGAGCTTGCAACTGAGCCGCCTGGCCACCCCCGCTGTACTTTTTAACACAAGGTAGCATTGGGACAGAGTGGATGGTTCACACAACAGTGCTCTAAGACTATGGAAGGAGGAGAGGTCACCAGCCTGGAGGTTTCTTTCCTGGCTCTGTGGAGAGATCACTGGCCTAAGAATGTTGCCATGATCTTGGACTCACCCCACATTCGCTGGAAGCTCTGTTGCATGTAGCTGGGATGTCAGCTCATCTGTCCCATCCTTTTGTGTCACTGTGTCTGCATAAACAACTCTTTCTAAAAATGCAGGTGCTTTCTCTTCAATAATAAATACATATTTATTGGAAGGAAACATCAGATGAGGAAAATGGCATCGCAGTCACTCCCACTGCCTAGAGATAGAGATTGTTAATACATGCAAGGACCTTTTTCCTCTTTGTGCCCCTTTCATCCAACAGTTCATCACAAGCATTATTCTGTCATTAAATGTTTTATGAAAAATCAGATTTCCATAGCTCCACCGTATTGTACCATATGGATATACCAAAATTGAACTAATTTTCTGTTATTGAAGTTTCCCCATTTTTCAGTATGTTAAATATTGGGTTGTCGGAAAAGTCATGACATATTTTGTCTATGTTTTTCAAAGGTCATTTATTTATATAAAGAACAAAGATCAATCAATGATATGTTGCCCGTTTTGTTCGATAACCTTTTGCCATCTTTCAGTGAGCTTCATAATTCCTCGTTCATAGAAGGACCTATCTTTATTTGCAAAAAACTGAACAAGGTGCTGATTTACAACTTCATCTGAATTGAACGTTATACCATGCAAGGAGTTTTGAAGAGAGTGAAACAAATGGAAGTCTAAGGGCGCAAGGTCAGGCGAGTATGGTGGGTGTGGCAACACATCCCATCCAAGCTCCAATAATTTTTGACGGGTAATCAAACTTGTGTGTGGTCTCACGTGGTCACAATGGAACACAACTCCTGTACAATTAACAAGCTCTGGATGTTTCTGGATGATGGATTCGTTCAAACTGTCCAATTGCTGACAGTATACTTTCAAAATGATTGTTTGGTTCCTTGGTAGGAGCTCAAAAACACGACACCTTTAAAATCCTACCACACTGAGAGCATAACCTTCCTCTGATGAATATCTGCTTTCAATGTCTGAGGTGAATCATCACATCGGGACCAAGACCGTTTGTGAACCACATTGTTGTAAACAGTCCACTTCTCATCAGCAGTTATCAGTCACTTAAAAAAAGGGTCATTTTCCTCACGTTTAATGAGCATATTTCAGATGTTTATATGCTCCATCGAATTAACTTCTTTGAGTTCATGGAGAACCCAAATATCGAGCTTGCTTATGTATCCCAGCTTCTTCAGATGGTCATGAACGCTTGAATGATGGATGTTCAATGTTGCTGCAATCTCTCATGTCGTGTAACATGGATTTGACTCGATCAGTGCCTTTATTTTGTCATCATCAACCTTGGTGGGCCTCCCTGAATAAGGAGCGTCTTTGAGATCAAAATCACCTGCACGGAATTTCGTGAATCATCATTGGCACTGATGTTCTTGTAGAGCATTGTTACCGTAAACTTTATGCAACTTTTCACAAGCTTGATGCGTGTTCTTCCTTTTGTGGAAGTAAAACAGTAAAATATGGCAAAAATGCAGTTTGGTCTTCCATCTTCAACTTCTAGAATCTCCAAAACTCAACCAAATTGCTCAATATTTTTTAGAATGAAGTTAGAACTGTCAGCTGTCAAATGACATAGCAATAACATAGATGCGAATGACTAGTACTTCCAAAAATGAACCAGTTGCCAGAAACCAAGACCACCTTCTGGAGCTGTAAAGGAGAGACTGGTGCAAGGCATACTCTCTGGCTGTGTTTTTGCAAGGCTGACACAGCATCTCAACATATGGAGGTGGTTTCAGTAAACTGGTGATAAAACATCCTGGGTCCAATACATTTGTTGCAACATTGGTTGCAAACATCCTGCAGCTGATGCATGAAACATCCTCTGCCCAAGGCCATTTCCTCCCCTTCCTTGCCCCCGCTTAAGCAAGACTATATAAGTAAAGCATGGCTGCTAGACTGGGTCACTGCCCTCCCATCAGGAGACGGTTGTCCACCTAGCCCCCGCTTCCAAGTACTTCTTTGTCTATCTTTTCTTAATTCTCCATTTGCATTTCTTTGATAATTAATGACATGATCCTGTCTTCGTATATTTTTCTTTTGTGAATCACCTCTTTAAATCATTTCCCTATTTTTCTATCAGTCTGCTTATCTTTTTCTGCTTGATTTTTTAAAATGAAAAAACAGTTTACATGAACTTTCTGACCACTGACAATGCTGTTGTTAAGAATAGAACTAGGGCAGGCTGAGTGGTGCGATGGTTGAGAACTGGCTTGGGATGCCAGAGGGCCCCGGTTCGGATCCCACATATGAGGGCCAGTGACACTGCCCTCCACAGCTAAGATGCTAAAAACAACA
>NW_017731517.1:506969-508129 GCF_001890085.2 Hipposideros armiger | reverse complement strand
GACAGCAACTTGTCTGTTCCCCTTCCCCCAATTCCCCAGCACTGTTCCCATCCCCCCAATTCCCCAATAAAAAAATAAATAAATACATAAAAAATAAAGAATAGAACTAAATTAGTTTTGAGGTATTTTCTAATACAAGTTTTATATTAATTTTATAATAGAACTCTTCCAATGTGACATACATAGGAAAGATATTTTAAATTTTTAATTCAAACTAAAACCTGCTATAATTAAAATTTTTTTTCACTTAAAAATGAATTGAAAAAAATACACGTAAACACAGAGTACCATTCTGAAGAAAAAGTTTTATATAACGTCAATGGCATGTTATATGTAAGCAGAAATCATAAACACCTTTATATGCTTCCAAACACTGTTGACAATTTTGTTTTTCAAAACTTTATTAGGTGCCATTAAAGAGACCCTTGTTCTTTGAATCACCTTCTTTGTTATTGTGGGAAATGCTACAAGTCAGGAGCATTAGAATCGTGCTGGCCGGTTACTGAAATACTGTGACACTAAAACACTGTTGGCACCTGGGTGTTCTGTCATGTGAGACCTCAGTTATACATCTGAAGAGTCGCTCCATCAGTCACAGTTACCAAGCTGCTTTTCAGGGTGCTTGATTCATAGAGAAGTCCTTCTCCTTTGGTCCTTTAAGATTAGATACACACCAGGCACATCGCATTTGAGTAGAATTTGATTCATTTTTCATAGGTGGGGATTTTTTCTGCCCTTTCCCAGTTTTTTTGCCCCAAAGATTTTTCTCCCTCTAGTGATGATATATATGCCCCACTAATCATCACTTTAGTTCTTTTAATTCTCTTTGGAGGAAGCTCTCGGCATCATTAATCCCACCAACCAGCTTCCTCAAAAGGTCTTTTCATCTTTTTCAGTTAATGTTTTAAGGGAGGTTCCTATAGTCTTGGGAGAAATGTCGGAGTCCTCCATTTCGCTTCCCTTGGTCCAGTCAGTATCACTTTTGACTCTGCGCTTCTGCCAAAGCAACTCTTGCCTTTGGATGACTGGACAGGAAGTAAGTCTGGGGATGCGTGTGCCTGGATGAGGTCCTCATCGTCCAAGTCTTCCTCTGAACTAAAGGGAGAGGTCATAAGAGTTGAAGACTTTCTGGGAAAATAATCTTCTATGACATGTTTCTT
>NW_017731517.1:502142-503129 GCF_001890085.2 Hipposideros armiger | reverse complement strand
AGAGCAACTTGTCTGTTCCCCTTCCCCCAACTCCCAGCAATGTTCCCATTCCCCCAATTTCCCAATAAAATCTTTAAAAAAAAAAAAAGATCTTGTTGTTATTTAATTTCTGTTCGTTTCCCCTTCCCTGTGCCATTGTTAGACTTGACTTCGCATCCACAGTATGTGAGGCTGGGGCATCCATAGGTACAGCTGGCCATTCACAGGTTGGCCAGGTTACCGGGTTTCCTTTGGGTTCAATTACACTAGTTAATGGTTTACTGGTAAACTCTTCAGTCTATTGTCTCTGAGTGACAGTCAGTTCATTTTGTTCCTGAAGTCTCTGCTTTAGCTCTTCTATCTCTTTCTGGGAGAAAATGTTACTTGCATTTAGATTGTCAATCATTGAGGTTCAAAGTGTCTCTGTATGTGACAGGAGCCGACCCTTCTCTTTCTTGTATTTCGATGATGAGCTTGAATTAAAGCTGTCCACTTGCTTTCCTGACTATCAAGAACTTGCATCACATTTTGGAAATCCTGGGGATACTGAGAACATTCTTCTTTAAACTCACATGTATCTTTTAGTGTGCCTGCATTGAACTTCCGGATTCCTGACAATTGATTTTCTAATGCCGAATTCTTGGAAGTTAATTCTTTAAACTCCTTCAGAAACATTTCCTTCACTATTTCCATTTCATCTAGTTTCTCCATTTCGTCTTCCTTCCATCTGTCAACTTCAGAAATTCTCCCTCTTGTTTTCTGCATTCTGGAGCTTATCAGTATGCGCCATTTTCTTAACACTCAGTGTGAGAATCTGCAGGGTGGCGGGGCTGATTGTGACTATAGTAAAGCTTGCCTCAAAAAGACCTTGTCACAGAAACGCCTCCCGTAATAGCTGGCTTCCGCCCATCATCATCATCCGCGAAGTGGAGGTCATCTTTTTCGGGCGTGTACACCCTTCTTGAGTAACCTGCCCTCCCAGCCGGCCTGGTGAGGAGCTTCTGGCTC
>NW_017731517.1:499856-500910 GCF_001890085.2 Hipposideros armiger | reverse complement strand
TTACATACAAAAGTCAGGGTTTCTTTCTGTCTCTGTAATGTCATTAGCATTTCATCTGTGATGCGCCTGGCAGTCTGTTCTAATGTGAATTCAATAATAAACCTATCTTATTTTGTTCATTTGTGGAGAAGATTTCCTAAGATGGACTGGAGATTTTACTTAACCCTCCGTTGGATGCAACTGATCTCACAGATTCATTGCACACAAATTTTCAAATATCCAACAGTTAAGTATCGTGACTCATCGCTTCCGTATCTTCTCCCTGTACCATAACCTCTCACCAGTCGTGTTTGTGACTTAGTACAGTAAAGACATATTTCGTGGCGGCATCTTTGTGTGCAATGAATCTGTGAGATCAGTTGCGCCCAATGGAGGGTTAAAATTTTTTTGCCAACAATGAAGATATATGTTCCAAACTGGTTTTGCATTTTGTTTATTTCTATTTTTTAATGTATTAATTAATGTACAGTTGTTCTATATTCAAATCTATCAATCTTTTTTTCTTTATGGTTTCTTTCTGTGCTTTTATTCTCAGAAAGATCTTCCCAATCCTGAGAATGAATACATATTCTCCATTGTTTTTTTCTTTTGTCTTCCATAGTTTTAAAGTTTTATATTAAACACTGTAGGACATTAGGAATACATTTTGGTGTGTAGCGGTATATATAGCATTGTGTTACTCCCCTCCCCCCTGAATCTGTTACCAATTATCAAACACATATTTAACTTCTTCCCTATGAAGATTATACCCATGGTAATTATACTTATCTGATGTGGTGATATGGAAATTGCAGTGACATTTACACATAGCCTCAACTCAGCTAAGTGACAAGAGAAACATTCTGAGAAGTCTCCACTAAATTACAGCAGGTGGAAGAATGGGAGGGAGACAAAGGAGGTTAATCAGTTAACAGAGCTGCTGGCTGACAGCAACCAAAGACTGCTCACTTTCCGGAATGGATGTTGGAACTTAGAATTAAGTTCCAGGTGGCTATTTTCGCCATTATCTGGAGAGAAGTGCTGACCACCACGCTGATGATGCCCACAACCAATC
>NW_017731517.1:492133-496336 GCF_001890085.2 Hipposideros armiger | reverse complement strand
TCATCTTTTTATCTTAAAGTTATCCGGTTCAAAAGGGTGTTTTGAGCATGTGCCATATTCAAAAGACTGTGCCATAATGAAGACTGTAGGGACGACTGAGTCACAGTTGATGCCCACCAGGATATCAGACAGCTTTCCAGGAGAAAGACGGGGCTAATTAGAAGGATGGGGAGAGGGCGTGTCTGAGACGGTTTGCGTTACAATTTGGAGGGTGGGTAAATACGATGCGGAAGTCATTCTATACTAGGTGAGCAGACTGAGCAAACCCCGGAAGTGAAAGTGGTCGTGGATGGAACGGTTTAAGCCACATTGTTAATAAATGGTCATCTCTTTATATGCTGCCCTTCTACTTCAGCAAATGGTCCTGTATGGTGGCAAGGCTGGAGGGAGATACTCGGGCATGGGGGCCATTCGCTGTGTTCTCAAATCTCATCAGACTGCACAGGACCGGAGCTGGCCGGTGAAATGCAGACGGACCTTTATATTCGCTGGGTTCTCCCCATTTACTTGACTTTTTTAAAAAACAAGGCTATCGAGCTCAGTTTTAATTTTTGTTTTTAAAAAGCTGAAATCAATCATGCAGAAAAAAGAATAAAATTTCACCTTGTGTAGGGGCAGCCCATACTGATCAAATAACAAAGTACAGTGAACATGATGTGGACAGTTACAACGTTATGCAAATGTAAACCATGGTCATTACCATACTCTGTCCCCAACTATGGCCAGTCCTGCAGCCTTTATAGGGAAGATTTCTGTATTGGCCAGGCCCTGAAACTGACTATATACAGGAGACGTCCACTGTGCTCATCCAGGTCCTGGGTCTCTGGGGGTCCTCTCCTTTTTCACAAACTGGGATAATGTCTGTAAGCGTTAGGGAGATGTTCTCAGCTCAGAGGCTCTCCCATCCCAGGACAGACACGAGGGAATAGGAAGACGAGCATCTCGGAGGCTGGAAGACAGAACTCGAGTCATCCCTGGAATGAGATGGGGAAGAAGAGGAAACAGATACAAGCCTTGTTCTCCTTGTAGGACCCAAATCCTCACCACTGTGCCTCACAAAGGAAATATATATTTTCCTGGTCTTTAGTTCCCACACCCAAATGTGATGCGTTATTGTCACTAAAACCACGGGTTATTTTCTGGTGATTCATTGTCAGCAATATCTATACACATATGAGCTGGATTAGAAACATATGGAATAATTTTAAATGTAAGTGAGGATAATAAGATAGCCCGTCTTTCTCTCTGATTTTTCTACAGAACAATATATTCCATTTCACTTTTTATTGCTTCATAGTCAGATAGACCAGGTCATAGACCAATAAATGTCATTTCCTCATTTGCCTAAAATCACAAAGTGAGTATAGATTTCAGCTTCCAGGCACAAGAATGCACTGAATTTCATAGCATTCAGCACCCGATAATATCATAGACAGATAGGATAGTACATTTCATTGCAAGAAATGATTAACATTCCTTTTCATCCCTTTTCAACAATTTTCTTTAGATTTATTTTTTACATTAAAATTTTAATCTAAGTGGAAGTTACTATACACACAGCAATGTGAGGCTAACAACAAATTTGTACCACGTTCACCTGCCTTAGACAGTGAGGGCTGAAAAAGATCTTGAAGACTTATTTGTCCCACCCCTCTCACTTCCCAGAGTATCTGGTGCCTGGAGAGAAGGGCCTGGGCCAAGGTCACAACTAGAGGTGGGCACGTGTCATGCTGGTGTGAGCTGAGAGCAGAGAGGAGGCCGCAAGAAACACAAGTTGGGACAAATGTTTTCAGCATGTTGTCAGTGAAGGGAATGAGGAATAGATTGGTAAGGGAGGGATGGAAATTGGGCTGTTAATTTTAATGTAGGAGAGACATTGGTTTCCTTCATGCTGAGGAAAGGAGGTGACAGACGGAGGAACTGAAGACCCAGGAGGAAGCTGGCCACAGAGAATGTTGGAGGCCATGGGTCAGGAGCAGATGGGGCTGGGTTTGCTGTGAAGGTCGGACACCGGCACTGCTTCCTTAGATACAAACAGACAAATCGCTTGCTGAGCAGAATAGAGCAGAAATAAAACCCGAGGGCACACAAGGTCAGCACTGAAAATAAATCAGCAGCAGCCAGATCCGAGTCTGTGGCCCAAAAGCCCATCAGAGGGCATTGGGAGGACAGAGAGCCGAAAGGGGGAGGTGCTCAGAGCCACAGTCTGTGGAAAGACAGAAACATACAGAAGTTACAGCGACTGGAGAGCGAGGGCCTGGGACGATAGAAACAGGAGCAAGAGGCAACTGCAATTTGACAGAATTAGCTAGCAGCTCTAGCTAATTCTGTCAGATAGCGTTTTCTTTCTTTAGATTCTTTTTTTAATATTTATTTTTCAGTTACAGTTAATGTACAATCTTATATTAGTTTCAGGTATACAACACAGTGATTAGACATTTCTATAACTCATGAAGTGATCCTCCTGATAAATCCACCCAGCACCATACACGGTTATTACCATATTACTGACTATATCCCTGTGCTGTACTTTACATCTCCGTGACTATTTTATAACTACCAACTTGTACTTCTCAATTCCTTTTTACCTTTTCACCCAGCCCCCCCAACCTTCCTCCCATCTGGCAACCATCCAAATGTTCTCTGTATCTATGAGTTTGTTTCTGTTTTGTTTGCTTATTTTGTTCTTTAGATTCCACATATAAGTGACATCACATGGTATTTGTCTATCTCTGTCTGACTTACTCCACTCAGCACAATAGCCTCTAGGTCCATCCATGTTGTTGCAGATGGCAAGATTTCATTCTTTTTTATGGCTGAGAAAATAGTGTTTTCCTTACATGGGGCCTGAGTTTGTTTGGGGAGAACCGCATTTACCAAGCACTGACTACATGCCAGAACCGCGCTATGAAGCAAGTGCTCTCATTAGTCCGTCTACTGGTGAGGAAGCTTAGGCTCAGCGGGGCTAAGTTACCAGCCTGGGTCCTGGTGATCGGCAGGGTTGGCCATGAGACCAAGCCTGGGCTGACTCCAGAGCCTCAAACGGCACATGACCCTGCCTCCTGCTTCCGCCAGGTGATTGACCCAGGTTTATGAAGTGAACCAGGATTTGGGACAGGGACAGGGAAGACTAGGTGAACATATAGATAATCTCAGCTTCCAGAGGCTACACAAGCCCCAGCATGGACAGTCGGGGGCACAGGTAAGGTTATCTCCTACTCCCCTGGGGACAGAGCTTGTTTTACAATATAGATTTTATTATCATTCAGGTCTGGTAAGGCCAACCGCTCAGGAGATGACTGCCATTGAAAAGATAGCTGTTACNGGTGAAGTCCTCCATGTGTGCACAACAGCAACTGGAGATGACCATGGTCAGCAGGGCCTGGGGCAGCCGCTGCACAGCCGTTTCCAGAGCAGACAGTCCTGATGCCCAAAGAGAAAAGGCATCAGGGAGCAGACGACTCGGACACATGCACAATTCATTTTAAAGAGGCTTCATTTTGACCGGAGGGAATGACCTTTTCTGGAGAAGCAATCATTTAAGTTTCCTTCTTCACCTTGTCTTTCTAAATCTGATAACTAAGGATAAAATCTCACACATATGGACTCTATGCAAAATTTAGAGGACATTAGAAACCTTTGGTGTTAAAACCCTTAGCAAACTTTTATGTATCCAGGAAAATTGTCCAGTTCTAACATGACTGATGTGAAACCTACATGTCTGGGTAGATTTTACTCATTTTGATAACAGACTGTGCTTGAATCAATTTGGTAACATCAGAGCAAGGATGAACGGGAAAACAGTGCTACCGAGATTTTTTTTTTCTACTCCAGGCAGCTGTAAATCACATAAAGATCCTCACAGTAATTATAGCCTGTGGAAATCGGCTTCAACAAAAATGCCATCAATTTTACAACACTTTGGTGTCTGCTCTGTGCCTTAACACATGAATTATTAGGGAGCGTGTGCAGAGAATTAGTCATGAGCGTGGACAGAAAAAGAAAGAGCTGTAGGAATAAAGCAGGCTGCAGGGCTGTGTCTAGCTGTAAGGGGTAAGGGGCATGGGTGGGACTGCTCACAATCGTCCCTCTCATCCTATACTCTCTCCTCCACCTGCCTGTCTCCCAGGCCTAATTTGGGATGTCTACTGACAGCCTGAGAAGAGGCAGCAAATGGGAAGGTCATAGGTTTGGGAGGAGGGG
>NW_017731517.1:476427-486808 GCF_001890085.2 Hipposideros armiger | reverse complement strand
GGGGTCAGATGACAAAGCACCCGAACTATGGAGACTAAAAGGCATGATGAATACAGACCTGCATTAGCACAGCAACCCCGCCTCACCCAGGGAGAGTAAGAGACTCCTCTGCTGGGCATTTGGAAGAAACCTGCGCATTAATTTCACGTCTTCCTCTTTCCTCTTGGCTGGAACCTGACTTTACAGAGCATGTCTTATTCTCTGTCAGTCTGTGGGGAGCTGAGCCACCGAAGTCTGGCCCAGCGGTGGAGGGCAGCGATGGCTCAGTACTGCCTCTACCTGGATGGGGAAGTAATGTCCAGTTCTGCAACCAAGCACGAGGAAGTCCTCTTGCCTGTAGACCCAAGTTGATTCATCAATACAAACTTAGTAAAAAGTCACCTGATGCTTTGTTACATTTCTCAATTTGTTCAGAACTCCACTGACGAAAAGATGTGTGATATCACTGTGTCCTCCCCAGGGACTTACAAGGGTAACAACTGCAACAACAGGGCAACCATTTTTGATCCTGAATACCACCTGATAAAATGGCTGGGACCCCAAATACCCGCTCTCCAAATACAAGCTCAAAGAACCTTGGCTGTCATTTAACTCTTCTGCTAAAGTTTTGTTGTCATGCTATTTCTTTATGAACATGTGACATATTTCCCTGGGTACGTAGAGCATCCCATTCCAAAAGGACCCTTTTTTTCACTCATCAGTTAATCTTGACAGAATTCGAATCTCTCATTCATTAGCATGTACACACATGAGGGTGAGTTTCTCACTGAAGACAATCTAGGAGTGATCAACAGTTACCTGGTTCTTCCTCTTCCTTCAAGAATCAAATGGCCAACTATTAATCCAGAAGTCTCCTCCAGCATTCCTTCCTGGTAGTGAGCTGCGTTTCCTGAAACTGATATCAGTGTACATTCCCTGACGTGCGAGAGTTGCCACAAGATGTGGATTTCTCAATTCAGATGGAGAAGACAAGAGGGAGAAGAAAGGGAAGATTGTGGTTAGTTTACTCACTACATTTTGTTTATCATAAAGCAATAAATTAACCCAGTTTTTGAGACAGATTTACACATAATACAATGTATATTTCAGTGTACATTTTGATAAATTTTGACAAATGTAACCACCACGTAAAACAAGGTATAAAATTTTTCCAGCAGCTTTTATAGTAAGTCATCCCCGTCCCCAACACACACACACACACACACACACACACACACACACACACACACACACACACTCTTCTGATTTCTGTCACCATAGTTTAGTCTTGCTTGTTCCAGAACTTCATATAAATAAAATCAAATAGTCTGTACTCTTTTGTGTAAGACTACTTCTATCACATATTGGTTTTCTGATTGATTGATGTTATTCTGTATATCAATAATTGATTCCTTTTTATTGATGAGGAGTATTTCGTTGTGTGGATATATGAGGTCTGACAATTAAGTTCACAAACTTGTTGCAATGATATTGCTAACCTTTTTTTATATTAGAGGGATTATTCATTATGAATTTGTACCAACTGGACAAACAGTTAACCAAGTTTACTTATGGAAGTGTTGTCGGAAAGTGGGCCCTTTTCGGCGCGAAATCCAGGTCCTTGGAAACTCCAGCAAGGAATTGAACGAGATGCCAGAGTAAAGCGCTGAAAAAGTAGTTTATTCAAAGAGATAGTACATTTCAAAGAGTAGAAGTAGGCCCGAGCAGTAGAGAACAGCTCAAGGGCCCATTATTAGAAAAGAAATTACATCCCAAAGAGTTTGGAGCCAGCCACGCACAAGGGCGAGGCTCAAAGGGCTCGAAAAGGAATAAGCGGTCAAAAAAGCAGGGTGTTCAAAAAGGAAAAAAGGGAAAAAGGCTCGAACTTTCCAGGACTTGGGCTTTTTATCCCTTCTCTAGAATGGGCTGTTCCCCTAAGGGCGTGGGACCACTTGATTGGCACCTGTGATTGACAGGATATACCTCGAAGGTGCGAGTGACTGGTCTGATCTAGTTGTACCCATTTGTTTTAGGGGTAGATAGTTACAATGAAAAGAAGTTTTGGGTTGAGAGGGGAGGTCACTGGGAGGTCACATTCTGTGGGACGTGCAGGAATGCAGAGACCCGATGTCTGCCTCTGTCTGCCTACCTAGCCTTCCCCTTGAGAGACATGATCCCCATAAAATCTCTATGGGAAGCTGAGGGACAGGAGGTATTTTCTTCTGTATCTGCTTCCTGCTGGGCAGGGGCGTAGAGCTGTCCCTGCCTATTGGGGGATTCACGGAACTCACCCTAGCTGATCTCAGATGAGAGGAAGGGGTCTCGAGCTCCGCCTGGAAGACCATGTTGGCGTCTTTGGTTGTGACTGGCAATCTTGTTGGGGTATCCTCTGTGTCCCCAAAGTCCCTGAATGAGGAAAAATAGATTTTAATTAATAAATCTGCTAGCTTTCATGAAGCCTGTGGCCATTCAGCCTGTTACTCAGGTGGTGTCAATTGTCTGGTCCCAGAATGAATGGGTTTGGCATTCAGCGTACTGGCCTGGGGGATGTTAGGAAGTCACAGGCTTTCAAGTAGTTATCTGAATCAGGGGTGGGAGACTTCTATTGTTTAGGATTCAGAAACTGATTTACAAAGCAATCAAGAAGCAAGGGGATAGGAGAATTCTAGGATTCAGGCTAGGAGCAATCTTTAGCCCAGGATTCACAGACTGAAGAGAAGAGTAATCAAAGCCAGGGGCTAAGAAACTAAGAAACTAGGGAGGAGACTTAACATTTCGATACTTAACATTTCTATAGGAAAGAAAACTTAAAAGTCTTTGTGTGTGGGGGGGTGGGGCACTCTCTTGGCTGGTAACAGTTTGGGGGGTTAATATGTAAAGCAAATTAATTTAGATACGCCAAAGAAAATTACCAAAATTAGTGTAATTCAACAAAAATAGCTTGTTTATTTGGCAGAAAACAAAACAAAACTAAACAAAAAAATACCATTAATTCAATTTGGAATTTTAAAGCATTAAATGGAGAGTTAGTACATTATGAAAAAGTAGTTTCTTTTGTTATAGTTCTCACCACCATTATATACGAGTAAGACAATGAATTTGATACTTGGTTGTTTAACTAGTAATCTGAAGTATTTTTTTATGTACAATCTGGGTATTTTCTCCACAGAGGAAACCACAAGAGGTTTCCCTCACTAGCCTGTGTTCCTAATGAGCTTAAATTTGCAACCCCCTTCATACATTCAATACATTTTTCAAAATTGTATTTCTTAGATTTGGGAGAAGGATGTGCAGGACGGAATCGATAAGAACTGTATCTGAAATACCAGTGTTGCATGATAAATCTCACAGTGTCCTGCAGGTCAGTAATTACAGGGCCAGAGCCAAACGATCTCTGAAAATATTCATGCCCAGAAAACTCTGTGAAAATGCAGGGCTCGGTTTCCTGCCATTGTACCCCACATAGTCCTTTGTCACAGACCGTGTCATGATGCTGTGACTTGCTCCCAAGGCCCAGCTGCCAGGTCGGGGCTGGGCCTGAGCAAAACGGGGTGACCATTGATGAGCTGGGTGCCATTGCCTGTGGCAGCGTCCCTCAGCACGCCATCCTTCCACCGGATTCGATCTAAGTTTTCAGAGCTGAATTCCAAAAGGGTTTCTTATTATGGGAGGACAAGCAGAAAAACAGTGAAAACAACACACATCCGTCCTGTGCCTGGGGACCGCCCTTCTGGGGAGAGGATGAGCTGCTGGATCCAAGCCTGTGGTTACCAGCAAGACCACATCCAGAACTGTGAGGTCACCCAGATTCGCCGTTGGGGGTTCCCACTCTCGTCTCTTCTTTCTCTGCTGTGTACCCCTGTGCTCCCCACAGTTCCACCTGCACAACACTGAGAGCGCCCACCTCAGGCTGCAGACATTCCTTTGTACTTTCCCCCGCCTCCTGCCTAAAGACAGTATAAGGGCCTCACTCATAGCGCTGCATGTAAGATGACCTGCTAACCAAGTTTAGGGGACTGGATTTTAACAGGCTGCCTCTGTAGTAATCGATATCTAACCCTGACAGAAGTGACCCTGCCATCATGGCCTAGGTTAGGAAAAGGGTTGGGAGGAACAGCTACCTTCAGACACCTCCGGAGAATGTCACCTTCTCGGTCACTAGAAGCCGTGGGGGTGAACAGGGCAGGCAGCATATCATAGGCCCCACATCGTCAGGTCACCTGACAAGCAGGAGGTTTTCAGATACACTGTACTGAGCTCTAAACGTAAGTAACTGTGTCTTGTCCCCAGTTTCATAAAGTGGTGAAATATCTTGCCTAATAGCTTCACCTGTTGGGTCCAGATAATCAATAAAGAGGCTGGATGTCAAATTAGGGTTCCAAAGATTTTATTAAGCTGAGCTCAGCGACCTCCTGTCCGACTAAGGGAAAAACAGCGCTTAAGACTCAGGGGGGGGGGAGGGGCGTGGGGAGAGTTTTTATAAGGCAGGGCTATAAGTAAAGCAAGTTACAGAAGCCAAAAAAGAATGTGCAGTTACTCCAATTAAAACCGCATCCCGCTGTCACAACAGTGCCATTATGTTCAGATGTCTTAACAGTGTATCGTGACCGGTTGAGCTGACCGCACAACCTGTCCCTCAGAGGTATGGGTGATCAATGTTAGAAGCTAAGGACAGAGGTAGAGAAACTAAAGTTAACTGTTACAGAACCTCTTTGAAGTGTTAAGACAGAGGCCAGGGGAGTTAACTGTTGTGAGGCCTTTTGTTATGTTAAGATAGAGGCCAGAGGAGGAGAGGAAGGGGGACCTGAGGAATGTTTTTCTTTAACCTTTTATTCCCCAGCAGAAGGACAGCATGTGTACAGAAGCAAAAAGAGCTTAGTTCCTGTGAAACGGTCAAACCAGTTGTGGCAAAACTACTTCTGCAAAACATTTTTAATATTTCTTAGAGTCTAGCTGGAGTAGCTGAAGTATGATTTTTAAAAAAAGTGAATCTGTCCGGCCTAAGGTCCGGGCCGGGGTCCCTTCACACCAATTCACCCATAATGAGTGATCGCAGCGATAATGAGTGATTGCAGCGATGGGCCCCAAAATTTCAGGAAGCATGTTCTGAGATGGTGTGGCAGGAAGAAAACCAGCCCCAAGAAGCCCATCCCCATCCCCAGAACCTGTGAATCTGTTAGGTGACATGGCAGACAGAATTTAAGGTTGCAGATGTAACTAAGGTTGTGAAGCAGCTGACCTTAAACTAGAGAAATTGATCCTAGATTTCTAGATAGTAGGGTCAGTGTAATTACAGGGGTCCTTAAAACAGGAAGAGGGGGGTGTAGGGATGGGAGATGTGCCCTAGGACAGACACACCCTGCTGCTACTGGCTTTGAAGATGGAGGAAGAGATCCTGAGCCAAGAATGCAGGTAAATTCAGGCAGCTAAAGAGGCAAAGGAAGGGGTTCTCCCAAACAGCCTCCAGAAAGAGTGTCATGTGTCCATCACTTTGATTTTTCGCCCAATGAGACCTGTGTCAGACTTCTGACCTCTACAACTGTAAGACGATATGTTAGTATTGTTTTGAGCCACTACATTTATGGCAATTTTTTACACCAGGAAGAAGAAACTAATACAGATGGGATGTTGCAGCAGATGCTTCTGCATAGGAACTGTGGTTGTCTGACGCTCGAGTCCCGTGAAGGACACACCGGCTCCCTGAGACTGTCGCTTGCATGCTCAGAAATAACTCTTCACTGTGTTTCTTTCTTTCCACTCCCCCAACACCGTCTTGGTTTAAGCCTTCATCATCATTTGCTGAAACTATTTCAGTAGCTGTGTTACTAGCCCCGCTGCTTCCAGTTTTGCTCACTCACCACCACGCTCCACACTTCAAAAGGGGCTCTTTCGAAACCTAAGTCACTGCCCTGGACAAGTACCTTCAGAGATGGCCACTGTCCACAGGTGGTCCACACAGGACTCTCCTCTGTAGGCTCACCTCTGAGTATTAGAGCCAAAAATGAAAACAAAGGCCCACGGGCAATATGTGTAAATGTTATGAATCAATTTAACAAACTGGTAAGCAAAATTTGTTTTGTTTTGCCTTAGAAATCCAGGTTCAGATTTAGATTTCTCAAACCCTGAGGGCCAAGGAGCTGGTACGCAGGCCCAGGTCCTGACCTGCACCCCACCAACCCCTTTCTCTCCTTATTCCTGGTTCTTTCCTACACCACAACAGACCGTGCCAACCCCACCTTCAAACTCCATCCAGACCCTCTGCCAGGACCCACTTCTTGGCCACCCATCATGCCCACGAGTCCATCTGATAAAGTGGTCCGACCTTGGAAGTGGACCCAGGGATGAGGCTGCCCAAGCCATGCAAGCTGACTCGGGGCCAGTGGGCAAGGAATTCTGGGATCCTGTTACCCAGACTGTGGTCAGGAAGGTGAGGCAGCGGCTGCAGGTGGACACCCTGCAGATGCCCCTCCCCATGGGCGGAGTGTGACCAGAGGACCAGAGCAGGATGTGTGGTGTGTGAGGACCAGGGCAGGGGCTGCCTCTCCAGGGCTGAGCTTCTCCACCTCAGAGCCTCCTCATTCCCCACCGCACACCGGCGCTCAGTAATACCAAAGTGCTTGTTGAGTTTGTACATTTAATATGCTGTTTTCTCCTCCATTTTTGTTCGTACAACACCCAACTATGGGATATAAAAGTGATAGATTGTTCATCTCCTTAAACTGTATTTTCTAATTTCTGTATCTGTGAACCTCTGGGCACAACAAGCTGTCAGCTAATTCTTGACAATTGATTAATTGACTTGATTTTGTGACATGAAAACGGAGTGCATTAATTAAATTAAAGACTTGAAAAGGTCATGTTTTTTCATTAACAACTGGTAGAAATATCAGGAAGAATATAATCCACTCAAGTGTCAGCTGCTTTCCCATCAGATACAGAAGCATTAGGAAGTGACAAGAATAGAGACGTGGCTCTGAACCAAGAATAGACATTTGGGCCCCTGGAGTGGAATTAAACAGAAACAGGAGGTCTGTCCTAGCAGCAGAGTCTCAGCAGCAACTGAGCCAGTGTGAAAGGTGCTGTCACTGCTCTAACGAAGTGTCAGCAATATCGTGACCTAGACACTGAGTCCTGAGGGGGAGTTGGAGTCCAGCTGCTCTTTCCCACCAGGGGGGGTCCCCTTGCAGCATTCACCTTGGTTTGTATTCAGTAAGGCAGCGTTTCCTTACTTCTAAAAAGGGTGACATCTAACCTGGCCTTGTCACCAAAGCTAAAACACAAAACAGAGAACACAATGAAACACTGGCAACCCTGCTGGATTTAAAGATGCGAATTGAACCCACCCTGTTCACCTGTAGAAGAACCCCAACCCCTGCTTCAGGGGAAGGGGGAGGGGGAGGTCAAAGAGGCCTTCCTGCAACGTCCTTCAGCTTTAAGAGAACGGATCCTTACGTTATGAAGAAGGCAGTGAGGACTTAACAAAGGGCACAGAGCGTTTTGTAAAATATCACAGAAGGCAGAGGCGACTGGAAGAAACATCTGCAATGCAGAAAGGATTTCCTCGGGTAAAATAGCAATACTTAAATGGGGAGATGACTGGAGGGTTCATCATGGGTGTGGAAGAAAACCACCATGCTTTATAGACATAAGTCATTTAAACACCAGCTGCCCCACTTACCATGGGCACGTCCTTGGGTGAGTTGTAGAAATGTTTTTGGGTTCTTTTTTTTTTTTTGTAGAAATGTTTTGAGTTTCAGGATTCCTGCCTTTGAAAATGTGCATGTTAATTGGTGTCAGTATCATAATTGGATACAAAATGAAAATGGAGTAACGAATAATTGGACTGAAGTTTAGGACAGTTTACGAAGAATTTGCACACACATTACCTCGTGCGGGAAGTTACCGCACCGCCCCTATTTTATTTCTGGAGATTCACCTATTCAAAGCATGAAAGAAGCTGGGTGGAAATGAGTGGTGTTGGCTCAAGTGCAGAAAACCAGCAGCTTGAAAAGGGTACTCGTGAAAAGAGACCTTGTCCGTTTTGCACATTTTGTGTGTTTCCTCTTATCTGGCAATTTGATTATCCCCAGCATCTATGGAATAAGTCAAGTTCACACACGTAAAATCAAAGAATCATAAAAGTGAAAGAAAAGCTTTTTTGACTGCATTGGCCCATTATTTCATGTTTCAGTTTCCTGGTCTCTTTTCTCTCTGCTTTATGTTCTGCTGCCTTGGTAGTGAGATAAGATGTGTAGAAATGTGAAAAATTCCCATTATACCAAGAACATGCAGCGCTTCCGTGTAACCTTATGTCGATGTGCGAGACGAAGGCTTGCAAGCTTAGCAGTTCCTACCAAGCGACTGCAGCTTCGGTGGCAGTGGTGAGGCGAGTCCTCTCCCTATCCGTTCCCTAAAGCAGAGGGTATTTACAATTTTAAATCTCCTCTGTTTCTCTGCCACAGGAAAATAAAAGCAGCTCAGACCCCTTGCTGGCTGACAAATCCTGAGCCCCAGGATAAATGTTAGGGACAGAGCTAGTCAGAGTTCTCTCCCAGCTGGAGCTCCTCCATTAATGTGTCACCTTTCCCTTGCTGGGGACATTGGGAAATTGCCCCTCCCTCGCCTTGTGACTTCAGAAGGTCACCTGGCCTCTCTGCGCCTCACTTGCTCCATGTGTAATCTGGTAATGTTATTTAAATCACTTGACTGCTGTGAGGGTGACAGGGGGGAACCCTGAGTTTCCATGTCACATGCGGAGCCTGGCATGTAGGGAGAAGCCATCACTGTCACAGGCCTTTTGCTTTCACAATGCATTTTTAAGTTTCCTTCGTTTACGACACGTGGTGTGGTTTACATAAAATAAAGCATCCAGACATTCAGACTGGTGAGGTTTGACAATTGCATATAATTTTATAACCACTGTGCAAAAGACAATAATGTTTCTTTCACCTGCAAAAGCATCCTTGTGTTTCTTTCCGGTGAAGTGTCTCTGTTCCCAGTGGCAACTATTTCTGACTCTCTTGGTATCAATTACTTTTGCCTGCCTTCGATGTTACATCAGTGAGATTATATGTCATCTACTCCTTTGCATCTGCCTTCTTTTACTCAACATAATGGGTTTGAGATTTAGCATCCATATTGTATCTATAAATAGCTAAGTAGATTTTTTGATGCTGAGTATGGATATATAATACTACCATATGTTAGCTGTTTTCCTGTTGACAGACAGTGGGGATATTTCCACTTGGGGTTATTATGAATAAAGCTGCTGATGTTCTGTACAGGCTGTTTTGTGGATATTTGTTTGATTGGGGGCAAATACCTAAGCATGGAATTTCAGGGTCCTAGGGGAGATGTGGGTGTAACTATATGTTTCCTAAGCAGTTCTCTGAGTGGTTGTCTGATTTTACACTCCCACCAACGATATGAGAGTCCGCTTGCTTAGCACCTGTGCCAGCATTTGGTATCACCAGTCTTTTTCTATTTTAGTCATTCTAGCGTATGCAAAGCAGGCCTTCATTATAGTTTAATTTGAATTTTCCCAACAACTAATCACTTTGAGCACCTCTTCTTGTGCTTATTCACCTTACACAGCTTATATAGCTTCTTTGGTATAGGGTCTTTTTGAAACTTTGTCGATTTTTTAAAATTGGGTTGTTCTTTTAATTTTTCATTTAGAGGAATTAAAAAATATATTTTCAATAAAAGTCCTTTGTTAAATATAGATATCATTAATATTTCCAGAGTTTGTGGTTTGCCTTTTTATTGTCTTAATGATGTCTTTTTAAGAGAAAAAAAATTTAATTTTGATATAATCTTATTTATATATTTTTTTCTTTTATGATTAGGCCTTCCTGCTTTGTAAGAAGTCTTTGCCTAAACCAAGTGTGCAAAGATGCTTCCTTATAATAGTTTTATTATTCAAGCTCTTATATTTATGGCTATGATCCATCTTGAATTAATTTTTATGCATGGAGGGAAGTAGGACACAAGGTTTAATTTTTTTCCCAAATGGGTATTTATTCCAACATCTTTTGTTTACAAGACTCTTTCCCCTTTGAATTAACTTGGCAACTTGGGCATAAGGCAATATTGGTACATTTGTAGGTCTATTTCTGGACTATTCTGTTCTAATGATCCACTTGACTTATTTTTACACAAATACTACACTTTTTTGATTACTGCAGTTTTATAGTAAATCTTGAAATCAGGTCGTCTAGGAGAGGCTTAGCTCTTCCTTGCCAATCTTTTGGCTTGTATTTCTTTTTCTTGCCTTACTGCGTTACCTATGACTTCCCATAGAATGCTGACCAAAGTGATGTGAGTTAGCACCATTGCTGTTTCCCTGGTCTTAGATGGACTATACCCAATACTTCACCATAAATTATGATGTGAATTGTCA
>NW_017731517.1:474279-474967 GCF_001890085.2 Hipposideros armiger | reverse complement strand
GATGTCACAGCCAGTGTATGACATTGACCCAATCAGAACAGAGAACATTTCCATCATGGTGAGGACCTCTGAAGATGCCCTCTCATAGCCACACCCATTCCCCTCCCACTACAGCCCCTCCTTAACCCTTAGCAGCTACTAATGTGTTCTCTATTTCTACAATTTTGTTATTTCAAGACTGTTTTAAAATTGAACCATACGGTATGTCACCTTCTGAGGTTTCTTTCCCTGAAATAATTCTCTGGAGATTCATCCAGGTCATGGCATGTATAAATAGTTGGTTTTTTTCCTTTTTATTGTTGAATAGTATTCCATGGTTTGGGTACACCCATTTGTTTACACATTCCCCCACCGAAGGACATCTGATTCCCCCCCACCCCACCCCCAACCCAGTTTTTAGCAATTGCAAAGAAAGCTGCTGCAAACATTTGTGTATAGGTTTTTATGTGAAAACGACTTAATTTCTCTGAGACAAACGCCAAGAAGTGCAATTGCTGGGATATGTGGTAGTTATATGTTCAGTTTGATAGCTGCACGTTTAGATAATTTTGAAACTGTAAAAGTGTTTTCCAGAGTGACTGCAGTCTGGAAAGGTACTAATGAGCCACTTTCTCCTCATCCTCACCAGCATTTGATGTTGTCACTATTTTTAATTTTAGCAATTTTAATAGGTGTGTAGTGATACTGC
>NW_017731517.1:455385-471779 GCF_001890085.2 Hipposideros armiger | reverse complement strand
TCATAAAAGGACCAGCTCCACTCCAATCCTCAGTGCCTGCTCAGGGACTGACTTTCTTAAAAACCTTTTTTTTTGGGGGGTGGGGTGGGGTGGGGGTGGGCTTTCTCTGTAACAAAGGAAATTCCTCTGACATTTTCTTCTCTAATTCCTTTTGCACATATTGTCCATCCTACATAGTTAAATGTTGTTACATCCCTCCTTTTCATTCCCATTGAGTTGCATAGACTCAAGTTCCAGACTACCAAGATTAAAATCTCAGCTATGCCATTCTCTAGCTGTGTCACTTTGGCCAGTATGTCCCTCTGTTTTATCATCTGTAAGACAAGAATGATAATGGTACTCTCTTCATGGGGTTATTGTGAGGATTAAATGAATTCATGTATTGTTCACGACTCCCAGCCCAAGACCACAAGGAACACACCTGGAGTCAGGATTAGGTTTGTTACCTAGCTCAGCAGTAATGGAGGAGACAATAAATACATAATGATAAATAAAAGGAGATGCACAACATGGGGAACTCTGGGACAGCAGGCGGCATCTCAGGAAGAGGGTGTCAGGTGGGGCTTGTGTTGGGTGGTTTTGGAGAGGGGGTAAGAAAGTGGAAGATTGTTCTGGATTGAATGGATAGCTTGAATTTTTGAATCTAGAAAGTGCAGGAACAAGGCTCAAGGTGTAATTGGTAAAGCAGCAGCAGTCACCCTGTTAGCTGGGGGAAAGGCATAGTTGGTCATTTTCGTGGTTGGATTGTCTTCTCGTTTCTCTGTCTTTCCTGGGACGTGATCACTTTTCTGTCTCATTGTGTCATGGACACAGTGGCCTCATCTGATGCTAGTGTTCTGTGAAATAGTTTATGATTAACAGGAGAACACACTGCTCTAGCTCCAAGTGCCAGGTCAGCTGCCAGCTATCAGAGCTACTTTTTGTTTTCCTTTCTGAAAATGTAAGTTTTTCGTACAGAATATGACTCCATATGGCTGATGCTCTATATCCCCTATAGTGTGGCATGTATGTGCTTTGCCTCCCCGGACACGCTGTAAGTGCCTGGCCTGCAGCAGCACATCACCCCACGTTCCAGCTCCACCATTGTGCGGCCCATGGGCAGCACTCTGCAGGAGTTGTTGTCCCACCGAAGGCTACAGCATGGTTTTTCTCTGCTATGGTCATGCCAGAACATTTTTCATTATCATTTCTATGAAAGAACTTTCTTAAGTATCAAATCATGCAGGGCATTAAGGTAGACACTGTCTGAAGATTGTTGGATACACCTCATCTTTGCACATCATGGCAGGAATCTATATATCCTGTCACAGCAGAGTGCCCTGATGCTACACCTCAAACCCAGTTCTCTGTGTTCCCACAACCGCACACACCTGTGACAGCGGCAGACCTCTGTGTCTTCATGTCCAATTTATATACCAGTCTGCAACCTCCTCCAGGGCAGGCGCCATCTCTTGTTTATGCCGAGGTCTATGAGATCCCTCATGGAGCATAGTAATTTGTTATAAACTATAACAAATTCTCTTACACCACTCCACCTGGTGGCCTTAGCCTTAAATTACAGGTGCTTCTTTTTTTTTTTTTCATTAAATTAATTGGGATGACATCACTTAATAAAATTATATAGATTTCAAGTGTACAGTTCTATAATACATCGTCTATATATTGCAATGTGTGTTCACCACCCGAAGTCAAATCTCCTTCCATCACTATATATTTGACTCCCTATAACCTTTTCTTTCTCTTTCTAAATAATTGCTTATTTTTCAATTAGAGTTGACATACAATATTATATTAGTTTCAGGTAAACAAAATGATTATCCATTTACCTAACTTACGAGGTGATCACCCTAATAAATCCAGCACTCATCTGACACCATACATAGTCATTATAATATTATTGATTATATTCCTTATGCTGTACTTTACATCCGTGACTATTTTATAACTACCAATTTGTACTTCTTAACCCCTTCTACCTTTTCACCCCCCATCTCCATTCCAGCTGGCAGCCATCAAAATGTTCTCTGTATCTATGTTTTGTTTGTTTGTTTATTTTCTTCTTTAAATTACACATATAAGTGAAATTATATGGCATTTGTCTCTCTGTCTGACTTACTCCACTCAGCACAATACTCTTTAGGTCTAGCCATGTTGTTGCAGATGGCAAGATTTCATTCTTTTATATGGCTGAGTAATATTCCATTATGTGTATATGTGTGTGTGTGTTTGTGTGTGTGTATACCACCTCTTCTTTATCCATTCACCCACTGATGGATATCCAGGCTGCTGCAATGAACATATGGATGCATATATCCTTTCAAAGTAGTGTTTGGGTTTCTTTGGATAAATACTCAGAAGTATAAGTAATTACTGGGCTCCTCTTTGTCTCTTGTGATAGTCTTTGTTTTAAAGCCTATTTTATCTGATATAAGTACAGCTAACCCAACTTTCTTTTCTTTATTTTCAGTTTCATGAATTCTTTTTCCCATCTCTTTACTTTCAGTCTGTGTGTGTCTTTTGATCTGACCTTTGTCTCTTGTAGGCAGCACATATAGGGTCTTGTTTTCTTATCAATTGAGCCATCCTATCTTTTGGTTAGAACATTTAATTCATTTACATAGAAAGTAATTGTTGATTGGAATGTAGTTATTGCTATTTTATTATTCATATTTTTTACCTTTTTTTCTTCTTAAAGAAGTCCCTTTAACATTTCTTGTAGTACTGGTTTGGTGATGAACTCTTTTAACTTTTTCTTGTCTGGGAAGCTCTTTATCTGTCCAATTTTAAATGATAGCTTCGCTGGGTAGAGTAATTTTGGTTATAGGTCTTTGTTTTTCATCACTTTGACTATTTTGTGCCAGTCCCTTCTGGCCTGCCAAGTTTCTGTTGAGAAATCAGCTAACAGTCTTATGGGAGCTTCTTTGTAGGTAACTTAATGCTTTTCTCTTGCAGCTTTTAAGATTCTTTCTTTGTATTTAAACTTTGACATTTTAATTAAGATGTGTCTTGGTGTGGGCCTCTTTGGTTTCATCTTTTTTGGGACTCTCTGTGCTTCTCGGTCTTGTATGTCTATTTTTTTCACCAGGTTAGAGAAGTTTACTGTCATTATTTTTTCAAATAGGTTTTTAATTCCTTGCACTCTTTCTCTTCTCTTTCTGGTACCCCAGTGATGTGAATGTTGGTGTGCTTGATGTTGTCCCAGAGGCCCCTTAAATTATCTTCATTTTATTGGATTCTTTTTCCTTTCTGCTGTTCTCATTGGGTATTTTCTGCTACTTTAACTTCTAAATCACTGATTTGATCCTCTGCTTTATCTAATCTACTGTTGATTCCCTCTGATGCATTCTTTATTTGATTTATTGTATTCTTCACTTCTGACTGGTTCTGTTTCATGTTTTTTATCTCCATTTTCATGTTTCTCATATCTTTGTTAAAGTTCTCACTGAGTTCATCTACTCTTCCCCTAAGTTCATTAAGCATCCTTATAACCAGTGTTTGAACTCTGTGTCTGATAGATTGCTTGTGGCTATTATGTTTAGTACTTTCTCTGGAGCTTTGTTCTGTTTTATCATTTGGGACATGTTTCTTTGTCTCCCCATTTTGGCTGCCTCCCCATGTTTATGTCTATGTATTAGGTAGGGCTGCTATGTGTCCCGGTCTTTGTAGAGTAGTCTTATGTAGTAGGTGTCCTGTGGGGCCCAGTGGCACAGTCTCCGTGATCACCTGAGCTGGGTTCTCCAGGTGTGTCTTTTGTGTGGGTTGTGTGTGCCCTCCTGTTGTAGTTGAGATTTAGTTGCTATTTGCATGTCAGTGGAAGGGATTGACCCTCAGGCTAATTGGCTATGAGGACTGGCTGTGACAACAGTGGAGGAGTCATTGTGCAGGAACTGGCTCTATGGAGCAGGATTTACTTTAGTCTGCCCTTTGGGTGTGTTGCCCATGGAGGCAACTGGGTGGTGCTATGGCTCTGAAGCTGGCCACCTTGTGTGCCAGTCCCAAGGCCTCCTTTGAGAACCCCCATCACAGGCCATGTTCAGCCACACCCTGTGCCTGCCCAGGGCCACCTGGAATGAGCCACAAAGCAATCCACAGGTGGCAGCCACCTGCGCTAGACTGGGAGGTGCCTGGGAGAGGCCAAGCCTCAAATTGAGGTGGGCTCTCACTAATGCTGGGTTTAGAGCTGCTCAGCAAGAGGTATGGGGCTGACTGAGACCAGATGCTGCTTGTTTGGGGTTTGTGAACCTCTGAGAGATTTTGGGAAAGTTCACAATATGAGCCAAGACAGGCTGTTTGTATGGAAAAGCCACTGGAAGTGGCTTGGGGGGAAGGGAGCAGGAGGCACTGAAAGTTGGGTTGGGTGGGATCTCAGGGAATCACCAGGGTGGAGTGGACGAATGGTGTTAGTCAGGTTAATGGAGACTCAGATATGGTGCCTGCCTGTGTCTGCACACCAGGAGGGAGGGGTCAACAAAGAAACAATGGCTGCTGCCAGCACTTCTGTCTGAGAGAAAGCTTCCCCTCCAGCCCTCACCCTGCAGCCAGACAACTCACTTCCTCCTCATATGTCCCTGGCACCCTTTAAGCTGCTGTCCCAGAGCAGGAGCTCAGGGTTTGTGGGTTTGTGAGTTTGCCAGGAGCTAGTGAGTTTGTCAGAGAGTAAGTACATATTAAGGCCCTTTAAGAGGTCTCCAGCAGCTCTCCGTTTCACACAGCCACAATTTCCACTGGTTCTTACAGCCAGAAGTTGTGGGGACTTCTTTTGCCACAGTGGAACACTGGTCTGGGGAACCTGCTATGGAGCTGTGACCCCTCGCTCCTCAAGGGGACCTCTGTAGCCAAGGTATCTGTCCTGATTTTTAACTGCCACACTTGGGTGTGGGACCAGCCCATTTTTGGTCTCCACTCTTCCTGCAATGTTGACATGGCTTCTTCTGTATGTCCTTAGTTGTAGAGCTTCTGTTCAGCCAGACTTTAGGTGGTTCTCAGTGATGGTTGTTCTGTAGTTGTGATTTTGATGTAGTCATGAGAGGAGGCACAGCGTTGACCTATTTTGACATCTTGACTGGAAATCCCCTTTACCCTTTTCTAGCTTCTCTCTTCCCTTTCCTTCTGGTAACCACTAAACTGTTGTCTCTATGAGCTTTTTGTTTGTTTGTCTTGTTTGTTTGTTGATTTCAGTTTTATATCCCACATATGAGTCAAATCATACAGTTCTTGACTTTTTCTATCTGACTTATTTTGCTTAGTATGATAATCTCAAGATCCATCCATGTGTCACAAATGGCACGATTTCATCTTTTCTTATGACTGAGAAATATTCCATTGTATATATGTACCACATCTTCTTTATCTAGTCATCTATCTAATCATCTATCAAAGGACACTTCATTTGTTTCCATGTCTTGGCCACTGTGAATAATGCTACAGTGAACATAGAGATATATATTTTTTTACGGATAAATGTTTTTAAATTTTGGGGGTAAGATATCCAGAAGAGGGATTGCCGGGTTATACATTAATTCTATTCTTAATTTTTTGAGGAACCAAGCTTCTTTTAAGAGTTCCATAACTTAATTTGTGAAATATGCTTGAAAACCTAGTCATACAGTAACAGTTTTGTGACAATAGATCTGAGAGGGGAAAGGTGTAGATGATAGTGGTAGTTGTCCTTTACCTATCATCTTTAAACATTTTTGCCTACATGTCTCCTAAAAGAATTTTGAAGCAATATGTTTTTTACTTGACATCAAAATTTTTCATTTTAAGTTGAAATAGTTGCAAAGTATGTTAGTTTAGAGTTTTAAAACTATTTTTATAAGATACTATATAAATAATGAATTTATATTTATATAATGTTATACTGGATTTATATAAATTAAAAAATAAAGTAAAATTATTATTTTAATTTTATCTAATGGAATGTAAGTACCATATATCAATTGAATTGTAAATATCAGAGCAATTTTATACCTATATCATAAATATGTACATGTGTATTTTTTTTAAAAATTAGTGACCACAGAATCTAACTGTTAAAAATAATTTCTTCTGGAGCCAGCCGAGTGGCTCAGTTGGTTAAGAGCTCACTCAAGAGTTTGAGCTCTGAGCAACAGCGGTTCGAGTCCCGGCCCGAGCTGAGCAGCCACTGAGCTGCCAACAGGTGGCAGGATGGCTCAGTTTAAAAAAAATTTTTTTCTTCTGGATTCAATTACAAGTATTAATGGGATAATGCCAATAAAAATAAAACAATTATATTATACATTTTGATAATTACTGAATGGAAAACATACATTTTATTAAAAATGCCTTTTTAAATGAGTTAGGTAGGGTATTTTTTTAGATTAGTGTGTATCTCCATGGGTGAATATTATATATTGCTAGTGTGAAACAGTGTTCACCATCAGTTTTATTCCTATTTGTCATGTTTTAATGTGCAAACACTAAGAAACACATATATAAGTAGAAGGGAATAAGAAGAGTTTTGTTATAACAATATCACTTTGAAAAAAAATGTTTGTCTGATTTGAATACCAAAAGTAATAAAGTGATCAATCTTATTTATCATTTAATGATTAGCTGACAAATTGTTTAGTTGCACCTTTAATTTTCTTGATAACAAAGTATTGGAAATCACCTGACTTGCAAAAGCATTTATTTCTAGTCATTGGAGTCATTCCCTTTCTTAGTCTGGGATGATATCAAAAAGAGCATAACCTTGGCTTATTAAATGACTGCTGATTAGACCTGTTATTCTTTGTCTTAGAAGCACTTATTTAACCCACTATTTCTAGGAAGATTGAGAAAGTTGAATTTTTTAAAGAATTTAAAATACCATTGTAATTTTTTAAAATAAAATACTGTTGTTATATATTTTTAAAATATTTTTTTCAAAACACTGGAGCTTCAGTTACCTAACTGAAATTTTGGAAAATGTTCACTATATAACCTAACTGCCAAATCTAATCCACATTATCAAACCAATCAGCAAAAGCAGAATAATATTTGTCAGAAAAATATTCCTTGATTTTCCAATTCAAATAAACATTACTTTTATAAATTTCTATGTCAACCATCTTATTTCTGAATTCAAATTTTGAGAGAAGAAAGACAGGCAGATAGACAAAGAGATATTCCTTACAGATATTCTCTTTGCTTTGCCCTCAAGGCTCTTCCTTTGTAACAATGAACTCTTTGACAAAGACCAGAGGATGGGAGGGATAAAGGTATGCAAATAAAAATAGTCAAAAAACTGTTGCTCCACTCAACTAAATACCTGTATCCAAAACATTGATGTCTTAGGCCCCCATCCCTCATTTCTATTACCATGCTTTCCCTTAACAGAAATGTGCACAGTAAGTGGAAAAACTAGAAGCCCCACCAAAATGATTCTGCTTTAATGAAAGAAAGCGATAGGCTTTGTGATTCCATTATTTTGACTTGTTCATTTGTTTGTATCCTGGAGTTGTTTATATCCCCTGGGAAAATACCCAGGTATTTATCAGTAGCAAAATTCAGGGTTGCTTACAGGCATGTGGTTCTTTTGCAAAGTGGGAGGAGGGCAGATTAAAGAACACTGGTGTCCAAGGAATTCAAAAAGGTCCGGAGGCTGTGGCTAGAAATAAACAAAGGTTTATTCAAGGGTGTTAGGATTTGCAAACTGAAAACACAACTAGGAATGCCTAGTGTTCCAAAGAAGAAAGAAAAGCTAAGTTCTTAAAGTACAAAGTACATCCTTGAGAAGAATCAGCCTCTGATCAGACCAAAATGGGGATCCTCTAATGACCAGTAGTCTGGATAATGGATGTCAGAGTGTGTGGCGGGTGGCCTGGATATGTGAACACTCTGTCCTTAGTCGTTCACTGCTAATCAGAGGTTTATCTGGAGGTTTGATGATTATCCAAGCGTTGACACAGGACTGGAAAGATCAAAAGTTTAAGCTCCTAGGCTGGTTAAAACGAGAATCAAATAATCTCCTCGTGCCTTAAATTACTTGGTTTTAGCAATTTAACAGTTTGACTGTAGTGACTCCATTTTATTTCTTCTCTCTTTCCTCACTGGTATGTCTTAACCTCAGATGCTTTTTTAGGTAGGCCACTTTTAGAACACACTTATATAAAAAGATGTTGAAAAACTGGAAAATGATTTCCAAGACTTCCTTGGAAAGTCTTCATGTGCTCCTACAATCATACCTTCCCATGGTTGGAACTTTTTGACCCTCTCAATAGCCATTCTCCTCTTCATTGTTACCAGCAGAATACCAATTTTCTTTGGGTTGATTATGCACAACTAAAATATTCACCTTGCCAGACTGCTTTGCATTGTGACCCAGTTCTTGCCAATAAAATCAGCCTGAGTTGCTGGGAGAGAAGGGGGCTATCTGTAAGAGTCTCTTGCTCTACCGACTGAGATAGCAGGGTGGTTGGGGGCTGTCTTTAGAGCAATTGTTTTTCTGATAAATTAGGACCAACTCAGCTGGCACACCCCTTGGTCTTTCACTTTTTCCTCCTTTATCTTCTTGGAATGCAAGCACAACCTCAGGGGGTGTAGCAATCATTTTATAGCCAGCAGGACAAAAGCCACATGTTTATAATGTCAGAACAGATTAGTTGAAGGAGGCTGGGTCTTTTTTTGACTACCTTGGGAGGTGGCACCAGTCTCTTGCTGCCTATGTCTGCATTTTCATTGCATGAGAAAAATAAACCCAACTTCCTTAAGCCCTTGTTGTTCAGTTTTTTTTTTATTTCTTGGCTCCAAATCCTAACTGAAACAAAGGATTCTTCTCTTATCCATGCCTTGGGAAATACATGATTTATATTTCTGGTCTCAAAGATTTTGCTAAATGCTGTAGGGAATGCTAATGAACTGCTATACAATCATATTTACACATTGTTATGACATTACTTTTTCTAATGTAAATAAGATAAATGTGTAAAATAAATGTTTTGAGCACCAACCAAAATATTAGAAGGTTTTTGTAGGTATTAATCACGTTTTTGTAATTTTCGTTCCTGGCAATAGTAGGCAGTCAGTCAATATTTCTCCAACAGGTGACTGTAAAAAGGCCAACTCTAACATTGTTTTTTAACTTAATAATAAGAAGTTGTAATAAATGTTTGAGAATGACTTGTGAAAAGCTATATATTCAATGCTAACTGTTCATAAAGTAGTTATAAACCTCAGTATCCGGAACATTGGAAATAAGATACAACGAGATGCAATATTTGAGTAACTGGGGAAACATCACCTAAAATGAGAATGGTGATTTGTGACTTAAGGTCTTAATGCATTTATGCAAATTTATCAGTGAGTTTTATCTAGTGCTATCCCAGACAAATTGCCTGAAAATTTGAAATGAATCACAGTAATTATTCACTGAGAAAATGGCTAAATGCATTGGTATAATAGAAACCTCAAAAATAACATTCCCACATATACAATAATAATAATATTCCTAAGCACTTCAGATGTATTATATCATATAAACCTTTCAACAATTCTGAACAGGGACATGGATAATACTATTTTCTCCCATTTTAAGGACAAGGAAACTAAGACAGATAAATTAAGTAACTTGCCTATAATGCTTTCAACATGAATTGTTAGGAGAAATACTCAGTTAATACACGTAACGTGCCTTGGGCAGTGCTTGGCACACCAGTGTTAGCCATTTCTATGATATGAGCAATGGATAAGTCAGGAAAAGCCTCAGCTCTCATGTGCTGTGGGTGAGGTGGGGAGGGGCTTTCTATTTAATAGCCTGGCCTCTGAAGAGGTCACACTGAACAAGGTCCCAACTCTTGTGAAGAAACAAGCCATACGAAGTCCCTGGAGATGAGTGCGCTAGGAGGAGGGGACAGCAGGTCTTGAGGTGGGGGAAATTTGTCACGTTCATTGAACAACCAAGAGGCCAGAGTGGCTGCAGTAGAGTGAGCAGAGCGGCTGTGGCAGGGCATGAGGTCAGAATCTACTGGAGCCAGACCATGTCCCCAGGCCTCAAGGCCCAGGGCAAAGTATGATCTTTAGAAGTAAAAAAGAAGCCATGAGAAAGTTGAGAACAGATGAGTGACATCATCTTGTTTAAGTTTTCAAAGGTCAGTCTGGCTGAAGTGTGATGTATAGGGGCTGATATATCCCAGGCAAGGGCAGATTCGGAAAACCAGTTAGGGGGCCACAACCAGAATCCAGGCCAAAAAAAAATGATAGCACCTTCGATGAAGGTGGTAGAAATGGAAGTGATGAACAGTTGTCAAATTCAGAATATATTTTGAAAATAGATCTTCAAGGATTTGCCAAGGGACTGACTGTGTAGTCCAGGGAAAGGGAAAAACGATGGCTACCAAGTGTTTGGCCTGAGCCAATGGGTGGATGATGGTTCTTTCAACCAAGATAAGGAATGAATCAGTCAAGGTCCAGTTAGAAGGATCTTTTAGCAGAGATAATTTAATATAAAACTTGAGGATTAAAAACAAACAAACACACAAAAAAACCTAGGTATTAAAGAATTAAAAAGGCCAAATGAGCACTAAGGTATCATGGAGGTAGTGACCTCAGGAAAAGGCTACCATTCCTGAGGCTGGGAGAACAAAGAGGTTGGAATTGTTAAAACTGAGAGGCCTGGAAAAGGGGTCCCACTGAGCTGAAAGTAAGATGAGAAGGGGGCGCTGCTTAGCTGGTGCTTCTCTCTCAACTTAGAGGAAGAGCCCTGAAGAGCTGGAGCCCAGACCTCTGAGAAGGGGTGCCACGTGGGGGGTGCTATTGGTTTCTCTAAAGAAATATTATAATGAGATCTGGAAAAACTTCATACTGTTATCTCTCCTGGTGTTGGAACGAACTGCTACCGATACCGACCGGTAAAGAAACACTGTTATGATATCATTGACATGAACAGGAAACCAAAACAGGAAGAGAAAGCAAACCAGGAACAGGAAGCAAACAGGAAGAAAGAGTCCCTTCTTTCTTCCTCCATCAGGTTTGAAGTCTCCCTCTAGCACCCCCTACTGGCAGGGCCTAATAGGGAGCCGCTAGCAAAGCTGAAAAGAGGAAGCCTCACAAAATAGGAGATAGAAAGGTGGGGTGCAGGCTGAAAGATATCTTAACACCTGACAGAGACAGCCTAGTTTAGGGAGCAGGAATCAAGAATTCTGTCTGATGGATCTATTATGATGCCAAATGGAGATGTTGAGGAGACAATGGATTGTACTGTCAGGAGATTAAGGAGAGTTTGAAACTGGAGATAGAAATGTGAGCGTCAACAGCTGCTATGAGTTACATCCACAAACAAAGGAAACCAAAGTGAGGCATTAAAAACTAGATCCTCAACCTCTAATGCCTTCCTTACCGGGTCATACCAAAACGGGTTGTAATTGTACTTCCATAGGTCTTTTTCAGATAGTTCTTTTTGCTTAAAATTTGATAACATGGAATTTAAAAAAAAAAAAGGAAAATCTGGATAAAATTTTTCCATCTGGCAAAATAAGTTTAGGGCTTGGTGTAACTGTGGAAAGAATCTCTAAGTGTTCCCCACTCCACGACCCTTCTTTTGATAAAGGTCATGTATAAAGGTCCTCAGAAATATAGCTGTCCACGCCATTTGTCCTGATTTAGACAATGAAAGTTTCTTTCCATGGCACTTTAATAAAATATAGCATTAGACAAGAAATTGAAACATTCATAAATTTCTTTAACCAAACCAAAATGGTATGAGATGTATTAGTTAGATATTTTCTACTTACATCATCATCATCTTGAAAGGACCTTAAAACATTTTACTGAAGCTCCAAGTTATTAATCACTGCAGGAACCCTAGACAGTAATAGAAGCAGATATCATAATTCCTCTTCATAATTATGGAAAAAGCAAGACATGACACATCCTCCAGAGTCCCAAGGATTACTCATTTTAGGATTCAGACACACTGCACATGCTTGTAGGTCTGGTGTAGAGATGGCCTGCCATGATTTAATGGCACAGAAGATTAAAGAAGCTCCTGAGCAAGAACTCACCTGAGAAAGAGAGTTGGCCCACAGCCATGCCCAGTGGTAGAGCCCTGGTCACAGTAGGGTTGGGAGCCTGAGGAGTGCCATCTGCCACTAAGCTCTTCCTCTGAACCATCTCCATGGATTCGCCTCTGAGTTTCAGGGAGAGATGTGTGGCAAATAAAAACGTAAGGTTATCTCACCCAAAACTCTGTAAGATATTTATTTTTCAACCAAGCATTTATTGCTTTTTCCCCCTGCCCATCCTTCCTTACTCCTGTCTCCTGACAGTCATGCTTTCCCTTCTTTGTGGACTATCTTTTGTGAGGACTGAATGGTGCTCTCAGTCTAAGTATTTTATCCCTCAGCTGTACTGATTGATCCAAGGAAGAGTACCTGACCCAAACTGGGCCAAATCATGTCTTTGGGAAGATTTTATAGATGGCTGTTGAAAGAAAGAAGCAGTGTCTCTCCTCTGAGGTTGTTAAGCTGCCTGGGTCAGTTGGACACCATTTCTCATCAAACCCATCACCCAGGAAGGACATCTCTTCATAGTAAGACGGAATGAGGCCCACAGAGAGAGAAATGCAAGGTTTTGGGGTGGGGGTGGGAGGGGAGGTATTTTAATACTGTAGGCTCTAAAACCACATTGTAGATTTTTGGTTATATATGACCTAATAGATTCCCATTTTCTAAAATTCAGAGAGTTGTTAAACAGACATGAACATACAAAGTGGAGGAAAGGGATTTTCCTGTTACCCAGAAGTACTTGGCCCGGTGGAGCCCCTATGGGATGTGGCCAAGCCCTGGTACCCAGGGGCCCTGGCCCATGAGCAGCACCCTCACAGGTACATCCAGAAGCACACTGTTGGCTGAGACCACAACCTTAAAAACTGGCAGCTGTAGAAATAAACTGCTTTAGTGGCTTCAACTGAAGTGGTTAGAAAGGCCAAAGGGAGCTTTGGAAAGAGTGAGGGCTATGGTGTCTTGGGCAGCACCCTTGACACTGACCAGACGTGACCATAGTCACAATTATAATCATTGATGCATCCAGCTGTAGACATATGACTAAAAGGAGGGTGGGCAGAGTTCGGAAGAGGAGAGGAAAAGTTAGCAGTCGGCGTGTGAAAGCGTAAGTGAGATGCCCTCGGAGGCCTCAGAGAAACAGATGGAGACAGGAGCAGGTCTTTAAGGGCAGGCGATGTTTATGCTGCTCATAACTGTAAATGTGACCCTGCTTTCACTCTCAGACAGAAGAGATCTGGGAAAAGTGGGTCACAAAGAGCCTCCCTTTCTCAACTGACAGGAAACAAACCAAAAATAATGATGTCCATGCTGAACTTGAGAACAGCGTGCTCAACTTGAGTCACGTAGAGAGACAAGACTCATTGAGCTGCTGGAATTGGCACAGAAACAGTGAAGCTAGAAACAGGCACGAAGATTGTATCTTGAGAGAATCAAGCTGAGCTGGGGCCAAGGTCAGGAACAGAGCCAGCATCTAGCAGGGCGCTCAGGCTGAGGAGTGATCCTAAGACAGAGCTCGCGGGGCTGGCAAAAGAAGCGAAGTGCCCACTTGTCCAGACAGATGTACTGTGGCAGGGGCACTGTGATTCTGTCTGGGAGGCTGAATTCACACGGTGCAGGAGCAAGAGTCTCCACCCAACATCTGGGCAACATGTTTACTTCAAGCCACGTGGAGAGGGAGAAGGTATCCAGCTTGAGAGTTACGAGCCCACTTTCTAATCTCATCTTCCTAGTTCTCTACCGAAGCTATGAAGTAAGAGGCTTGCCATTTTTGATAATGAGGATAAAATGAGATAGGGTTGAAAGTATTTTGAAAAGCTGAAAGCCTTTATAAAATGAAAAAAATCTTTTAAAAATGTGTAACTCACGGTAATGAGTGTGGCAGTGCCCCGTAACCCGTGCCGCTCCAAATTTGGGTGAACTCTAGCTCCTTCACCTTTTCTATCTCTTTCCCCTCTCTCCTCTTGGCCTAAGCACCTTCATGTCTTTCTCACATTACACAAGCAACACGTGTATAAACAGTTGGCGCATTCACACACACACACAACGCATTGTGGCTGACACTCATCCCATCCAGTCTGCACTGGTCTAGGAGGGGTGGTTTGTTTACAGCTGATGCCCATTCTGATTGACAATTTCCTTGCAATACCAGTGCTCAAAGATTTTTAATAATTCAATTAAATTATATTTTCTTTCATTATATTTTTTGGTTTGGAGTTTACTGCTCCATTCCTTCTAGAACATTCAATGTTCTAGAACAAGTATTTAAATATTAAATAATGGGACTGCAAATAGAAGTAGAAATAGTGTCATTGGTACTGTTTTACAATTTACTCGTTGTTGACAGGCATTAAAGTCATGGACAGGAGAACATTATGAGAATATCATGGTTGGTGGGTAGTATCTCCTCTTCTGGCTGCCATTATCATTAAGTGGAAGTTGAAGTTTCTTCAGAAAGTTATTATTTAACACTTATAGGAAATTGCTCTCTCTGTGTTTCTATGGACTCGTGCAAGATGGGAGGATGAGAATTTTGTGTCTTTGCCAATGTATAATGCTAATAAAAGATTATGGCGTATAGCTAATTAAGTTATTACAATATTTCCCCATGTATAAGATGCACCCTTTTTCGAAAAATGTGGGGTCTAAAAACTGGGTGTATCTTATACAGTGGTTGTAGATTTCAAATGCCATAGATGGGACTGAGGAGGAGGCAATGATTCGTCACCAGACACAGATGAGAACAAGCTAATGGTTGGGAGTTTTGACAGTGATGAGGAGTTGTATGAATTTTATGATGAATAAAACTTGAGTTCAATAACTTTATGTAATACATTTTTTTCAAATTTCAGGCCCCAAAATTAAGGTGCGTCTTATACATGGGAGCATCTTATACATGGGGAAATACGGTAACTGATGTGAGAAAACTCGTAAAAAGTCAAATATTTTGGATCAGGGAATTCAGCAGCATTTTAAGATGAGTCTAATTAAAGCAGACACTGGGAAACGTTTCAGATTACAACTACCACTATACTCAGTACAATAAACTAGACCCTGGTAGTAATAGTGAGTGTCCCCATGTTTTCATGAAGACAGTGGCTCCAAACAGCCGATTAGTTGTGGCAGTGCTCTTTAAATACTTACCAGTTGTTATTTTCCTTCTGAAACCTTGTTGTGCTGGAATGCAAATGAGTAATTGATGATCCAATGAGAGAGATTCCTGGCATTACAGACATTATGGGTGCAAATGAATTGGACTCCAGCTGGTAAAACCTACTCACTGGGAAAACTAACATTTTAACAAAAAATGTAGGGAACTTGATTTTACTTTGTAGAGAGACTGAGTTAATTCTAAACACATAGACTTGAAAAAATGATAAGAGAAGGAAAGATACAATATTTTAATACAGTCTGTCTGCCTGAAAGAAGGGTAAGGACCCAATCACACAAATTATGTAAGCTGGCTCAAGAAAAACTAGAAAATCTCAACAGATCTATAACAAGAGATCAAATTGGCACTCAAAATCCTCTCAACAAAGAAAAGACCCAGATCAGATGGTTTTCTGGTGAATTCTACCAAACATTTAAAAAAGAATTGATAGCAATCTCTCCAAACTCTTCCAAAAAACAAAAACAAAGAGGGAGGATCATTTCTAACTCTTTCCATGAGGCCAGCTTTACCCTAATACCAAGACTAGATAAACACATCACAAGAAAAGAAAGTTACAGACCAGTATCTCTTATGAACACAGATGCAAAATTCCTCAACAAAATACTAGCAAACTGAATTCAATGGCGTATTAAAAGGTGATGCATCATGATCAAGCTGGATTTATTGCATGAATGCCAATAGTGGTTCAAAATAGAAAAATCAATCAATATAATACACCACATTAATAGAGCAAAGTAATAAACCACAGGACCATCTCAATCAACACAGAAAAAGGCATTGACAACATCCAACACCTCTTCATGATAAAAAACACTCAGAAAGCTAGGAATAGAAGGGAACTTCCTCAACATGATAAAGGGCATTTATGAAAAACCCACAGCTAACATAATACTAAATGGTGAAAAACTAAGTTTTCCCCCTAAGATCACTAACAAGACAAGGATGCCTGCACGCATCACTGCTATTCAATATTGTACTGGAAGTTCTAGCTAGAGCAATTTGATAAATAAATAAATAAATAAATAAATAAATAAATAAATAGATAGATAAATAAATAAATATAATAGACACCCAAACTGGAAAGGAAAAATGAAAACTCTCTAGTCACAGATGATATGATCCTATATATAGAAAATCCCAAATAATCTGCATGAACAAGAAAGCTACTAAAGCTAGTAAACGAATTCAGCACAGTTGCAAGGTACAATTAAATACACAAAAAA
>NW_017731517.1:451498-452856 GCF_001890085.2 Hipposideros armiger | reverse complement strand
AGATGGTGCTCCCAGTCTGTGTGAGTGATGTCATCCCAAACCCCACCGGGTTGGACACAGATGACTCGGAAGTGAGGATGGCCTGAAACTCTTCAGAGGAACCTGTGGAGCACAGTGGCCGCAGAATGAATGAAAGTGCTGACAGAGCCACATGGAAATAATCAGTAGGGTTAGAAAGCAATTTACAAGTGGCTGTTTGGAATTCTAGCTGCTGTAAGAAAAGTGTGGGCTTAGCAGGGGGACATTTTCCATTAGACAAGTTATTTTCTAATATCATCAAATTAAATTCCTTGGCTTTGGTTCGCACGGCCAGAAGGTTCGTCCAGATAGGGCAGAAGAGAAACCACAGGTGATGCCCTGATGAAAGTGATGTTGGTCTAGAGCAGGGGTCGGCAAACTGCGGCTCGCGAGCCACATGCAGCTCTTTGGGTACGTTCCATCTCAAAAGTTGGCCGACCCCTGGTCTAGTGTAGTCACACTTTACAGAAAACAAAGGACAGGATGTCTCAGGACCTGGGGGTCTGACATTCAGTAGTCTGGGAGCTGAGATAGAGATAGAGATAGAGAGAGAGAGAGAGAGAGAGAGATAGAGAGAGAGAGAGAGAGACAGGGAGAGACAGAGACACATAGAGAAAGCCTTTTCAGCACTATGGTGGTAAATTATTAGCCCCAACTTCTCAGCCACCTGCATCAGTATCATCTGTTCACAACCGCCCCCTGCTTCAAGGATGGCAAAGTGTATGTACTTCCCTGCTCCTTAACTTTGACTTTAGTCATATGACTTGCTTTAACTGATGAGGTGTCAGTGAACAGGCTCAACAGAGTTCAAATACGCTTCTGTCTTTGGGCCTCCGTTCATGTACTCCGGTGGCCTGCCAGGAGCTGAATATGCCCCAGGTACCCACCTGCCCCCAGCCTGGGGCTGTGAATGAGACGCTTGAGGCAGAACACATGCCTGGGTGGCTTCTCGTCCCAGAGGGAAGAGAGGTGTGGGGAGCAGACCTGAACCCCTGGGACCCTGGAGCCTGTTGTCCAGCCAAGCAGAGCTAAATCGAGGCCAACTCGCAGACCTGAAACTGTGGAAACAAATTGTTACTTTTTCAGCCAGTGAGTTTCAAGGTTTTCTTTATGCATAATTATTGTGGTCGGGCATGACTAATTAATGCCCAAAACAGGGTGCTGCCACAACAGGAACCTGAACTTTGTGGGGTTAGTGCTGGTAATGAGAGGCGCAAATCAAGGAAACTTATAGGAGGCTGAACCAACGGTGACCCACAATGCATAGCAGCAAAGCATTTATGAAACCGTAGTCTGTGCTAATTTGGAAAGTAGAAAATGTACCTTTTAATCTTGGGTAA
>NW_017731517.1:407487-448178 GCF_001890085.2 Hipposideros armiger | reverse complement strand
ATTTCTCAAAAGTCCCTAATTAAGGCTAGAAAGAGGCATATCTTGGAAGGTTCTATAGGGGTGCCTTTCCCACACGCTGTCGACTGGAGTCACTTTCATAGAAAACCCACAGTTTGAGAGAGCTATGTTGGCAAAACTGTGCCAGCCTGGACGAAAAGAGACTGAGACGGTTAGAGATATAAAAAGGCCTCTTGGCCCCCAACTTTCTACACATTGTGTGATGCTTCACTTTTTGTTTCATGGTGCTCAGACATTTGGTAAAACATTATTCTGGGTGTGTCTGTGAGCGTGTTTCTGGATGAGGGAAGCAGATGGCCCTCCCTGATGTGGGTGGGCCTCATTTAATCCACTGAAAGCTTGACTAGAACAAAAAGGCCGATCCTCCACAGGTAAGAGAGGACTCCCCCTGCCTGACGGCCTTTGAGTTGGGACATGTGGGATGCTGGGGTTTCCCTTGCCTTCAGACTTGAGCTGAAACTGGCTCTTCTCGGGTGTCAAGCTTGCTTGCATCTGGAATGAAACCATTAGCTCTCCCGGTTCTTCAGCTTGTCGTCTGTAGACCTAGGAACTTGTCAGCCTCCATAATCATGTCGGCCAACTCGTTATACAAAATCAATCAGTCAATCAATCTACCTATCTATCATCTATCTATCTATCCATCTATTGTCTGTTTGTCTATCTATCTATCTATCTATCATCTATCTATCTATCATCTATCCATCCATCCATGCATGCATGCATCCATCCATCCATCCATCCATTCATCCACCCATCTATCTCCCATTGATTCTGTTTCCATGGAAAACTCTGGCCGACGCAGGCAGAGAGCCTGCAGACTGAGAAAGCAGCTCCCTGTCATGGAGGGCAGGTTATCCAGTGTTCTCTTCAGAAGCGGTCAAGGTGGATGATGGAATTGAGTGTGTTCTCCGAGTGCAGAACCAAGAACCATGGAAGCAGTGCCAGGGGGCCACTGCCAGAGCACAGAGCCTGGTCTAACAGAGCAGCTGCCCTTTCTGCATGCCCAGCAGTATTAGCTCAGTCAGGTGGTAAAGCTGCTGTGAACTAGAGGCTGCTGTTTTTCCCGCTCTTCCGCCTTTCAAATGGAAGTGTTTATTGTCACTATGTCCCCTGTTTCAAACACACCTGGCATTTTGGGTGTGTGAAGGGCACCTGTATATACCTGGACTTGTTGAGGATCAAATATGGCATCAGATACTGTGTTTGGATGAGACATTTGTGGGTTTTATGCTGGAGGTGAGTGTATTTTGAATGTGGGGCATATGTGAATAATTGGGACCAATTGGGCAGATGGCAGAAAATTAAATTATCGGTCCCAATTCTTCACTCTGTAGTTGTGGTGTTAGAAATCCACACACATGCCAACTCCATGGCCTCTAGGCGAGTGGATTCCCTTTCCTTACCTTGACTTTGGATGGTGCCATGTGACTTAGTTGAAAAGTTGTGAACAGAAACTTGAAATGTGCTTGCACGGCTGGACTTTTACTCTTGGCTCCAGTGCAGAACATTCTCGAACCTGGGCCCAAGAATGGAATACAGGGAGCAGAGCGTACATTCTGGCATCTGCTCGTGTCTGAGACACGGGGAGCAGGCCTGTTTGAGGCATGTTCCCAGCAGAACGTGGAGCCCCAAGTCCAGAACCCCAAGACAGGAAAGCAGCCTGAGCCAGCCACCCACTTGTGGGCCCTGCAATCAGCGAGGGTTGTGGAAGCCGCTACATTTTGAAGAATTTGTTATGTTGCATTATTGTGGCAATAGATGAATAATACAAGTTACATCTGGATACAGTATGAAGCTTTTTTTTTAGACTAGTGGTCTTCATTTCATTTTGGGTAGCATTATTATAGAGGTGTAACACTCTCAAACTGTGATCTCGAAGCTTCCATAAGCATCTGGAATGTCTGTGTTTTGGAATTCCTAGCCAAAGAACATGGACAGCAGTTAGCACTCGAATCAGTTTCAACTCAGAAACACTAGCACAAGCTCCCCTAACCCCAGATGAGCTAAATTGCCTCTTCCATGTTTTCCTGTTCATTACACTCCCCCCCGACCCCCCACCCCCCTCCCCAGCACACTCAACCAGCCAGCATTTGGTACAGAGAGCAGAACTAGTAACTAAGATATGAACTAAGAACAAAGTATTAAAGCTCCTCGCACTTTAAGTTGTGGGATCTACCAGCTTTTGCTGGCAGGACTGTTTTTGTAATCATAGTTTTAATTTTACAGGCTTTTTTTCTTCTGACGTCCCCCCCCCTCCCCGAGCAACCTATTCTTTTATGGGTACAATATCTTTTCTTATTTCTCTAGGTACTCATAATTTTTGTTGCTCTCATTCTCTTCTTTTGCCTGTGCTGTCTTTGCTTTCTCCAAGTTACCTTTTCTTGTGCAATGTTTTGGTTTTCTTGCTTTGTCTTTGGGACTTTCCTCGAAGCTCATGGTCCTTACCTGCCCACTCCTATTCGAGTCAGATAGTAAAGCTGTTGTTTGGTGGGGCTTCTCACCTGGTGGGCATCCTATCAGATGACAGGGCAGTGAGCTGGTTTTCACGGGGGGATGATTAGATAACAGTAGTTGGAGACATTTTCTCTGCAAGAGACCATTCAGTTTCTGCAGAGAATTCTGGGCGTCACGCCCAGGAGGGCATATTCTGGGCTGCCGGTCAGTCATTAGGGAGCAAAGTGACAGGAAACAGGTGAAATTCTCCCAGTTTGATTTGAGATGCACACTGAATTCCTCTGTGTTCTGTCTGCAGCCTCAGCTCGCATCCCTCTTCCCCAGTGCCAAGGATCTCCACATGTCTCCAGTTCAATTCTCCTTGAAAACAAGCTCCTGTCTTTTTCAGGAGGGAGAAGGAGAACGTCCCGTGGTGGGGCCTGGGCAGGGCCACCAGCTCCTTGTAAGCCCACGTCCCCTGCTGCCAGCCTCTTGTCCTTTCCATGGCCCCGCCTTAGCACCTCCAGGTGGTGAGCATTCTGAAGGGCCCGCCTCCCCCCTCCCACTGACATCCCTGTGAAAGGACTGACGTGTAACCCACTCCACCGGCTACCATCCAAATTCCAAAACTAAGTCCAAGTCTTTCATCTGGTTCTTCACTTCTATTCTTTTTGCTCTTTTGGGATAATAATTGCAAATTTTTGTTCACTTCATTTAGCAGGGTTTTGATAGACAGGGAGATAAACATCTGTGGTCCATTTGCCTATTGAACCAGGAGTCAATTTTCCGTTTTCCGTATATTCTCTGCAATTTCTAGGATATTGATGGGCGTAAAAATAACCACCCAGAATAAATTTGTCAGTGAATGTGGACATGGAAAAAATATATTTCTCTAGGTGCGTGCACGCCTTTGTGTGTCTGACTGTGAGGACGCAGGCGTGTATGTGTGAAGTCGTGTTCCCTGAGTGAGGCCTCCCCAGGCCATGCACATTTGTGGGAAAAGCACAAGGACTGCAGACTTTCACCCATTCAGATAATTCAAGATCATTTTCAAAGTGACTCCTCATTAACTGTTTCCAGGATTTCGGAATTACATTTGGTGTGTGCCTGGAAACTAGACTGCCTCCTGCAGCCGCTACAAGGATGCTGCCTTTGAATGCATGTGACTCACCACAGCCCCTGTGCATGGTTCCAACCAGGAGAGGCCAAGAAAGTGATCTCATGGCGCTTGCCTAATGGCCAACCTCTGGGTGCCAGACCACTTCTGGATTCTACATAGGGAGAAATGCCTTCTTCCCACCTCCATGTCATACTTTATGGTACATAGGCCCCAAAGTACCTCAGCTTATACCCAGAGTCTTAAATAAACTATATAAGAAAAGAGCTTCATCAGTCTCTCTCACTGCTTGCCCAGAATTTCCAGAAATTTCCTCAGAAAACAGTTGGCCCCCATTTGTGGCTCATCCTTTCTAATTATAGTTGCTGAAACTCAGTCCAGAGGGAGAGGAGAACAGACACTATGCATGTCGCATGTCGTCTCCCACTGTCCCCAATCCGCTTCTCCCATGAGACGTCCCTTCCCGCACCTTTCCCTGTTGCAGGCAAAGTCCTTCCCACGTCAGCCGTCGGCGGATGCCTGGGAGGCAGTGATCAGCAGAGGGGTTGTTTACACTGGGAGAACTCAGCCTCCAGTCAGCCAGCCATAATGAATTAAAGCATGTGTGCATGCACACACACGTGTGTGTGTATGTGTGTGTATGCGCACGTGCGCGCATGCATGTGTAATGCATGAGCATAAATGTCTCTTTTCAAGTCACTATGCTTGGAATTGAGGGGTTAAAGAGATAAAGACTTTTATTCTTGCTTTTGAGCAATCCCCTCAGAGTGTTGGGCAGTATGGTATTATAGCTATCCTAGATCAGGGGTTGGCAAACTTTTGAGACAGAAGAGCTGCCAGGGTCAGCAAACTGTGGCTCGTGAGCCACAGGCTCAGAAGTAAAATATTTATGGCTCTCGAATAATTTTTAAATTGTTGTGAGGGACAGGATTGGCTCTTCCAGGGGTCGGCAAACTTTTGAGACGGAACGTCACACCCAAAGAGCCGCATGTGGCTCCTGAGCCGCAGGTTGCTGACTCCTGCCCTAGATAACCCTTTCGCTGCTTAATTAAAACTTTCCCATAAGGGTAAGGAGATGAGGTTGTAACCACGGCGGGTGCACACTGCACTCCCAGAGATGAGAGACTGACATGGTCCCACGATGCCATGGCTCAGCTGCGGGCACGTGGTCCAGCTTCTCTTTAGTGAGGGCATCGTAGGAACTGCAAGAAAACAAGCTATGCTAAGCCTTACGAAAGCTTAGATCACATTAAAGGGGAAGTAAGAGGGCCGGCCGAGTGGCGCGATGGTTAAGAGCTGGCTTGGGACGCCAGAGTGCCCCAGTTCGGATCCCACATATGAGGGCCAGTGACACTTCCCCCAAGTCCCCAGCACTGTTCCCATCCCCCAAATTCCCCAATAAAAATTTTAAAAAAAAAAAAAAAAGAAGTAAGAAAACAGAGGGTAAATAGGCACAATGTTCCGTGGACCAAAAGAGTCTAGCAAGCAGATATTGATTTCAGTGGCCGGTACACAAATGAGGGTATTGATCCTGCCCTTTTTGTTGACGATGCCAAGTTTCATTTTCTACTCAATTGATTTAGGAGAGGGCTGTCTGATTAAGTGAGCCATGCGAGGGGAATCACTTACTTATTAGATCCCACAGTGCTCTCTGACTTTCGAAAAATCTCACTATTCTTTAGGCTCCAGAAGAGAAAAAATATAAGATTATTGATTCTTTCAACAGTAACATTATAACATTACCAGCAATCAAAACAGACTTCAAGGGTAAAATTTAAATGATGTTTCCCTCGGAGGCATTTTGTAGTTCATATTTCTTCATTTCCTTCTGTTGTTGCCACAGACACGACTCTGATACCCCCCGAGAAGAAGATGAGAAAAGTGGCTCAAACCGTCTCAGGTTGGCCTTCCATCATGTATTGTGTCAGCTGCAGGGAGAAAGGGTCGCTGCCAGCAACTACTTAGCAGGAAACTAGTCTATGCTCGGCCTGCAGTAAACATGATTTCAGTACTTGGGGTGAGAAGAGCATAGAAAATGAATAAGCAGTCATTTGTGTAGTTCTTTTCTCTTTCTCATGGTTTCAAAAGTGTCAGTTACAGATCAGTGGCGATTTCATTTCAGAAATCAGGGTCATGCATGAACTTGTGGCCTCATTTGACAGTGGGAGGTCACATCGCAGGGAGAATAAAATGACAGGTTCAGATGCAAGTGGAAGAAGTTCAGAAGACCTCCATCTTAAGGACAACCCCCACTGGACAGTTACAAGATACTTCTATGGACGGTTATGCAGACAGCCTTTTCCTGCACACAGCTGGTGGCCTCCTGCCACTGCAGGGTGCCAGGATCCCAGCCCCCAGTGTGGTATCCCACCCTCTCCTTCCTAGGAGTGCATGAGCAGGAGATGGCCATGTGTTTCTCAAGGACAGAGCCTGGGGCTTTTCCCAGCCAGTTACCAAAATGAATCTAGATGAAAAAGAAGTTTTAGGATAAAACCCATGAGGGGTATACGTGTCTAATTATTACATTATTTTGTACACCTGAAACTAATAAAAAAATAATAATAAATAATGGTAAAAAGGATAGATGCTCTTATGGGAGATCATCAGGTGGGAAAAGGAGGTGTACCCAGAATTTAGTCCTGTTAAATTTAGATAGCTGCTTCACAACACCAACAACCAACAAAGTAGCCCAAGCTGATCATAGTGAGTGACATCCTTTGCAAAGAGACCTTGCCATTTGGGACAGTCCTCCTGCCATTTGCAACAACACAGATGGACCCTGAGGGCACTGTGTGAAGTGAAAGAAGTTAAACAGAGAAAGACAAATGCTGTATGATCTCACTCACATGTGGAGTTTAGCAGTCACTTCCGGTTCCCACTGCCCTCCCAACGCAGAAATCCCCTCTTTGGCCCCCAACTCCCCACCCTGCCCCAATGTTTTCAGCTCTAATTGTTAAGAGAATCTCCAGCATGTTGAGACAAAACCTCACTTCTTTTTAGCTTTCCAAAGCACCACATGGAATAAATCTGTCCCTTCTTCTACATGACAGCTCTGAAAGCATTTGAGAGCAATGATTATATCTACCCTTGGTTTTCTGTCACTGGAGCTAACCATGCTATTTCCCTAGACTGTTCTTCATGGGACCTCACTTCCAATTCCTTGACCTCCAAGTATACCTTCTCCGAGCATATGATATGAGCAAACGTTTCTATTAAAATACAGGGATAAAAATGGAAAAGATAATATTACAGTTAGGGCTTATGGGCACAGAATATTGATCTTATTTTCTGTCCCTTGGACACAGACCAAAGTAACATTCCTTTTTGAGGGTGGGTGGGAAGGGAATTAACTGCTTCAGAAATGGACTTATTTTAAAATTGTGGTCAACAACGTGTCAGATTTCTCTTAAAATGTATTGCTGCAAAGTTGGCTCTCTTTCGTTTTGTATTTGTACCTGTGATTCTTTATATCAATGCAGGACTATATCTTTATTTCTACTGAATGTCCTTTTGTTGGTTTCAATCACCTTGTTCCAATGATTTGAACTTTTGAATAGAGCACTTACCATAGCAGATATACATTCAAACATTGGTGCATGTAAAAATGTATTAACTTTGCTTTGTCTTCAAGCAAAAACAAAAATGGTGAAGGGCATGGGACCAAAAAAGGAATCTAGAGAGGCTGTGCTAGATTTCTTACAGGTTGATAAGGAGCCATTAAACAAAGTCGGTTTCTTTAGCTCGTGGTGTATCAAAGTGACATAGCTAGCCTTCCACCTACTTATCAACTTCTAACCCACAGGGACAACACAGGACTGTTTGTCAAATGGTTTATTGAAACCAAGTCACGTAATAGCCTTGACACATCTCGAATCCACCCTAACCCTTATGGCAAAGCAATAGAGATATTTTACAACGTATTGTTTAGTGGGTTTATAGTAGAGTCTAGGGAACAGCTGTTTCTTTTCCAAATGGGTCACAATCTGTTCATTTAATAATTTATTCTGAAAGTTTCCCAGAGATGAATTTCAACCTTAAAAGTCTTTAATGTGTGAAAACTGGCCATTCTCCACATTTCAGAAGCCATAATTACACTGTGTATCAGATTCTTGGAATTTCTTTCCTTTTTATTTGTACTGTCTTCATGCTAGTTCTTTTATTTTTTCATTACTTTGTATGTCAGTTACCACAAACTTTGTTTAGATAACAATATTATGCATTATGCTTTGGTTCTAAATATGTCAGGAAAATATTTTGTTTAAGCTTGCTTTTAATTTTTGCCAGAGGGAGACAGCTATCAAGCTACTACATCAAATAATAAAAATCATTTTGAGGTCCTTATAGTGTTGGGGGAAAATGAAATAAGTTTTCGGGTGGAAAATAATTTTTTTAAATCCCAATAGGCTTATTTAAAGTTTAGTTAAATTGAAAATAATTAACAGTAAAAACAATCATTATCTCCTGTCCCCACCATGTTTTATTACTTATCACAATAATCTGAGCATTTTAACACTTTTGGGTGAATAATAAAACAATTTGACAGTGTTAGTGATCTGATCCTTTCTTTGCATTGAAGGCAAGAAAACACAGGGACTTTTCCTTTTATGATCAAACAGAGTCAAATTTTAGCTTTATTGGAAATTTGCTTCAACTCAATAATTTAGTAGACTTGTTCTTTGTTAAGTTTTCTGGGTAGCAGATATTCAGGGTCCTTCACTTCTCTTCTAGGCAAAGAGAAATTGATTTACAACATGGAGCCAAAAGTAAATAAAAATACTGTTCAGTCTAAGGAACTTGCTTCACTGTCTCTCTTTAATTAAAGTTCTTTTTCTTCTTAAATTGAGAGACATTTCCCATTTTATTTTTCTTCCCTTTTTCAAAAAAGTACTAAGGTAATTCTGTTTCCACGCCATCCATCTGTATTTTTCCTGTTTTCTAAATACCTTAAATATAACCTTTATTATATCATTTCTTATACAAAAAGACTTATGTTGGGTTCCTATTTATTATTTTATCTTAAATACATTTGTGGAATACAAATATAATGTGTAGCAAACAGGGAAAAATGAATGCATTTGTTGGTTCATTATTCTCAAAAGTGGAATACTTTGCTCTCTCTCTTCTCCTTCTGGTACCCTTATGATGCAAATGTTGGTATGCTTGATGTTGACCCAGTGGCCCCTTAAACTATCTTCAATTTTTTGGATTCTTTTTTCTTTTTGCTCTTCTGATTGGGTGTTTTCTGCTACCTCGTCTTCCAAATTACTGATTTAGTCCTCTGCCTCATCTAATCTATTGACTCCTCTGATGTATTCTTCATTTCAGTTATTATATTCTTCATTTCTGACTGGTTCTTTTTTATGTTTTCTATCTCCATTTTTATGTTTTCTATTTCTTTGTTAAAATTCTCACTTAGATCATCGAGCATCCTTATAATCAGTGTTTTGAACTCTGCATCTGATAGATTGCTTGTGTCAATTTTGTTTAGTTCTTTTTCTGGAACTTTGTTCTGTTTTTTCATTTGGGACATGTTTCTTTTTCTCCCCATTTTGGCTGCCTCCCTGTGTTTGCTTCAATGTATTAGGTAGAGCTTCTGTGTCTCCTGGTCTTAGTAGAGTGGCCTTATGTAGTAGGTGTCCTGTGGGGCCCAGTGGCATAGTCTCCCTGGTCACTTGAACCAGATGTTTCAAATGTGCCCCTTGTGTGAGTTGGGTGTGCCCTCCTGTTGTAGTGAAGCTTTGGTTGCTGTTCTCACATTTATGGGAGGCATTGACCCTCAGGCCGATTGGTTGGGATTGGCTGTGACTACAGTGGAGAAGCTTCTGTGCAGGGGCTGATCCTATGGAGCGGGATGAACTTTAGCAGGGCTCTGGGACCTGCCCAGTCTGCCCTTTGGGTGTGTCATTTGTGCAGGTGGTGCTCTGGTGTGGTCTGAAGCTGGCCATCAGGTGTGTTGGTTCTGGGGCCTCTTGAGAGGGTCTCTGTTGCAGGCCAAGGTCAGCTGCTCCCTGTGTCCTGCCTGGGGCTACTTAATATAAGCTACAAAGTGATCTGCAGATCGTTGGCCTTGGAGGTGTCTAGGAAAGCCCAAGCCTCAAGCCGAGGCCAACTGCTGCCAGTCTTGGGCTTGGGGCTGCTCAGCAAGAGGTTCTGGGTATGCCAAGACTAGGTGCTGCTTGTTTGAAGTTTGTGAACCTTTGAGAGACTTTAGGGAAGCCTGCAACATGAGCAAAGAAAGGCCATTTGTGTGGGAAAGCCACTGGGAGTGGCTTGTAAGTTGGGTGGGGCAGGGTCTCAGGAAATCACCAGGATGGGATGAACAATATTAGCCAGATTGATGGAGATGCAGATATGGTAGCTGTCCGCTTCTGCATGCCAGGAGTGGGGGGAGCTCAACAAAGGAACAACATCTCCCACCAGCTCCTCCATCTGGGAGAAAGCTGCCCCTCCAGTCTTCACCTTGCAGCCACACAACTCAGCTCCTCCCCATATGTACCTGTTACCTTTTGAGCTGCTGCCCCAGCACTGGAGCTCAGAGACAGTGAGTCTGTCAGCGAGTAAGTCTGTGCATGGACTCTGTAAGAGAAACACTTGGAACTCCAGCTGCCCTCCTCACTCAGCCACAATCTCCACTGGTTACCACAGCCAGAAGTTGTGGGGAACTTCCCTTTCCGACACTGGAACCCTGGGCTGGGGATCCTGGCGTGGGCTGGGACCCCTCGCTCCTCAGGAGGGACCTCTGCAGCTGAGATATCCCTCCTGATTTTCAACTGACACATGTGGATGTGTGACCAGCCTGTGTTGCTTCTCTGCCCCTCCTACCAGTCACAACACCGCTTCTTCTCTATGTTATTAGTTACAGGACTTCTGTTTGGCCAGACTTCAGGTGATTCTCAGTGATGGTTGGTTGTTCTGTAGTTTGGTTGTAATTTTGAGGTGGTCATGGGAGGAAGTACAGCATTTACCTAGTTCACCATCTTAACCCTCCATGTTTGTAAAACATTGTCCATCACCCACCCAGACAAATAATAAAAAAGAAAGCAGGGAACAGTTTTCTCTCACAATTGTAAGAGAGCTGTGAAAAAGATGAATGACCTGGAAGGACCTACATTGGAAATTATAACACAAAGCCTGCAATTATTTATCATGTTTGTAGAACCTGAGCAGAGAGGGTACAGATGGAGAGCTCTGGGTAGGGAGGTGTGGTGATATGCATGGCCTCTAATCACCATGACAGCAGCCACACAACTTCTGTAGTGACCAAGAACAACACTGTCATCTGTATGACTTGTACTAACATGATTGCAATATTTCTTCTTGCTGGTTAACTGCTTAAGCACATACGCATTATTAGAAGTGAGTCTAATACTCGCGAGGTGCCCGCTCCTCTTCCTCAAGTTGCCCAAGCCCCATTGACATTTGATCCAAACATGTTTGGTCTGCTGAGAATTCCAAGTGAGAGGAGAGGTGGTGCCTGTGGGATGGTCCCCTTTGCTGCGGTGTGTCCATGACATGCAGTGTTGCTGATGAGTGCTGCCCTTTACCATGGGACCATGCCTGTCTGCTCTGAACAGAGCCTGACTGGTCCATGTGTCTGGGGGGTGGCAGGAACAATGAACTAGCACAGCAGGGAGCCAATGACTCTCTCATAGCTCACACTTACACATGTGTTCACACTTACATGTTGTTCTCCAAAGCATAACTCCTGAGCCTAAGGACAGGGTCTGGGAGGCCTCCCACACCTTCCCCATAATGGCTTGTACCCAAACTGACCCTTTCTATGACAACTGAGGCAATTGTCTTAAGCGTGGGCCATCAGCATGTTTTAAAATAAAGTTTATTAATAGAAAATTTGAGGTATAGTAAGGCCAGCAGATCAGAAGATGACTGACATTGAAAAGACAGTTGTTACTTAGAGTTCCCAAGAGGAGGGGACACACCATGCCATGGGGGGGGGCACATGGAGAAGCATCAGGGCCGGTCAGGAGGCAGAGGGAGGGAGGGCTGCAGGCAGCAGCCTTTACTGTGGTTTCTGTGGGAAGAAACGCACGAAGCAGGATAAGTGGGCTCAAGACTTGCTAGTTTTAATAATTTTAGGGTTCTGGGGCATGGGCTGTTCCTCGTTGGCTGTTTCTCGTTGTCTGTTCCCTGCCCTGGGTTACTAGGATCGTGAGTATGAAAGTCTCATACAGGAGGTAGTGGGAGTGTGGGCTCGGGATTGGTGGGTTTGTATTTGCAAGGAACCCTCTCAGGTGAATTATTTACTATTTCTAGTAACTGACTAACTCTGGAAGGGGCAGTCCCTCTAGGGTCAGCAGGGCCCCAGATGTCAAAGCGTCAGAAAACAGAAAATAAACGACATGGTTAATATGCCTCTGGACTTTCTCTTTCCTCTGGATTGCTTTCTATCTGTCACAGGATACAGTTCAAGACTTCCTTGCCCACTATCTCTCTGACTTTAAAACTCAAAACTCAGGCTTGGGTCCATTCCCCTCTCACCAAGTCCCTGGATTCCTTAATCTCTTAAAGAAACAGCTCTCTTCCCAAGGAGTGAACCACCTTTTGCTGTGGCACTCAAGAAATGTAGTCCTGTATATGCCTTTCCTGCAGTTCACATCAGGCAAGGATATCATTCTTTGAGTTGCCAATTTTCCGAGCACCTACCAAGCACTGCACAGACATATTTGTTTCTCTTTAAAATACCTGGCCAGGAACTGATCCAAACTCTTTTGTTCCTTTTGCACAGCTAAGCCAGACCAACATTTAAAAGAAACTGTGCTAACTACTAAAGGGAAATATTTAGACAAACCTTCATTTTACTTACACTTTAAAAAGCATCATTGCACACAATGTCTAATTTAATTATCATCACAAAACTCAGTGAAATAAACAGTATTATTATCCAGACTTTACAGAAAAGGAAACTACACTTAGATAAAGTGTTGTACCAAAGATCGCCCTTGGAGCTGGCTGGTATAACAACATGGCACAAACACAACTTCCTGTGAAATCTAGCCCTCTTTTCATTAATCCACTGCTCAGAAAACACAAACAGGGCAAAAACAGTTGTTGATAGACAACAATATTTCTGATTTACTCTTGTTTATCTCTAAGGGAAAAACAGCATAGCAGTTGGAATGAGGATTTTGAAGCCGGGGAGACCTGGGTTCCAGCTTTAACTCTGCCACTTGCTGAATGGATGCCTTTGAATAAGTCACTTCTTCTGAGCCTCAGCTTCCTTAATAAAATGGGGGTGATAATAATGATACCTTTCTAGTAGCATTGCTTTGAAGATAATGCATCTACAAAGGTGTTGGGCACACAATGAACTTGCAATAAAGTATCAATGAATATTTTTATTATTATTATTATATACAGGAGTGGGTATAACTCCATAGATGTTTCTCATTCATTCAACAAACAATTATTGAACACCGATTAGATGTGAGGAATAAAGAAAAGTTTTCTAAATTACATCTACTCCATGTAGTAGATGGAGACTGGCATTGAAACAAGTAAATGCAGTGAAGTATCCTGGACGCTCAGGCTGGGTGATGGCTGCAGGGGGTGCATGCCCATCCCTGAGGGTATCAGGAAACCTCCCACAAAGGCAGAGTGCAACTTCCAACACTTGGACAGGGGCAGTAATTAGTCTATAAAGTGCCTTCCTTTACTTAGATTAACCTTGTTTACAAAATAAAGTTGAGTGCTAAACTGAATTTGTAAACAGCAAAATTAGTTAGAAAGCAGACAAATTCACAGAGTTGTCACCGAATCACTCAGGGTCCACGTGAGTTGTCCCCAAATAACCTAGGGTCCACGTGAGTCATCACCGAATCACCCAGGGTCCACGTGAATTGTCACCGAATCACCCAGAGTTCATGTGAGTTGTTAAAATTGCCTAGGGTCCATGTGAGTTGTCACCGAATCACCTAGGGTCCACATGAACTGTCCAGGCTCAACCTGGCGGTTGGAAACATGCATGTTCAACCAGTTTATTTTTGGCCAATCTGCCTTGCTTGAAAGATAAAATTTAAATTCATGAAAACACTGCCAGAGGCACATCAGGAAACATCTGAAAACAAGACAATGCTGAATAGAAATGAATGGTGGATCTCCCGCAAATTAGCAGTAACCCCCTTCCCCCAATTCCAGAATTTGGACACAAGTTACTAACAGCATAAATTACAGAGGAAAACATAAAAGTTATCAAGGAATGAAAAATGAATGGCTGAAAATATTTATTCTTACCAATCATATTGGTCAATTTGGTTTTTATTATTTATTTTTCTATCTATTTACTTGTTTATGTTAAATTCTGTTCCCTGCCCATTGCATACTGAGGAGGAAAGGGCGTAATAGCAGGAGTAGGGTGGAGAGAGAGGAGGAGGGCTAGAGATTGGAGAGGAAACGCCAGGAAAGGGAAGAGGAAATCAGAAAAGGAGAAAATAGGTGTATACAACTTGGAAAGTGAAGACAAACAGGAGAAATTTCACGCACACCCAAACAAACTTATTTTATAATAGAAGCCAAGTCTCCTCTGATTTGTCCTTCTGATTGTCACCAGGCGTTTCAGTGGGAACAACTGTGCACCCGCTGGCAGGTGCCCTCCTGGCACCTCTCAGTTGGCTGTTCCTGGGCACGTGTTGTTAAACACGCGAGGGCCCAGGCAGGCAGGGCGGCGCTGACTCCTCCATGGCGGGCCCCAGAACTGAACGAGCCGCAGCTCACTGCTGACCCAGGAGAGCCCGCCGGACTCACTTCCGAAAATGTCTCCTTGCTCTTTTTACACACAGCAGCGCCAACGCCAGCTATTGAAGAGTGGTAACAAAGAGCGATGGAGGGGTGGCAAGATCGCGGTTCCATTTCCTGCATTTTACAAATAGACAACTTGCAAAGGAGGCCGCTGGAAAAAATGTGAGCTTGGCTGCTGGATCCGTCTCTTCAAGGCAGGCCTGGCCGTGGGAGCCAACCTTAGCTTTGCCCTTTATCCAGCAAGTGTGTGTTGAGCACCTACTGTGTGCCGGGTTCCCTAGCAAGAGCAGTAAAACTAGGACCCTTCAACAAAAGGCCCCTGAAGTCCTTTTTTTTTTTTTTTNTTTTTTTTTTAAAAATTTTTTTTGGGGAATTGGGGGATGGGAACAGTGCTGGGGAATTGGGGGAAGGGGAACAGACAAGTTACTGTCATTTTGTTTTTAAAGATTTTTATTGGGGAATTGGGGGATGGGAACAGTGCTGGGGAATTGGGGGAAGGGGAACAGACAAGTTGCTGTTATTTTGTTCTTCAGTTTAGTTGCGGAGAACGTAGCTCCACTGGCCCAAGTTGGCACCATCATTGCACTCTTCCCGGGTGAGGCGGATCAGTCGCCGGCTTCTGGACGGCCGCTCACTGCGGCTGCTGGCCGTTCACGCTGGCTGCTGGCTACACACGGTAGCCCATGGCAACCCACTGCCACAGGGGCTGCAGCCCACGCCGTCACCGGCGACCCACGGCAGCCCAGCCCCAGGCCGAGCTGCCGTTCAGCATCTTAGCTGTGGAGGGCAGTGTCACTGGCCCTCATGTGGGATCCTAACCGGGGTCCTCCGGCGTCCCAAGCCAGCTCCCAACCATCGCGCCACTCGGCCGGCCCCCCTGAAGTCCTTTTGAAACACATTTCCCCCAAATAAAGGATGAGCAACTTCCTACATGTAGAGTCTTTCTTTCCTTCAACATTTTTTGTTGTTACATTTTTTTATAAAAAAAAATTATGCAACACATTTTTTTGTGATGATGAAGTTTAAAGGGCTATAGGGAGATTTGGGAAACTTTATACACTTAAAAGAGAAGAAAAGTTCAAAGATGAGTTCAAAGACATTTCAATTAGATTCAAGGAATAAGGGACTGACCCGTGTCTATTTAGCAGCATATGAACTAAGTGCTTTAAGTGAATTTCTCAGTTAATAGAAATATTACCCTTCAGGTACCTATTTAAAAACATTTCTAAACACTTAAGGCAAAATATTTTTAAAACTCAGCCTTGGAATAGTGAGATGAGGTACAGTAATCATAATTAATGTTCATCTTTCCTGAGTCAGCATGAGTGTAAGCATCAACTGGCAATTGTGTCTGTGGTACAGGGATGTCCCAGGGCCAGGGGACAGCGTCATCCTAACAGGTAGTGGTGTGCCATTTGGTGCACGTGCCTGAGTGTACAGTTTGATTTTCCTTTTCTTGTGCGATCTTTTAGAAGCTGCAATAGCAAAAATAAATTACTTTCTCTTTTAGTCAAATACCATTATCTTAAAACAGTCTATGTGCCAGTAAACTAGTAATTAAACTTGTGCATTAGGTAAATGGGCAAAATAGGGACTCATTTCAATGAGAACATGCGGGTCTCTTCTGTTGAGTACAGGGCATGGACCATTTTTTGTTTTTCTTCTTTTTTTTTAAAGATTTTTTTTTTAATTGGGGATTTGGGGGATGGAAACAGCGCTGGGGAATTGGGGGAAGGGGAACAGACAAGTTGCTGTCCTTTTTGTTCTTCGGCCTAGTTGTGGAGGATGTTGCTTCACTGGCCCAAGTTGGCACCATCATTGCGCTCTTCCTGGGTGAGGCAGATCAGTTGCTAGCTTCTGGATGGCTGCTCACTGCGGCTGCTGGCTGCTCACGCTGGCTGCTGGCTACACAGTGGCCCATGGCAACCCACTGCAGCAGGGGCTGCAGCCTACACTGCCGCTGTCGACTCATGGCAGCCCAGCTCCAGGTTGAGCTGTTGTTCAGCATCTTAGCTGTAGAGGGCAGTGTCACTGGCCCTCATATGTGGGATCCGAACTGGGGCCCTCTGGCGTCCCAAGCCAGTTCTTAACCATTGCGCCACTCGGCCGGCCCAAAAAGTGCTTGGTTTAATTGATTCTGTACTGAGCGTCCATAGTCTCCCCCTTTTTGTTTTATTAATTGATTTTTGAGTGATCTATGGGCACGTTCAATAATTCCTTGACTTTGTGGATTATAAGGGAGACCTGTGAGATGCTGGATCTGAAAAGTGAGACAAAAGTTTTGAGAGGCTTTGCTAGTATAGCTGTGGCCATTATCAGTTTTAATGACCTTTGGGGTGCCCATTATGGCTAATGCCTGGAAGCAGTGACTAATAACATGTTTAGTTGCTTCTCTGTTTCTAGCAGTAGCAAATAGAAACCCTGACTTGGTGTCAATTACTGTATGAACATAAGGAGTGTTTTTGAAGCTTGGGATGTGAGTGACATCCATCTGCCAAATATGGTTAAGGAGTAGCCCTCACGGATTTACTCCTAAAAGTGGCTCAGGGAGCAGGTTAGAATAATTGGTGCACTGTTTGACTATCTGTCTAGCCTGCTCACGCGTAATCTTGAACTGATGTCTGAGTGACTGAGCATTTTGGTGATGAAGTGCGTGTGAGCATGTGGCCTTTTGTAGTGGATCCTCCGGAATGGCAAAGAACGTCTGAACTGGTGGATCTAGTGATTGGGTGGCAGAGTCTGCGCCGGCATTGCCTGTAGACAAGGGACCTGGAAGGTCAGATTGAGCTCTAATACGTCCAATATAGAAAGGCTGTTGTCTAGTTAGAATGGCCTGTTTTAATTGGTAGAACATGTGAAAGAGCTCTTCTGTGGTAGCTGAACTGATGTGTGCAGTCTCTATAACCTTGCAAACACTGAAAACATAATGACTATCTGTATAGAGATTTAAAGGTTGGCATGAAAACATCTGTAAAGCCCAGGTAACGGCCGCAAGTTCTACCCGCTGGGCTGAGCTGTGGCCTGTGTCCTTGGTTAAAGTTTGAGTAGGAGTATGGATGGCTGCCTTTCCATTACTGGAGCCATCCGTAAAGACCGTGACGGCGCCTGAAATAGGCTGCTTTTGTACTGCTGAAGGAAAAATGAAAGACACACATTTGGCAAACTGTATGAGTTTATTAGCAGGATAGTGACATTCGAGCTGCCCAGGAAAGTTAGCTAAAGCCACCTGACATTCAGTGGATGAGGCGTAGAGCCAAGACTGCTGACTGTTATTGTAAGGGACTATGATGACCTGAGGTTCTCTTCCAAGAAGTTATAAACATCGCCGTCTCCCCTTGATGAGGAGAGAAGCTACTAGTTCATGATATGGCTGTAGATGTTTAGCTGGAGTGATGTTTACATGGATCCATTCTAAAGGACCCATTGGTTGGTTGCCAGATCACCCCAGTAGGGGTAGGATCTGTATTACAGACAATAAGGGATACAGCTTGAGAGTGGTCAACTCAAGAGACTTGTGCTTGTTGAATAGCCTGTTCTACCTTGGTGAGAGTAAGTTTGGCTTCAGGTGTGAGTGTCCGGGGAGATGTAGGGCTAGGATCCCCCTGGAGGATTTTAACAATGGTTGTAAATCTCCAGTAGTTAACTTTAGAAAAGGTCTTATCCAATTGATGTCATCTAAAAGTTTTTGAAAGTCATTACAGGATTTAAGATGTTCAGTCCCAAGTTGTATTTTTTGTGGCTTGATCTGTCTCTGAGTAATTATAGTCCCTAAGTAAGAGAATGGTGAAGTCTCTTGAACCTTCTCTGGGGCAATGGCTAGTCCTTCTTTTGTAAGGCTGTCCTGTAGCTTCCCATACGGCTGATACAGGATCTCTTTATTAGAATGAGAAACAAGGATATGCTTCTGGGTACAGCTGTCTTACAGGCAAGATGGCTCGGCTGACAAAAGTTTGACAGGTTGTGGGACTATTTGTCATGCCCTGGGGGAGTACTTTCCACTGAAAGCGTTGCATGGGCTCTTTGAAATTTACTGAGGGAATACTGAATGTAAAATGCTTTTTGTCCTCTGGATGTAGAGGAATGGTGAAAAAACAATCCTTTAAATCTATTATAATTAAATGATGGTCCCAGGTTGGTGGTGGGCAAGGGAACCCCAGGCTGTAGGCTTCTCATGACTTCCATGACTGCATTAACTGCTCGCAAGTCCTGTAATAGCCTCCATTTCCCTGACTTTTTCTTTATGACAAATATGGGGGTGTTCCACGGGCTGGTGGACAGCTCTATGTGTCCAGCAGCAAGTTGCTCTTGAACTAATTCTGTGGCTCCTTGAAGTTTCTCCTGAGTAAGAGGCCACTGGTCAACCAATACTGGCATATCTGTGAGCCATTTGATTTTAAGTAGGCCAGAGTGGGTTGCAGGAGATACCAAGGCACCTAAGGTCAATCCTGATACCTAGGTCCAAATGTGCCATTTTTTGGAGTGGGCTATATGGGCTCAAGCCTGCCCTGTTCTCGGGCTCCTTGTCCCTGCCCTGGAATGTATCCCTGATTGAACATGATATTGGTCGCTGAGGTGTTAGGGCTATAAATCATTACTCACATTTGGCTTAGAACAGCGGTTCTCAACCTGTGGGTCGCGACCCCTTTGGGGGTCGAACGACCCTTTCACAGGGGTCACCTAAGACCATTGGAAAACAAAAAGATATTTACATTACGATTCATAACAGTAGCAAAATTACAGTTATAGAGGAGCAACGAAAATAATTTTATGGTTGGGGGTCACCACAACATGAGGAACTGTATTAAGGGGTAGCGGCATTAGGAAGGTTGAGAACCACTGGCTTATAATGTCCCGCCCCCAGAGGTTGACTGGGAGTCTTTCAAGGACAAACAGCGAGAAAGTCCCAGAGTGTCCCTCTGAATCACTCCAGGTGAGTACTCTGAAACTTCGCAAGGGTCCCTTTGCCATGCCTATGCCTTGGAGATTGGCTAACGCCTCCTGTACTGGCCAGGAGGAAGGCCAATGTTATTTGGAAATTACCGATATATCAGCTTCTGTATCAATGAGACCTTGAAATGACTTGCCATCTATTACTAAATTTAAAGTAGGACGTTCAAGCCCGATTCGTTGGACTCAGCACGCATCGGAAGACCAGAAACCTCAGGAGCCGCGTGTCTGTTGAGAAGCGGTCCCACCTGTCTTTACAGTGGGAAGGAGGACTAATTGAGCTATTTGTGGATAGAACCTGAATTACAACTTTTGAGGACCAGGCCATAGTTTTTATTTCCCCAGTAAAATCAGAATCTATGACTCCAGGGAAAACCTGAAGTCCTTTCATGGTCCAACTACTTCGGCCGAGAAGGAGTCCCACTGTGTTAGGCAGTAGAGGGCCGTCAACTCCAGTGGGAAAGGCCTGCGGACCCATACCTGGTGTTAATATGAATCTGGCAGAGGGACTGAGGTCCAACTCTGCGCTCCCTGGGGTGGCGCGGCGTAACTGCTGGATGGTGCCCCGCTCTGATTGCCTACAGGTACCGGAGGCATTAGAGCAAGAGCCCCTATTGTTTGGTGCGGCTGGGGCTGGCCCCACTTCGGGTTTCCCGAAAAAGCCTGTCCATTAACATCAAACTGAGACCAACAATCATGTGCCCAGTGCTTCCCCTGTCTACATCTGGGACAAACTTTGGGTGCACGGCCTGGCCCTGTTGTTTTGGCCCTTCCCTGGGGGGGATATAGAAGGGCATTCCCTAGAGAAATGGCCTATCTGCTCGCAGGAGTAACAACCCACTTCCCTGCGGTTTCGCTCTCTCTTTTGGTGGAGCCTGGCCTGTGGCAAATTAAGTGTTTTTGTTTTTTGTAACGCCATGGCAATAGCATTACCTTGAATGTAGGATGGATCTACATCCGCGCAAAGGCGGATAAATTCTGCTAAAGTTCCTTTCTTTCTATGAAGGCTGAATTATGGCTTTACATGTGGAATTAGCATTTTCATAAGCCAGTTGTCTTGCAAGAATTTGTCCTGCCCCAGCATCACTAACTAACCGATGGATAGCCTGTAGGAACCTGGAGACAAAATCCTGGAACGGTTCATCTGGGCCTTGTCTAACATTGGAGAAATCCTCTGGTCTTGGCCCCTGAGGTACGGAGAGCCTTCCAGGCCTTAATAGCACAGAAATTAATTTGCTGATAAGCCTGTAAAGTATATCCTACCTGATTATGTAGTCCCGTAAATACCCCTTCTTCCGGGAGCATATCGGCCGTAATGGCAACTTGATGGTGAAAATTTCCCTCTGCTTGCTGTCTGCATAGATCTGCGAACTCAGACTTCCAGAGCAAGTAATCACCTCCATTTAGGGACGCTTTTGTTAACATTGACCAGTTGTTGGGTGCCATCATTGTCCCCTGTGATAGTCTCAAGCAGCGCCATCGTGAAAGGTGCAGTTGGCCCATATTGTGAAACTGCTGTTTTGGGCTCCTTAAGCGTCTTAAAAGGAATTGCAGTGTGATCCTGCATTGTTTGCCCTGGGTTGTTGGGATTGGGAGTCTCAATTACCGGAAAACACATTCTTTGGAATCCCTGAACATCCTCGCCCCTCTTGATGGCCTGTCGAATCCCCCCGGGTTAGACATGTCTCTGGGACGACACCCTTTGGTCTAGAAGCCCATAGGGACAAACGCCGAGGAGGCAATGGATGCGTTTTTTGGCTCATCCCAGAACTAATGCTGTACTCACAAGCGAAGCTGTCTCGTTCTCATCGCCCTTTTCATCCTCCTCAAAGGACCCCTCTCTCTCAGGATCATACTGCTGTTCCTCCCTAGCCATCTCCTGAAAATATTCAGGCGGCAGGGATTCATCCTGGGGCCCTTCCTTCTCCTCACTTTCTCATTCCTGGGACTGAAGCCCTTCATGTTCTGCGATGGTACATTTCAGCCTTTCTGCTGTAGTCTGAGGCTGTTTTTCTGGGAGGTGTGAGGCCTCTGGTCTGGCATCGAGACTATCATGGACCAATGTCCAAAGTGAAAATGTTTCCATCGGCCGCATACCGTTTGCATAGCTGTTCTCCAACCCTATCCGATAGGCTGGAATCAATGGTGCCCTCCTCAGGGAACCAGGGACAGGTGTCCTGAATGTAAACAAGAAATTTTTCTAGCTGCTGTATTGTAATGTGACTACCCCGATTCTGAAGCATAGCTTTGAGCATGTGCATAAAGCTGATGGTCTTTTTACCCTGGCTGCCCCATGTTTTTCTCCCGAACCTATTGTCTTATTCCTACGGGAACAAAATGGCCGGTTTTGTTTTCCCCTACTCCTATATGCTATATACAAGTGGACTACTTAGTCTTATACCTTAATCCTTCAACCCCTTACTCACCTTCTTGTCGTCGTGGTGCACACCTTGTCCGAGGGGAGGCTCCTCACTTCACACTGTAATCAATCCGTGTCCAGGTCCTGAGGGTCCCTGTTCCGGTACCACTTGATGAGACCCACTTGCCCAGCCAGGGAGCCCCGGCTGCCCTGAGAGGATCGGAGCAAGGAGCAGAGAAACGAAAGAGACGGAAACAAAAGTTGGGCTTGGGAGGTTCACTGACTGCTGACTGATAAGTCAGTGATCCAGTTTATTGATTACACAAAGCTTATATAGCATGAGGAACTTCCTCATAGCAGGGATCAGTTCCCTTAAAGGCAGGGGGGCTTGGGGGACCACAATCCCCTAAGCAATGGTAAGTATAGTAAATCGAAAGTGTCCACAAACCCATACGTGTTAGTTAGCAACAGGTTAGTCTTCTGATTCTTTTTATGGCACTGGCGGTGTGTTGAGCTGTCACTTGTCTCCGGCTAGTAGCGCAGTTTTCTAGGCTATCTCAGACTGCTCACCCAGCTTGCAGCCCGAGGGTCCCTGACTGCTCCCAGTCAGCTCCCAACAATGCTGTCCCCACGTGGGGATGTGACAGGGTTAGAAGCTCCTGCAGCTTCCGCTGGAGGCCATGGGTTCCGCGGCGGCCCTGGTGAGCGGTGGGCTTGTGCTGCTTCTAGCTGAAGCGAGCACCCTCTGCCCTCAGGGGTGCTGACTTCATGGCTTGGGCCCTTATATTTTTCTCTTATCCCCCATTTTTCTTTATTTCCATTTCACCCAGTTTTGGTTTTGTTTCTAAGCTCAGCCCCTGCTTCCACCAGCCCTATGGGCTCCTTCCGAAGACCCAGCGGCCAATGGAGGAGATTTGTTTTTGTCTCCAGTACCCTTTTTGGGGGTGGCTGCTCGAGCATCCACCTGACACTAATTTTGAAATCTCCCTAAGGTTGAGGTCTGAGTAATCTAAACATAAAAGGAGACAAAATATTTTATCTTAACCCATTTTCAGCTTTTAGACATCCAGGCCCACATCAGTGTAGCTTGGACAAGCACAATGACAAGCGCTTTTCAGATGTTAATTATAATTATGTTTCCGTTTCACTGACACCTTCACAAGCAAATTCTGTGAGATCAGATGAAATTTTCAGTAGATTCTTCCTGCCAAATGTTTTCTCATGTTGAAAACGTAGCATCTTTTTTTCAGCTTGTGTTATAATAGCGCCAGTGAAATAATTACCTCCAACCAACAAGGTTAATGGACATCTCAGGATCTGTGATTTTAATTCTAAGAAGATTTCAGCACTAATACTGAGCTTTGTAGGAAATGATCACAAAGGGACATCAATTATAATGGAAAGTTCAGATACTTCTCACTGCCGCTATGTCCATCCATACCCAAACCATCAAACTCATCTGGTACGTGGAGGCACATGATCGTTGGAAAAAGCTGTTTGTCACATTTCATTATCTTGGGTGCTGTAAGAAAAGGAAGTGACCATAGACAGTGCTGCCGTGGACTCAGCCCCCACAGGTGCTCAGACCCACACCCGGAGAGCTGACTGGGCGCTGGGAGGAGCGGGCATGCCAAAGGCCACCGGCAGGCGTGTTGAGGGCCACCAAGTCCCCGCTAGTCCTGTGTAACAGACCCTACCCTTGGAAACGAGGGGAGCCAGTTATTCTCCATGCATCCTGGCTGATCAGGAAGAAGAAAAACATGTTGTGATAATCTCTTATAAATAAAGTTGCCACTCTTCCTCAGCTCACAGAAGCTTTTGGAGGCCAAAGGCATAGCGGAAGATGTCAGCTGGGGTCAGAAAATGGTATGGAGTCCTGATTTGCCACCCACTGTCAGTGATTTGGGGCAAAATACCCGAAATCTCTTGAGTCTCAAATTCTTCACCTTAACATGCTTAAAGTGTGCATTGTTTTGAAGGATCAAAAGAGATAATGAAAATGAACTTACTTTCTAAATTTTAAAAGCACTTTGTAAATGTTAGATTTGTGTAATGCTGCTAATGAAAGCATCCTCTGACTGCCATTCCGAGGCTGCCCACGGCCAAGTCACATGGTTGTCTTTAACCTGGGTCCTTCTGGCTGGAGGGCTGATTCCAAAGGAAAGGTAATGTCCTCCTGGAACAGGGGAAAGAAAATTATGTTTTTTAATTAGCCGTGTAACCAGAGTCAAATACCACCCAGGCAGCGCCTGTCTCCCTGGGGTGCCCATCTCAAGGTTTCCTCTGATTATTTGAGTCTCAAATGTGTAGATGTCAATCAGGATTAGGTATAGAGAGAAGTAACTTTAAAAACTTTATAGCTGCACCTGGAATATTTACTTAAAATCTGCACGCGTGTGCAAGCGCGCGCGCGCGCACACACACACACACACACACACACACACACACACACACGAACAAACACATACACACCCTAAATATTGAGATGACTATACCAGCCTGGAGAAAGAAATGAGCAAATAAATTTGTGCCAAAGGCAGAGGCTTAGAAATTTGATTAACTGGCTCTTCTTTATAGCCATTTATTTTTCTCTTGGGGAGCTTTCTATTTCTCTGCCTCATTTTATTTTTGGTGGAGAGACATTTGATTTGGTGGGTGGTGGCTATGAGACCATTCTCAAACTTGGGTCCCTAGGTAATCTATTGTTTAATGAAGGAAAGGCTTATTAAGAAAAAGGAAGTAAAGCATGGGAAGAACAAACACACCTCGTAGATGGTAGCTGCTGGCAAGTTGCAGTGACACCCCTGTGTCTCCTGACCCCCAAAGCTCCAGATTTGTCAAAGAAAACCAGGGCTTCAGTAAGGAACAAGGAGCGTCATGGGAGCATTCAGGGGGATGAGCCCTCTGCCCCCCTCACAGCAGGGAGCCAGGGATCACTGGGTGAGGACACACCCCAGACTCCAAGAAGATTCCAGAGTATAGACAGGCAGAGAGACGGAGCCAAGAATGGGGATATGAGAGCCAAACACCCTGACCTCCACACGCTACCATATCTACAGCTTTGCCTAATGGTGGTAAACGGGTGGTTCATATTAAGTGAACATGATTTAACTCATTTCCAGGTCCTATGTGATATTTGAAGGAAAGAGTAATTGACTAGAAGGACTAAGTCTATTTTATTTCTGAAATTCTAGTTAAGACTCAAAATATTAGCAAAAGGAGAGTACAGTTTCCAAAACTGCACAAAATTTTAATTAAAACTTCTCACCAGGTGTTAACTGTATAAAAGGAATGATGAGTGTTGAAAATACCTGAAACATCGTTCATTTCCTCATTCAGCACGTTTCCCAAGCAACTACTATGTATCAAGCCCCAGATATTTAAAGATGCTTCTAAACTACTTGGGGAAGGCAGACAGTTACACCACAGTCTTCTAGGTGTTTGGACACTGGTGGCGTGGGGGGCGGGTGGAGAGGTGAGGTGGGCATGGAGGGGCTGCGGGGTTTCCCAGAGGAGGTGTCAATCCTGAACCAAGGCGACCTGCTCACAGAGCCAGTCTGTGACAAGAGAGGAGCTTGTGTCAGACGGTACATCAGCAACGCACCACTTCCTTCATCAAGGAAGTCTTGCTAAGAAAGAGAGAGAACTAAACTACTTTGCTTAGTGATGCAGTGGGTTTAGGTTGTGACATAGGCTCCGTATCTTTTCCCAAACCAAGACCAGGCTGACCCAGGCCAGCAGCTGGTCTGTGGACCATGCTTGGAGCACGGTGCTAGGGGAAGACTCAGGGTTGATCCGGGAGAGGGAAGGAGTGGAGTCCCACAGAGAGAACAGCCGGGTAAAGTCGAACTGGCCAAGGCCTCCCGTAGCCAGAGTGCACAGCGGTTCAGTGGGACGGGGTGTCAGGCCCAGGTTGGCAGGGGCCAAGCTTGTTTTCACTGAAGGAAGCACGGACGTGAAGCAACGTCATTCCTGCTGCCATCGGCAGCTCACACCAGCCTCCTGTGAAAAATTCCCGAAGCAAACGTTCTGCGGAACTCGGAACTCAAACAAGGAGGTTTCTTCCTCAGCCTCTGAGGCCGGAAGGCCCTATTCCTTCCTGGGACACCCGGCGGCGTTTGGCAGAAACAGGATAAAACGGGCCCAACAGCGACATCTATGGGCCACTCCCAGGTTTCCTGATTCGGAAAACTCGGTTTCTATCTGCTGTGTCTGTAGAGCCACATGGAGGTTTAGCTACTTTACAAAGGAAGAGAACACTTACCACTTTAATGAGTCCATTCCTTTACAAACAGCGTGTGTTCTCTCTAATAATTACCTTTAAAAACCCAAATCCCCCTGGATATGGATAAAGCTAAGCTTGACTTAGTTTTAACTCAAGACTGAGTTGGACTCATTTATTAGCTGCTTTCCTCCGGGAATAAAGACATTTGCTCAGTGTGGGTTCCCAGGCCCGCTGAGACAAAGCTGGAAAGTCGGTAAGTAAAAAGGTGCATGAAACAAGCTCCACAGACCACACTGTGCCCAGAGCCAATCCCAGGGGACCCTGCGAGCACACCCTCAGGGAGATGCGAGAACCTGGGTGTTCTTGGGTTCACGGAGCAGTTCTTCTCGAGATGTTGTAAATATGACTCATTGATGCCATTTCCAAGAATATTTCACTTTCTGTCGGTTTCCCAGGAAATCTTTCTTTTGTTCGGAGCCCTGAGAAAGGACACGGAGAGTTACTTCCCTTTTCACGCCCCTGTCTGGAGCCAGTGCTCGGGAGGGAGGGGCAGAGCTCTGTGCAGCTGTGGGGGGCACCTGAGCTGGTGGGTGGGCTTCTGTGTCCCTCGGGGACGCCCACTTATGCTGGGCAGGCAGTGGATAGAATATGGCAGTTTTAAAAAAGAAACGTTAACTATAGAAAATGGACAATGCTTAAATTACGGCCCTGCTTTCCAGCCAGGAGGGCACAAGGACAACACAGATCCAGAAATACTGGAATTGCAGGAGGGACGGACCCCTTCTTATCCCTTGTCAGGTGACGGAGGACACCTGGAAGAACAGGTGTTTGCACGTGAACCTCTCCGGAACATAAAGAGAGCAGCCTGGGAACAGGGGAGAGAAAATTATGTTAAACGCAGGAGCTTGGTTTTGTCCTGCAGGTCCAGACGGAGAAGAATGGCAATTCTCTGGAGGAAAAGAGAAGCGGACAGTGTGGCATCAGTGATTGTCCTTGCTTTGCGCCAGGCTGAGCAATCTCAATATAGGAACTCAGTTTGCAGCACTTCTTACTCTCTCCGGTGGGTTCGGTGCAGCCCTGGCAAAGCCGGTCCTGCTGAAAGGAGCCTGACCTCACAGGATAGACCTGCTCCTAGAAATTTCTCTGTGTGTGAAATATTTGCCAACTAGAAGTTTTCAATAATTTATCCTCACTAAGTGGCAGGCACTGTGATAAATACTTCACATAGGTTGTTGTTGTTTTTTTTTCCAATTACCATTGACATACCATATTATATTAGTTTCAGGTGTACAACACAGTGATGAGACATTTATATAACTCACAAAGTTATCACCTGGATAAATCTAGTACCCATCTGACACCATACATAGGTATTACAATATTATTGACTATATGCCCCATGCTGTACTTTACATCCCCTTGACTATTTTGTAACTACCAACTTTTACTTCTTAATCCCTTCTCCTTTTTCACCCCCTCCCACCTGGGAGCCATTAGTTTGTTCTCTTTATCTTTGAGTCTATTTCTATTGTGTTTGTTCATTTATCCTGTTGTCTAGATTCCACATATAAGTGGAATCATGTGGCATTTGTAGTTCTCTGATTTACTCCACTCAGCACGATACCCTCTAGGTCCAGCCAGGTTGTTGCAGATGGCAAGATTTCATTCTTTTTTATGACTGAGTAATATTCCATTGTATATATGTACCATTCATCCATTGATGGACATTCATCGATTGATGGACACCCAGGCTGCCTCCATATCTTAGCTATTGTAAACAATGCTGCAATGAACATATGGATGCACATGTCCCTTTGAAGTAGCGTTTTGGGTTTCTTCAGATAAATACCCAGTAGTGGGATTACCGGGCCCTTCTTTTCTCTTGTTATAGTCTTTGTTTTAAAGTCTGTTTTGTCTTGTATAAGCATTCCTACTCCAGCTTTGCTTGTTTGTCTCCTTTTTCATGAAATATCTTTTTCCATCCCTTAATTTTCAGTCTGTGTGTGTCTTTCGATCTGAAGTGAGTCTCTTGTAGGCAGCATATGTAAGAGACTTGTTTTCTTATCGGTTCAGCCACCCTATGTCTTTTGATTTGAGCATCTAATCCATTTACATTGAAGGTAATTGTTGATAGAGATGTAGTTATTGCTGTTTTAGTATTCATATTTTTTATCTTTTTTTCTTCTTTTTAAAGAAGTCCCTTTAACATTCCTTGTAATACTGTCTTGGTGGTAATGAACTCCTTTAGCTTTTTCTTGTCTGGGAAGCTCTTTATCTGTCCTTAGATTCTAAATGATAGCTTTGCTGGGTAGAGTAACCTTGGTTTTAGGTCCTTGCTTTTCATCACTTTGAGTATTTTGTGCCAATCCCTTCTGACCTGCCAAGTTTCTGTCGAGAAATCAGCTGACTATCTTATGGGAGCTTCCTTGTAGGTAACTAACTTCTTTTCTCTTACTGCTTTTAAGATTCTCTCTTTGTCTTTAACCTATGCCATTCTAATTATAGTGTGCCTTGGTGTGGACCTGTTTGGTTTCATCTTGTTTGGGGCTCTCTGTGCTTCCTGGGCTTGTATGTTTATTTCCTTTACCAGGTTAGGGAAGTTTTCAGTCATTATTTCTTCAAATAGGTTCTCAACCCCTCACTTTCTCTCTTCTCCTTCTGGTACCCCAGTGATGTGATTGTTGGCACACTTAATGTTGTCCCAGTGGCCCCTTAAACTATCTTCATTTTGGGGGGATTCTGTTTTTCTTTTTCCTGTTATGCTTGGGTGTTTTCTGCTGCCTTATCTCCCAGATTTCTGATTCAAACCTCTGCTTCATTTAATTTACTGTTGATTCCCTCTAATGTATTCTTTATTTCAGCAATTGTATTTGGCATTTCTGACTGTTTGTTTGTTTCCTAGCTCTATTTTTATGTTTCCTATTTCTTTTTGTTGAAGTTTTCACTAAGATCATTGAGCATCCTTACAACCAGTGTTTTGAATTCTGCATCTGGTAGATTGCGTGTGTCAATTTTGTTTAGTTCTTTTCCTGGAGCTTTGTTCTGTTCTTTCATTTGGGACATGTTTCTTTGTCTTTACATTTTGGCTGCCTCCCTGTGTTTGTTTCTATGTATTATGCAGGGCTGCTATGCCTCCCAGATTTTGTAGAGTGGCGTTATGTAGTAGGTGTCCTCTAGGGCCTCATGGTTCAGTTTCCTTAGTTACCTCAGCGGGGTGCTGCATGTCCCTTGTGTGGGTTGTGTGTACCCTTCTATGGTAGTTGAGCCTTGGTTGCTGATTGCTCATCCATGGGAGGGATTGACCCTCAGGCTGATTGGTTGGGACTGGCTGTGACTACAGTGGATGAGCTATTGTACAGGGGCTGACCCTATGGAGCATAATTTGCTTTAGCAGGGCTCTGGTGCTTGTGCAGTCTGCCCTTTGGGTATCATCTGTGGAGGTGGCTGGGTGGTTCTCCAGCTCAGTTGGAAGTTGGCCACTGGACATGCCAGCCCTGGGCTTTCTGGGAGGGGCCCCACCATAGGCAAGGTCAGGTGTTGCCTGTGCCCTACCTGGTGCCACCTGGAATGAGCCACAAAGTGATCAGCTGCCACCCACGCTGGGCTTGGAGTACCTAGGAGAAGCCAAGTTGAAACCAAGGCCAGCTGCCGCTGATACCAGGCTTGTGGCTGCTTGGCAAGAGGTACAGGGCACTCTGAGACCAGATCTACTTGTTTAGAGTTTGTGAACCTTTGAGAGATTTTAGGAAAGTCTGCAGCATGAGCCAAGACAGGCCATTTGTATGAAAAAGCCACTGGAAGCAGTGTGGGTGGGCCTGCAAGTTAGGTGGGGCAAGGTCTCAGGGAATCACCAGGGTGGAGCAAATGGTGTTAGCCAGATTGATGGAGATGCAGATATGGCAGCCGCCTATGTCTGCATGCTGGGTGGGGAAGGGCTCAACAAGGGAACAATGGCTTCTGCCAGCACTTTTGTCCAGGAGAAAGTTGCCCCTCTAGTCCTCATCCTGAAGCTAGACAATTCCGATCCTCCCCATATATCCTTGGCACCTTTCAAATTGCTGCCCCAGTGCTGGAGCTCAGTGGGAATGAGTCCGTCTGTGAGTAAATCTATGCATGGGCCCTTTAAGAGGAGTGCCTGGAACTCCAGCCACTCTCTGTCTCACTCAGCTACAATCTCCCTGGTATTCCCAGCCAGAAGTGTGGGGACTTATCTCTCTGACACTGGAACCATGAGCTGCGGAGCCTGGTGTGGGGCTGGGGTCTCTCATGCCTCAGGGGGGACTTCTGAAGCCAAAATATCCTTCCCAATTTCTAACTGACCCAGGGGACCAGCCTGTTCCATGTCTCTGCCCCTCCTATCAGTCGCAACGTGGCTGATTCTGTATGTCCTTAGAGGTAGAACTTCAGTTCAGCTAGACTTCAGGTGATTCTCAACGATGGTTGTTCTATAGTTTAGTTGTCATTTTGATGTAGTGGGGAGAGGATGCAAGCACAGCGTTTACCTACTTTGCCATCTTGACCAGAAATAATTTCTGTTGTTACAATTACTATCACACCCATTTTATAAGTTTGAAAATTAAAGCTTTGAAATGTTTTAATGTTGCCCAAGATACACAAGTCTGTGGTAGAGGTAGAATTTAGACTCCAGTCTTTCATTCTTGAAACTGCCTTGTTAAATTGCTTGACTCTGCCTCCATCAGGCCTCTTTTCAGATGTGCTTTCTCCATCCTTGGGGCCAGCCCTCCATGGCTGGAGCTCCTGATCCTTTGAGGATTGTTTTTCTTCCTATTGCTAAATGAGGCTCTCTGCTCTCAAACAATTCTCACACCTCAGACCCTCAAAGAAATTCTAGAATCCCATCCAATACCCAGAGCATCAGCATTTCCTGGAACTAGCTTTTAGGATCTAAGTGGCAGACGCTGCATCTTTAAGTTTATGCTACAAACTGTGAACACTTGAGGAATTATAAAATTCAGTGAATGTTTATCACACAACTATCTTCTTCCCCAACCTTCCTCCACCAAAGAACATTTGTAAAAATTTATAAGTAATGTCTCTTTCTCTTGGTTTTTAGGGGGGGAAATAATCTCTAGATGAGAATTATTTACATAGGTGATAATTGAAAGTTCTAATATTTTTGGACACAAATTATTATTACAGCAACCTGGTATAATGGAAAAAGCTCCAGATTAGAGAATGGGAGATCTGAATTTCATTCCCTGCTCAGCCACCAACTCACCTCTGGACCGATGGCCAGCTGCTTACTTCTCAAGAGGTTCTGTTTTCCCATCTGGATAATTTGAGGGGTAGAGTACATGCTCTTTCAGGGCCTTTTCAGCTCCACCATTCTATTATCACAGTCATCAAATATCAACAACCATTTTAAATCTGAGAAGCACATGTCTATTAGGTGATAAATGTCTTGTTTGCTTCATGGTAGACATAGTCCCTCTGAGGGTCTGTGGTATGCTAATGAGGGAGGGTTTTTTCTCTACCTGGACACTGCTTTTTGCTTTTCAAAGCTGACAAGAAGAAAAAGCATACATAGTAGCTAATAAATACCAGACACTGTGTTAGGAACATAGCATGTATTATATATTCTCATCAAGGGTGAGGGGTGGAGAGGACCGTCTCTAATGTATGCGTTTATTTCTTTAAGAACTATTTCCTGAGAGCTTCCAACATGCTGATGTTGTTTTAGATGTTAGAGATACAACAGTAAATGAGAGATAAAACTATGACATTATGTAAATACCAAGTTATCCCACAAATATTTATTAAATGCCTACCATGCGTCAAGTGCTTTGCTAGCTGTTGGAGATATCAGAGTGAACAAATCTCTGACCTCAACACATTTACAAATTAGCAGACTAAAACAATGAATGGACAACGTTGATAACACGTAAATGCTCTAGAAATACTGGAGGGACGTACAATAGCGGGAAATGCACCTTGACCTTCATCTGGTCAAAGCATGAGTGAAAGATGCTTCTGAATGCTGCAAATTGGAAGTGATCTCTTTGCTTATTTACTCAAGTCCAAGATTCTGCCCCTGACCTAGCTTCTTTTAGAAGACAAATTTAGGTAAAGAATAATGAGTATAGCATCTCCACTTGTATATCTTTATCTTTCTCCCTCTTCTGTTATAAATGGATTTTTTGTTGTCAATGCTGTTCATGTCTTTTTGTGAGACAGCACTGATGCACTCATTGTTCAAGCCCTGTTCTTTGAGGTATTGGATTCCAAATAGCCTTGGGTTGTCACTAGCTCAGCGTATTATGAATTACCCACAGGCAACAAGGTCGAGAAGAAACCATCATCCTTCTTTATTCAGCTCAATTTGAAACTATTGGAAAGTGATCCCACTTCACATCCTCGTCAATCTTTATAAGATTCTGGAAATGAACACAGTAGAGCCAGATGGTTGATATGCCTGGAAACATTCCATGGTTACACAGTCTAGATTTAAGCAATTAATGGTTAAAAAAATAAATGTCCGGGCCGGCCGAGTGGTGCGATGGTTATGAACTCGCTTGGGATGCCAGAGGGCCCCGGTTCGGATCCCACATATGAGGGCCAGTGACACTGCCCTCCGCAGCTGAGATGCTGAACAACAGCTCAACCTGGAGCTGGGCTGCCATGAGTCGCCGGCGTCGGCGTAGGCTGCAGCCCCTGTGGCAGTGGGTTGCCATGGGCTACCGTGTGTGGCCAGCAGCCAGCGTGAGCAGCCAGCAGCCGCAGTGAGCGGCCGTCCAGAAGCCGGCAACTGATCTGCCTCGCCAGAGAAGAGCGCAATGATGGTGCCAACTTGGGCCAGTGAAGCAACATCCTCCACAACTAGATTGAAGAACAAAACGACAGCAACTTGTCTGTTCCCCTTCCCCCAACTCCCCAGCACTGTTCCCATCCCCCCAGTTCCCCAATAAAAAAAATAATAATAATAAATAAAAAAAAAATAAATGTCCTAGTCAGTTTTGAGAAAGCCATAGGTTGGGAGCATTTCAGTAAATTACAAAAGCCTCAGTATCCTCACTTCCCCAATCAAAAAAAGAAAACATTTTAAGAGGTTTGGTGTGGGAAATTCAAATAAATGCTAAAAACATAGCATTAAATTACATTTAATTTGTTACCTTTTATTGAAGGTTCTAAATTGTACTTCATATTAAAATAACTAGACTGTACTGTTCTATAAGCAAATGCCCATGTGTGATTTTTAATATGTGCTGGGAAAGAAATAAAACAATACCAAAACCACACACACACATAAAATAAATAAAATAACTAGTTATGAGAATTTCAAATTCAGGAATATAAGAGTTTATACAATCATCCTAGTTAATAGGATTGTGTGCATTTTTATATTCATTCAACAAACACTTATTGAGTGTCTACTAAGACACAGACATGCAGCCCCTGGCTACAGAGACGGATCAGCTTTGGGAAGAGAGTGAAAGCTTTGCTGAAAAGTGAATCTTTAAGTGGATCTTGAGGGACGTGTAGGAGTTTATCGGAGGACGAGATATATTTTGGCAGTGGGAGGGAGGAGACAGAGGCAGGGATGGAGCAAAGGCAGGAAAGGTGGTGCAGGCAGAAGAAAGAGCCTACACCATGGCCAGAGCCATGAAATCACATTGCAAGCTGAGGGAGCCCCAAGTCCCAGTGCTGGGGAGTGAGACAAGGCTGAGAACATCAGCTGTCACTGGTGGTAAATGAGCCTGGGTCAAGCTAAGAGAACTCCCAAATTCTGTTCCTGAAGGGAACCACCAAGAAGTTTTAAACCAGAGGGATGCAGGATAAGGCTGTTTTAGGGGGTTTCCTTGTATCACTTTCCATTGTTCCCGTTTCATTGTGCACGTATGTGGCAGTTCATCGTCTTAGCATTGCAGACCTGTGCTATCTTCATGTTGATAAATTCTCCCTTGGCACAAACCTCTCTGACTGCCAATCCCAGTAAGCCTCAGTGGCCTGTGCTTTCCTCAGGTAGTTACCACCTTTAAGGGGTTCACTATTTAACTCTGAGGCTTAATGCTTTTGTAAGGCAAAGAACCACCCACTTGATTTTTATCCAGCTTATGCATGTTGATTTTTTTAACGTGAATCAAAAACAGTGAAGGCATGTTTGCTTGTTTCAAAAGACAATTATTGATAGTTATACATGTAAAATCAGGGCCCTAAACCACTGTGGGGACTTGACCATGAGTGACAGCAGCTGGTGACTCTGGCAAGAGATGTTTCGGGTGATGGTATTTTTAGGAAATGATAGGAAAATGCCTCCTACATTAACTTTCTAGCATGAAAAAAGTTAAAAGAAAGCTTTCATAGGTCAGAACAATGGTAGTGGTAATTTTCAGATGATTAATTCGATTCTGCAATTTAAAGAATCACTTTTGTCCATTCCTTCACCTACATGCTTAAAACATTTCAAAAGACCTTCAGCTAGGGATTTAACTCTGTTTGTGATCAGTTGGCCATCGCTAGAGGTCTTTCCCATTAGTCTTCTATGCAGGTCATTGATTTGAACTGCTTGAGTTCACATGCTTGAATAGTATAGAGTAGATAGAAGCTTGGAAAAAACTTCTTAGCCCAAGAAAAAGGAGACAGAAAAGGCCAGAACATATATACTATTTGTGCAACTTGAGTAAACAAAACACTCGAGAAAGGAGGCGTGTGAGATGCTGTCCCATGGCAGCCAGCACCCTCCCCACTCCTTGCTCTGTGCTCCCACTTCCCGCAGGAGCTGCGTTCCTGGGAGCTGCATTCTCTGGACATCATGACAGCGGGGTTAGGAATCAGAAGGGCGGAAGAATCCACTCAGCTTCGCGTATCAGAAATGTAGGTTTGCAGGTTATGTAGGATTTGGAGGTTTCTGCATACACCTGTGTCTTTGAGACACCTGATCAGTTCTGTCTCCTGCCAGTCATCTACTCAGTAGGACATTGGCAGTGGCTTTCTGCAGATTTCTGCCCTGGTGGTGACAGAAGCAACATCGGTTGTAACCAAGGGTGCAGTGGTAGACCGGAAACACCGTGGTAGACCCCTGACTTTTACTTCTGTAAGCATCGGATTCCCTGTGTTAAATCCCATCGTATTTAAAACACCTAGAGTGGGGGCCGGTCGAGTGGCTCAGTTGGTTAAGAGCTCGCTCAAGAGTTTGAGCTCTGAGCAACAGCGGTTTGAGTCCAGCCCGAGCTGAGCAGCCACTGAGCTGCCAACAGGTGGCAGGATGGCTCAGCTAAAAAAAAAAATAAAATAAAAAAAAATAAAAAAAATAAAACACCTAGAGTGGTTTCTATGTTTCTTTCCGCATCCTGACTGATACAGAGAGCCTATATTTAAATTATTTTTAAATTGTCAAATATTAGCCCCTCTTTTTAAGGCTATTTACCATGAATTGTTAAAAGATAAAATTGTTTTAAAAAAAAGATAAAAATAGTTAAAAGATAAATTGTTAAAAGATTAATCTCATGCTGTTTGCTCTTACAAGCCAAACATTTACTTACAAAGAATTAAGCCTTTTTCTAGTATTTTACTTTACTTGGTGGTTCATTACAAAATCAAGTTCCCCAAGAATTCCTTCCTCACTGGTTGGATTCCTGTTTGCAAACTATAATAGGGATTAAAGCAGTGGTTCTCAAAAGGGGAAGGGCGACTTTGCCCCCCAGGAGACATTTTGGGTTGTCACATTGAGGGTGAGGGTGCCACTGACATCTAGTGGGTGGTTCGTATCCCACAATGCACAGGACAGCCCCCACTACAAAGAATTATCAGGCCCAGAATGTCACAGCACCACAGTGGGAAAACCCTCGTTTAAATAAAGCGTAGCTTCCTACAATTATAAGCCATTGATTCTTGGCTAGGACTCTTCCACTAATCTTCACTATACCCTCCAAATCATTCATTTCCTTCTTGCTTTGCCTATGATAAAGCTCACCACTTTGGCTTCCTCTACTTCCTAGAAAGTTCTGCAGCTTCCTGGGTTAGCCTTTCCCCTTATGAAGAGCCAGTTCCCATCAGGTATCCCGTGCCCCAGCCCTGCATGGTTCCTAGAAACTGGGCGTGGGCAGCGAGGGTAATCCCAGTAGGTGTGATAGAAGGAGAGCACCAGTTATTTCTGTGCACAGGGTCACAGAATTTCAGGATTAGGAGGAATCTTAGAGAATGTCTAAACTCATACACTCATCTTAGCTAGGATAAGATGGAAGCCCATAGAGGTAAACTGACTCTCTCAAACACATTTCTAGATCGCTAAAATTCTATCTGGTAGCATCCACAGGACTTACAAAAGCTTTCTTCTTATTCCAAGACAGGATGTTCTTGAATAGAAGACTTAATTTAAAAAGATGGTGAAAAATATTTTTATCGATGCCAAGCCGTCTTGGCACTCCCAAGATCATTTAACCTTTCAACGACACATCATTTAACTCGGGATTCATCAGCTCTCAGAGGGAGGCTTCCCATGTTCTGTGGGCTAGAAACACCTCTCACCTCAGGAGAGAGTGACAGCATAGGAGTTAGCTCCAGAGACCCATGACGCTCATCAGAACTTGCTGGCTCCTCGGAGAGCATCTGTAGGTACCGTCAGTTGGCGTTGCTACTGCTTGACTCTGTCTTGTTGATAACATTTTTTAAAATGAAAATGACTTGAACACCTAAGAGTGGTAAAGAGATAAAATGAATTTTAGCATATCAATATGATGATCAGATTTGCTGGCATGACAAAAAGTAGTTGCGGAAGAATATTTACCGGCAGGAAAATTACCCATTGTTCATTAAATGTGAAAAACCAAATGATCGAGGAATATGTAGTGTCATCCCAATTTTATTTAAAACTATATACATACTTGATTTAATTTAATATTCTTCTAATATTTTCCTCCACAGTATACATACTTAAATCAAATATTGGGAAAATATGAACCAAAATTCTAAAAGTGATTATCTCTGAGTATTGTGACTACAGGCAAGTTTTTTTTCTTCTCTGCACTTTTCAGAAGTTTTCAACTTCTCTAAAATGAAAATTGTCATTTTAAAGGGACATTTTGTAGCACAGTAAGAGTTTTTGCCACCGTGTTAGCACAGAAGAGGCCAAAAGAATAAGGACTGAAAAGGGATACAGACCTCTGCCGTTAAGAGGCATTTTGCTGCATTTTCTCATTTAGTCTTCACTGAACGCTATGGGATAGATACTACGATTGTGAAGTCATTTTTCTGATTAGGAGAATGAGGTTTTTGGGGTTTAAGAAACTCACTCAAGAGCACCCGGTTCTGTGTCACATCATGAAGATCTGAAGCCAGACAATCTGACTTTACATGTGGACTCTAAACAATTACACGCTAAAAAAGGATGCTCATCGGATCCACATAATGGTGATAAATACAAAACATAACAGTGCAGCTGTAAGATAGAGTAGTATTCAGCCATTAAAACTCATGTGCAACAAGACTCTTTATTGACCCAGGAAATGGTCTGGATGGATGGCCTTGTGAACAAGCAAGGGCAGTACGTTCTACTCTAAACACCATTCAAGTATCCATAGGTAAGTGGAAAGAAAGCTGGAAAATGTGGACCAAATGTTAACCAGCGGTTCTCTCTGGGTAACGTGACTGTGCGTTATCTTCTTTGTGTTTTACTGTGAGTTCCATGTTTTCTCAATTGAATATTTCTTTTGTAATTATAAAGAACATATCAAACACAGGCTTTAGTTTGCCAATCGAGTCATATAGAATACACCGATAATGTTATTTCACCAAATTCTTCAATCTCCATGGGTATTGAGGAGGCGTGTGGATACAATGGCACATTAAAATGTGTTTTACACAACATCACTACTTCTCAAACTTCTTGGTTTTGGAGGAGGTATGTGGTCAGAGGTCTTAATATGTGATGACATCACAGGCAGGTGATGAGATATGATTAACATCTGCCAATATCTCTCTTTACCTTGAAAGAAGAAATGTACTGCTTGACTTTCTTTTTAATGGTGAAATTCCCCAGAGCACGTGATGCCATCAAGACAGCTGATACACTGTCAGACTCGGATCCATAGCACATGGGGTGTTGGTGTGAAAAACAGTGAAGCCACCAATTCAGACATCTTTGGGCACCACATTTAATGGGCCTTGTTATAGCACTGACACACTTAAGAAAACGTTTACCTCCAGAGGGAAAGGAACTACACGTGCTCAGAACATTTCAGCTTAATTGATAATAATTAAATGTACCAAAGAGTATTGTAAACACAGTGATATGACAAAAGCAAATTGAGAGATTTCTATCATTACCTCTCATGTATTTTTATGGTGCACAAGAGAGATTAGAGTCTTTAAGCTACATAAAGTATTAATGTCACCTTTATTTTTGCTATTCTTTTGTTAATGAGGAAAATGTTAAAACTTAAGGTTGTTTAAACTGCCCTTTCCATAAGTACAAGATGATAACCATAGTGAGACAGTGGTTGTCTGAGGAGGCACCTCTGTACCCTTCCTATGTTTTAGGTACTACCGTCCTTTGAAGGTGAATCATTTGATAAGCCAAACACTCGTGGTGTTGGGGTGTGACTGAGTGTGCATGTGAACATGTATATGTGTGTATAAGTTTGTGTGTGAGTATGCATTGTGTTTAAGTGTGTATTGTGTATTTGTGTTTTGTTGTGAGTTTGTGTGTTATGAGTGTGTTTTGTGTAGATATGTGTTTGCGGTATGTGCTATAAGTGTGTGAGTGTTGTCTGTTGTATCAGAGTGTGCTGTGTGGGTAGGTGTATTGTGTATATTTAAGTGTGTGTAGCTGGTGTGCTCCCACAGTGCCCAGTATAGCACACAGTATGGGATCGGTTTATATTTATTAAGTGAATATTAGGAGACATTGATCAAGCAGATATTTTAAATGAGTTGTTGAATGCAGAAGGGGACTTTTGTTTCCAGTCAGTGTCACTTGATGATGGGACACCTATTGCTTCAGACACTTTGGTTTAATTCTGCCCAGGCTGATAGAGAGATTTGGGGACAGGGCCTAGCAAGCAGCTATAAAACTCCTTCCTTGTCTCCCTGTTTGGAACAGATGTATAAAAAAGATCACTTTAAAAAGATCACCTTCTTGTTCCTGTGTAACTATCCCTGGAAAACCTTTTTTTTTTTTGCTCTCTCATATTTCCAATACCTTCCCAAATCACATCCATTATTTTTCCTTTTTCTTCTAAGGGTATAAATTTGGTGGCAATTCTTCAGATAACCCAGCTATGTTGGTTCCCTGGCTGTGAAATAATATGTATATAGTGCCACCTAGTGTGCAGAAAGCAGAACATTTAATGCAAGTGGAATTCGTCAATTTGTAAAACAGATGTGTTGAGTTTGGGAGGTGAAGAGATAGGAGGAACAATTACTACTAAATTCATTGATTCGAATCATGTTTGCACCTCTATAAATAACTACTTGTTCCAGAGGAAAAGACTTGGCTTATTTGAAAATTCAATACTTATTAAGCCTTTATGGTTAAACATAACTTTTCTAGGTTTTAGTTAGAACTTTGGAAAGATCATGGGCCACTGCTTCTTAAATGATTAAATCTTAAGTAAAACAAATAAACAAACAAAAACTGAAACAAAAAAAACCACTTTTCTTTCTTTAGCAGAATCTTTTTTTTTTCAGATAATATATTTTCTTACAGACTTATGTGATACAATTAGATATTTATTTCCTGTGGAAAATATTATTTAATAGACTAAGTTAAAACTTTTTGGAGAGACTGTATTAGAATGTGTTCCGGCTTTTGACATCCAGATTGAGAAAAACGTACCTGTGGGTCGCTGCCAGCAGCCCACTTTGTCCGTCTCTGCAGATGTGTTCCAGGGGTGTCTCCTGCTGCTGGGCTGAACTAACACCAGGAGGGAAACGCCATCGCAGACAGAGATCCAGTGGCCATTGGAGGGACTGACAAGGGGCAAGATGGCCAGTGGGGCCTGGGAAATTAATGAGTGTGTCCGAGATCAGATAATGGTGACATTTACTATTAGTTCCCTCTTCTATAGTCTTAAGAATGGGGAACATTTATATATGGTTTGCGCCATTGTGCTGTACCGTTACCCTTTAGAAAAGATCAGAAAGGAGGAAAGGTAATGAATGGGGCAGTGGTCAAGGAACTGTATTCCTTTGACATCATAGCCCCTGGGACTTTGTAGGGAGGCAGAGCTCAGTAGGGCTGCTTCTTTTAATAAAACTGGTGAGCGTCCAACTTGCAGTTAGGATGGAAATAAGTGTTGCTGGCTCCAGGGAATGAGGGTGATTCTCAGATACTATTAGCCTTTACAGTTTTGTTATGGATTTGAGAAGTTATGATGCCTTCTACTCTCCGGGTCACTTTTACCCACGTGAGTTGTCCTTCTTCCTTGCATCCCCCTCGGCCCTCATCATTCTTTCCCAGAGAGGTTTCTTCAGCTTTTTCTCTTTACAGTCCTCATCGGAGTCATTCCGCATCTTGAACTATCACCAACATTCGGACCAATCCAGAATCTCTCTCCAACTCCGACCTCTGTCTCAAATTCCAGCTCCACCCGCCAGTTGGAAACCTCTAGAGTTTTCCACCATTCAGAATGGCAAACTGCCTCTCCCCCAAATGATCTCCCTTCAATCCGTGTGCCAATTCTCCTTGTGGTGTTTCATTTCCTGTTGATGCCCACAGCCCCCCTCTCCACTAGCCATTCCACCCTAACTGATCAATTACTCTTCTCTGCCCCCTGCAGCCAGTCCTCCCTGATTTGGAGATTGGCAAGTTCCTCTCACATGCTCCCTTTCCTCTTTATTCTTGCTATGAGACCAGGTCAAGTCTTCCTCTGTCTCCAGAC
>NW_017731517.1:395199-406757 GCF_001890085.2 Hipposideros armiger | reverse complement strand
GGAACCCTGACTAATTTACACTCCAAATTAAAACCTGTAATTGTTCCTTTTTAATGCAAAAATACAGTGCCAAATCCTTACACTAGTATTCAGAGTCCTCCACAGTGATAGCCCTAAGTCCCATTTCAACTAATTTATATTACTTTCTTTCAACTGCCCTTCGATCAACATGCTGACAGTAACGTTTATTGAAAACCAAATATTTAACATTTCAGAAACTTTGTTCCTGTGGTTTAAAAGCATCGACTAGACTCAGACTGGATTCAAATCCAGCAATTTGCTTGCTCTCCCTAAGCTTCAGGCTTTTCATCGGTAAATTGGGAGTGATTTATCCAATTATTCTCCAAATAGTTGTCAAACAACCATGGGTGACTAGTACATTCATGACGTTGCTACTTCAGCATGCTGGGGGTGGGGAGGCTGTAACTCTGGGGGGCTGGTGCTGTTTACCAGGACAAGACTAAGGGAGGAGCGAATTTAGGAAAGGCAGTGACTCGAGAAGATGATTTGGGCCATGTCTTGTTGAAATGCCTCTTAGACATCTCAGGGGAGATGACAAGAAAGCAGCAGAATATGTCCGAATGGAGTTCTAAGATTAGGATGGGGCTGGAGATAGAAAATTGAGTGATTTGCCTTAAAATGTATTCATGTAGAGCTAACACCATGAATTTAGATGTGGGATGGTCCTTGAGCCAATAGGAGAAAATGCTTCAAAAGGAGTTGGTGATCAACTTTGGGAAATATTACCAAGAGGCTCCACGTATGGGATGTCATATGAGGAGGTCCAAGGACCTACTCCCCAGGGAAATCAGCATAACGGATGAAAATTTGCTTTCTTTAAAATTTAAAGCCTCTAGAAATTGTCTGAAGTGCATCCAGCAAATAAATATTTATTCCAAAAGATCCTCAATCGTGGTAAGAGCAGCGAACCTGTGGCGTGTGCGCTATGGGCTGCTCCCCCTAGCCCCCTCGTCCACCACCACTCAGCTCAGCTTGGCTGAAAAATAGCCAATTTTGGATCCACTGTCCGATCCATTCCAGTTTCACTCATTAAGGCTTCATCTTGCCCTGTGTTTGAGCATGCTGGCCTTTTCAAAGGGTATAGACAGCTTAAGCCCAGTAATTTCACATTTATGCTGCAGTTCTTAATTTCACCATGTTTATAAAGCCATCGTTTTTCTGAGTAGATGTTACAGGTGTTTTAGTACTTCCTGTTTCTCCTTACACGGACCCTACTGTATTAACCATGATTAGCTTTGCTTTTAAGTGCGTGTACATTTCTAGAATTCTAACTTTAATTTAAAAAAACATCTCTTCCTTTTGGTGGATGAAAAACTACCTTAGCTTTGGATTTCATGTACAAAGCTCCGATTTCAGATGTCCTCGTCTCCTGTGCTATGTGTGTGGTTACAAGGGTGAAGCGGCAGGATGTTAGTGACTAGATACAGGCTGGGTCTTTGGGAATTTGTCAAAGTTCTCGGTATTGATTTCCTGTCTAATGAAATAGTACTACTTACCCCACAAATGTCATTAGAGAACAGGAGGTGTCTTAGAGAGGAACCTGGGAGCTACTCAACATAGGCTGAATTCCCCTCCCTCTCACGGTAAGGGATGCTTGGATCTGCAGGAAATGCTATGATCTGCTTTCTCACTCAAGCTTTTATCGCATAGTAAGAATTACCAGCTGTTTGGTGGTTTCTGAAATTCTTCTGACTTAAACATGTGAACAGTTAACATGACTCAGTCACATTTCTGTAGCATCAACTGACATTTAGTTCCTATATGAACTCCTTGCTGCAAAAAGCATGCCTTCTGAGAAGCTGGACTTGCACATTCTCGCCAGGAAATGCAACTCTTCAATGCTATGTACACTGAACAAAACTTGGAATAAAATGTTTCACCATCCCTTTAAAAAAGGTATTCAATTCCATAACTCATTTAGTGGTCTTCAGTTTAATGATTCTGGCTTATTAAGCATTAGTAATCTTTATTAACGTACTATTCCTAATTGAACACAAAATAAACCATTACAAACTATAGTCACAGTCATCAGGAGTAGATCAAAGCCACAGGGCAAATAGACTAGCTATAAAAAACGTTTATTAAAAAAATAGACAACATATGTAAACATCTTTTTGACTCACAAGGCTTCATAATACAGCACATCAGGCCCAGGCCTTAACTCTGCAGTGGGAGCACCTTAATTGTTGACTAATAGAAATCAGCTTAATTTATCTTTCAGTGAGCTATTAAGTCTATACGAAAATAAATAACCAGATTTTGCTAAGTATACACATAGAAAATCACAAATGTACAATAGATCTCAGCAAAAAAATAGCTATCTGGATTGGAGTAACATGTAAGAGCGAGTCCTTAAATTGTAATTATCTTTTTAAATAGCTTCATTTCTAAATTTATTACAGTGTAGAAATGACTAAAATAAAGCTAAACAGGAGCAGGAATAGAGTAGAGGGACGAGACAGATGACACCCTGCATGCCCCCCACTCCACACAATGTTTGGTAGAAGCAAAACTGAGAACCCAGTTTCTATACCTCTTCTTTCATATATTATGTAGAAATCCCCCTCCCCCTTTACGTTTGGCTGGAACTTACGTGCCCCCAAATGACTGAGTACGAAGCGGCCAAACATAGTTTCAAGTGAGGTAAAATTTAGAGGAAACCAGATCTCGATGGTCTAATTCAACAGTCACCCCAAAATAAACCCAAATCATAGAATGGACAATAATAAAAGAAAATGCAGTAATTACCTGAGATTTTTCTGCAATCTTAAGCCCAAGACCATTTTTTGAGGGCAAAATGTGCTTATGTTACTCTAATCCTTTCATGCCCTGCTCGTCATCTGCTGGGTCACACCTGTTAGGTGACTAAGATGTCCCCAAATAGCCAAATAAAATTTTCCTTTCTCTCTAGATAGGCAGGTATTTTATCACACCTGATTTAGTTTAAATTGCTGACATTTCAGTTATTCAGTAAACCTTAACCAAGGTAAATTTTTAAATAAAATATCAAGTAAGGTTTGTAATTTCGTTTTTCACTATATGGAAAAATTTAAACATTTATTGTCTGTTATTTGAGTAACCATAATCTAGTGACAGAAGGGGAGCAAAATAGATTTAGCAAAATAAACCCAGACAAATTTACCAAGCTCCCGGATAACCATTTCTGTTTCATGACTCAGTAGTCTCTTTGTATCATCTAGGTATGATTCATAAGAGATTCATTTATAATTTTAAATCATTTAAAATCCTGATCTGCTATCCAAAGGTCCATTTTATAAACCCATATCTGAAAATTCTGTAATATATTTGTCCTTTCCACCATATCAGCTTATCTCTAACATTTGTTCACAATTAAATGAGATATGAAATAACTACAAAATACTTAAATTCTAACAGTACTGTTGTTTCTTGACGTGGCAGTGTTTCTTTTCAATTATATTTGGGATTTTTAATTATGCATTTAAATAGAGAAAACCAAAACTAAATGACATGAATGTTTGTAATACATGATACATGTGTCACTTAATTTTTTAAAATTCTACTACAAAATGAAAAAGTTTTACTCTTCTGGAGACCAAAGAAATGGCTACTGAGGAGGGAAGAACCTTTTTCCAGGAGGAGCCCGTGTGTGAGCATCTCTCAGGTATGCAGGACTCGGCCCTAGCCAAGTGCCAATGGCTGATCTTTAAAAAATCTATTTTGGTGTGTAATGGTAACATTTTTATAAGTTACATTCAGTAAAACGTTTACAAGTTACATTCAGTAGAGTTGCTCAAAGAGAGACATAGTGCATAATTTAGGTGAGAATTGGGCATATTTATGTATTCTCAACCTACTGCTGAGTTTAGGTAGTTTAAATAGGACTTGGCATCTATTTTAGACATTATTTAAGAAAACATAGATACCTTTACTTACTTATATCACATTATTCTTCTTGACTTTTCGTTGCACAAAAGAGAAAGAGAGCGAGAGCAAGAGAGATTAGAAAGAAGAAAAGAGAGAAGAAAGGAAAATTTGGGAAAGAACACAAAACAGTGTACCTCACTGTGGTTTCTGTGTACTGGCAGACAAGGATCTAAGTGAGCGCAGAACATTAAAATTGTGCTTACAGTAACTCAACCAGCATAGTTTTACGTGGCTGCACATTTCTTATTTTACCCCTGTGTGTACTTCAAGTTGCTAGGTAGAAACCCAGGGGGGAAAATACACGCAGACAGCATACAGCAATCCCGTACATTTGAGGGGCAGTTAGACATCCATTACCATTTTAGGAACATGGCCACAGCGTTTGGAAACACAGCAGCATGAAGCAGTTCAAAGGCAGACACATTGTTTTAATTTGTTCATGTGAAAAAAGAAAAGAAATGCTGGGAGGGCGTAAGGCACTTAAGACAGAAACTCCTTCTCCAGTTCGTATATGGACGGCCGGCCGGCTCTGCTCTTCATCCTACACAGAGGCACCGTGCAGTCCCTGCTCTGGCCCTCCACATCAGCGTCCAGTAAGGAAGGCACGTGTGACAGAGCTCTGTCCTTGGCACCCAGGGAGCAGCCTGGGGTTGGTTCAGGACCAGCCCAGACAGGATTGGCCTGTGCAGGCAGAGGCTCCGTTCCCTGCCAGGAGGCCGGGGCGGCATCCACTGGGCATCTCAGGGATGGAGGGCGAGGCAGTGGCACGGCAGCGACAGCTTTTTGTCTTCCAGGCAGGGTCTGTCTTGGCAGGTTACTGTGAGAGCCGGATGAGGAGTGGGGCGTCCCCAAAATACTCTCAGGTGGCAGTGTCAGGGCTCTAGTGCCTGAGAGGAGAGTCGTAGCTGCTGGGAGAGAGCAAAGACAGTGTGCGATTAGACAGATGGTGACTTCTAAAACAAGGCGTAGTGGGAAAAATAAGTGCGATGACAGTTCAAGTGGGTAGTAAAAAACCCCTGAACACAAACATTTTAAAACTGTTAGGACATAATGCTTGTTTGATTTCTTATGAAAAAGTCCTGCAAGGCTAGAAAAAAATGCTTTAAACTATGGAAACTGTGTCTGGAAATGGAGTTAAGTCTTCACCGAAGTGCTTAGACCCGTGATCATTAGAATTGTTTTATAAACAGGGTAGATTTCAAAATGGATTAGACGAGTGAAGTTAGGACTTTTAAAAATGACCGTTAATATGGTTAAACTTCACTTTCCAATTATGATTTGAAAGACTAATGAAAATGGGGAGCAGTCAGGTGTTCGCATGTTACCTCTTCTCTTTTCTGAAGAACGAACTGACTTCTTACTACTCTAGCAAATAATTATTGGCTTATAACGAAGAGAAAAAGAATGGTTTCTTATGGGGTTATTGTGCTAGGATTTCTCCTTGTGCAATTATAAATCACAAACACTTCATTGTATTACCGAAGGGCAACAAACCAATTTATCTAAAGGCAATGAACAATAATCTGAAAAAAAAATCATGTCTATTTATAGTACTTAAGTAGAGGAGGGAGAGGAAAAGATAAAGAGAATGAAATCAGTTTCAGGTTTTTGATACTTTATAACCAACCCTAATGAAACATGTTACAATCTAAAATGTAACATTTTCACATACATGATCTCATTTAATACTCATGACAGATCTATGAGTAGTTGTAATGATCTTCACATACAGAAGAAATAACAGCTGACCTCTACAGGGCAAATAGTGTATCGTTTGACCCTTACACCTGCTAAACTCCATCTCCACACACACTGGGCTGCGAAGCTGGGTGACAAAGAAGTCAGGTGTCATGGGGGAGGCGAGATGGCCAATGTTAGTTCTGGCTCTCCCACTCACGATTGATTTGGACAAACAACCTGTCTTCTCTACCACGAGGGACGCAGGGCAGTTAATTCTCCACATGCTCTTTCTGTTTTAATATGCTGTTACATACTGAAGTTACTGAAATGTAATTATACTTTTCCCAGAATCAAAATGATAGTTAAGCTAAAGCCAAATGAGACAGTAGGGTAAAATTCGAAGATGTATGTGAACAGAGAAAACGAACGTGTAAGTGGAATCAGCTGTCAGACATCCAGACTGGGAGACTCCATTCTCATGTCTACACTGGTGTCCGTACCATTACCCACTACCCGGGAGGCTACCTACGTGGGGCCTGAGCGGCACTTCCGTCTGACATGGTCCGTCGGTGGCGTGCTGCTCTTCCCTTTGAAGGAGCGCAAGGAGGCACATTCCCATGGGTCTGCTCTAAGGGGGGAGAACACAGGTGGCTCCACACACTACGATCAGCCTCACGTCTTGGCGTGGAGGTTGGCTCACGACTACCTCCTCCCACGGCAGGGCAAAAATCTGGAGTGGGCACCTTGGGGTCACGAGTGATGTGTGTACTGCCCTCAAAGGAATCTTCACCCTCGGGCTGCAGCAGGCACTTGGTGGAGAGAGAAGGCACGGACAGGAGGCTCAGGGTGCTGGGCGGGGGTAACGAGGCTGGGCTGCCGGCCCCCTCGCCCGTGGACAGCGGCCTGCTGGGGGCACTGGCACCGCTGCGGGACCTGGGAGTCCGCTGGAAGATTCTCTCGCGTCTCTTCCTTTCTTCCTTGGGCAACGGCTCTTCAGCAGCCTGTGGCCTGTGAAGCTCCCTGATGTCCAGGCCCAGAGCCACCGACGCCAGCAGCACAGTGCAGCTGTACAAAGCAGACTCCGTTCTCTTTCTGGGGGGTGACCTGCTCAGAGTATTGGTAGGGGTCACCTGAGGCGTGCCAGTGGCAGGGCTCCCAGAGACTCCTTCCTCCCAGCTCTCGGCGTCCACTGGGCTCTCCCTCTGGCCATCTTTCCACAGAGGTAGGTCAACGTAGGCTGGACTGGGCAGTTTCATTTGCTTTGGTTTTCTGTGTTCTACTCCATCAGCGGAGAACTTTGGTTCTTCACAAACACCTAAATAAAGGTAAAAAGACACAAGGCAATAGCATTTCACAGTAAAAATCATTTAAACTATACTGTAAAATAAAGCTAAAATCTAACAAATAAATATTCTAAATCAAAACACATGGTAGAGTTCTCTCCAGTTCGGCAAACAGTTGGTCCAGGCAGACCCTAAGGAAGGGGACCCTTGTCCAGGGCACGGGTATTCGAGGTCCCTTCAGAGGAACTGGCAGGCAGACCGTCTGCTGTTTCCTGTCCTTCAGGAAGTGGCTCTTCACAAGTATGGAAAATAAAATGATTGCAGAAACAAAGTCATCAAGATACAGAAATGTGCACACATAGCCATAGGCCCTGTGATTTGTCAGACACAATATGCCTTTTCCTCATCTGAAGATGGCCCGTTTCCTATAGCTGGCCTGCGTGTGAAAGAACCATCATGCATGAGATCAGTGGTCCTCAAAGTGTGTTCCCCGGCCAGCCGCACTGGAAACTTGCATCACTGGAAACTTGTAGAAATGAGAATTCCTGGCCCACTCCGGACATGGAGTCAGAAATTCTAGGGCTGCAGCCCAGTGATCTGTGTTTTCACAGCCTTTGCTGAAGTTTGGGAGTCACTGCAGTGGAGAAAGCTTCTCCAAAAGGATTCGAGTCCAAAGGGTAACAGATCCTACTAGTTGAAGAGGAGGCCGTAATTCTTATCACTTAGGTGCCCAGCAGTGAGTGACAGGAACTGCAAACTCCTTGATCAGGTGTTCAAAGCAATCTGCAGCAGCGCCTCCAGTTATTTTTCTGCTGCTACACCCCCCACTGTGGCTGAAATGAGCTCCGTTGTTGAGACAAGCCAGATGCCCGCTTTCCCCAGCAAGCACGTGCTCTTCCGTCACTGTCCCTTCCTCAGCCTGCCCCATTCTCTCTGTCTGTCCCCCTTCCCTTTGTAACACTGCTCACCCAGTGCCCTTTGCCCTCATAAGTCTCTCAGAATACCACTTGCTTAGCTTTTTATCTCCTGAGGGCTCTTCCCTGAGCAGTGCCTTCATCAAATAGGAAAAAAAAAATGCATTTTGGTGAATACAATGCACAGTATATGAAACAGCTAACAAATACTCAATCCATCATTTAAAAACAGAAGAGGGGAGCCGCTATCATCTGATGAAGTCCATAGACTTCAAAGCATATTGAGCGTTCCCTAATGTGTGCTCCCATGTATGTACCTTTACTGAGCAGTAAGCATATACTTCCCTCCTCACGACATACACTGACCCGCCATCATCTTTCCCCATCCTTCTTATAGCCCATGACAAGCGTTAGCAGCCCCCAAACCAAGGTAAAAAGAATCAATATCTCTATTAGGTCAAACAGTGCTTTCAGGATTGACTTAGGCCTTTGGCAGACACTGAATGCTGCTGTGTCTCGGGCATTGGGAGCAGCGTGGTGAGCACACCAGATAAAATCCCTGCCTTCACAGGGGTAACTTTCTAGTTTGGGGGTGACCGAGAGCACACACTGTACGGGTGTCAATGCAGACAAAAACGAGTTTCAGATAAGAGCTATGAATAAATTAAAATGGGTAATGAGTCAGCGTGATGGGCTGGGATGCTGCTTTAGCGAAGGCATCAGAAAGGCTTTCAGAAAAGCTCGAGCTGAGACACACATGCTTAGAAGACGCGGTGGGAGGGGACCTTCAGGCAGGACAGACAAGAATAAACCTTTCCTCATCAACCCTTCAAGTGAACTACAGAGTTAACTTAATGGACCGCGCTGAGTCAGCCAAATATATGCTTTTATTTCCTGTAACTGTCCTTTTAATAGGATCAAAATACTCTACAAAAGATTAAAAGGATTAAGGGGAAAAAAGCAGGAAAACTTCTGATTAACCCTTCTATCTGGACAAGCAATTACAAATAATGAAATATATACCATAGAAATAACAGCTTTATTAGTTTTAATTGCTCTTCATTAGTCTTCAAACTATGTTTGACGATAAATCGTGGAAACTCTTGTCTGCACAGGAAGGAGTCAGAGTACAATAATAAATCTGACAAGAGAGATCATTTACCCAGGAATTCTCACAGAGCACCTGTCTCACGTATTCCCAAATGTATTTAAGGACATATTTACACTGAAAACACGTCCTCATGATGGTAACAGAAGAAAACTGAACATGGGTAGTGAGTGATAAAGTGCTTGTAAAATTGAACTCAGCACCAATAATAAATTCAAGAAAACTGACACCATGTTTTGCTAAATATCTTTAATTTTGCTACACCTATCAAAGAGCTGTCTTAGATTGTCAAGTATGAAGACCAATTTTCTTTTCTTTGGGGATAACAATTCTTGAAGTTTTTCAACACCTTCCATATCTCCTCAACCTTTTAATATGTGACTATTGAATAGGAATGCTGGCTACTGAAAATAATTATGATTCATTTAAATTAAACAGAGATTCCAATGTAACACTCTCCAAGCAGTATTTTCCAGAACTAACCTGCTTGACAAACTTTCATCATGTCAGGAGGTGGCAACACAGCCAGGAGGTCTCCCGCTTAATCCAGCAGAATTTCAGCAAGTCTGCATTCTCATATTTACTATCGCCTATATTAAATTAATTTGGTTCTGCATAATTAACTATAACACTAATTTCTCTGGTAAAGATCAGGAATGACAAATTCCTAATAAACAATGTGGAGCCAAATTACCATTGGCCATGAAGACTTCAAGACAGGAAGTAGCTCTGATCTGAAGTAAAGGTATAAGCAACACTGTTATTGGGATGACTCTAGGAGACTATTGAGTCAAAGGTTCTAGAACACGCAGAAGCTAAGTCTGACTCAAACAGATTCTATTTCCTGAAGCACATACCTGGCTGGTCCACAAATAAGGATGCCAACGGCGTGGTTTTCTGGTTTTTTATTAAGAGAGTTGACCAAGGACTGTTACCGTCTGAGAGAGGTCTTATTCTACAAGAGAAAGATGTTTATTTTAATATAGTAGAACCACATGACAAATTAGGTTTTGAAGAGCTATTGGGCTGTCGGAGAAGTCATGACACATTTTTTGCAATGAAAAACACAGAAAATACACGTCATGACTTTTCCGACAACCCAATAATAAAGCACAAACAAAACCTTAAAACGAGATAAAATATACCAGAGAAATTTTTAACTGCTTAACTAAATAACAATTGATTTAGTATGATAGACTCATCCTAGAAATTTAAAATATTCAGGTATCTCTGTATTATTCTGATTTCTTTTTAGAAGTTAAGTCTGGCCAATGTGATTTTTAAAAGGCACTGCTATCTTGTCACAGTACACACTGGAACCACCAGATGTCACACACGCACCTTTCTTTGCAATCAGTTCTTTCCTTCATTTGAATTGAATTTGGTCCCCAGGTACAACCCTTTTTCTTGAAATTCCTTTTTACATCTTCGAATTCTTCTGGGCGACAGACCGTGTTCCTTCCCCAAGTTTTATTGCTTTCATCTGAAGTCACTAAACAGAGAGCATCACTCATTAACGAATTAAAAAATTTTAAACTTAACTGAATCAAATCGGTTGTGAAACTACTTTACTCAAAACCTGTAAACAGTGAAGAAACATGAAAACTACAAAGAAATGCTTTCTTTCATTCTACCAATGGCAAACTTCTCTCTCTAATCATAAAAATAGCAAGAAATGTGGAAGAAATGAGAAGAAAAGATACAAATTTGAGGTAAATTAGTAGCAGCAATTCGATTATTTACTTATTTATTATTAATTCAACATTCTGTGACATTTAGGATTTCATTTTATTTTGGGAAAATAAAAGAGCCAAATTGAACATTTAAGTTAAAACAAACTTAGTACCCTAACATTTTAACCAAATCAGTTCAAATTTTGAACTTTAATTTAAAGGTATATTTTAAAATTGAAACTTAAGCCAATTTTTCATTAATAATCAATTTCGCTCAGTCCTCACAGCACTTTAGCTACAGTTACCTTTGAAAATCTGAAAATATTTAACAGCCCACATCTTGTCTGTTGTTCACCTCACTGGGAGGTTTAGGTTCATGTTTCATGTCCACATTTTGCTGATCTACATACATGCTATGCCTCCAGCCTTTACATGCACTTACAACTGACTTGGAAATCACTGGAAAATGTCTATTATTACTATACACTTAGAAACACAATCCTGTAACATACAAGATGATCCAGAAACAGAATTTAAAACATTATGACATATCTATACTCTGCAGTCATAAAAAATGAGGTACACATAAAAATGTTATTATAATACACATATATAACCCATTTTCATTAAAAAATAAACATTTATGCATACGTGCATATATACACACATACACAGAAGAGAAATTAGTAAACACAGATATCCAACTTTGAAGTGTTTACCTTTAAGGGAGGTGACTGCTTATGTAAAGAGGGAAATAGAACTTCTTTATATCATTTTTTTTTTAAGATTTTTATTGGGGTATTGGGGGGAAGGGAACAGTGCTGGGGAATTGGGGGAAGGGGCACAGACAAGTTGCTGTCCTTTTGTTCTTCAGTCTAGTTGCTTCACTGGCCCAAGTTGGCACCATCATTGCGCTCTTCCCAGGCGAGGCAGATCAGTCGCCGGCTTCTGGACGGCCGCTCACTGCGGCTGC
>NW_017731517.1:389574-394688 GCF_001890085.2 Hipposideros armiger | reverse complement strand
TGCTGCTCCCGTGTCCCTTCACCAGATAAGCCTCTGAATGGATTAGCGCAGGGAAACAGCTGAGAACAGCGCCGACCCTTAGCAAGTGCTCAGTGGATGATAACTGCTGTACTCGTGCTAGGGGCTGGGTCACAATGGTCTCTGCCTTTATGGACCTTGCGATTTACTGTATCTACCTCTCCTAAGCCACTGTCTACATTTCATCACCACATCTAGTTAGCAGAGCTTGGTTTCTCTTTGTTATACAGATTGATGAGTAGGACAGGGTGGAATGCGGTGGGTTACTGATATTCAGCCTGTATCGACTCCATCTCTGGAAAACTAAGTGCTCCCAGGTCACTATCACCTATGATACCCTGTCACTGGGAAACAGGCCCTGGATGTGCAGTGGCAGCAGGTTCCTGATGCAGCAGTGGGCTGTGGTTCACTTTTCCACTGTTTGATTCTATTAGACAACAGGGAAGAGGTGGGCTTTGCCCCTTGCTTTAAGACATCACCATGAGACATACCCTGAAACCTGAAATCCCCAGAGGATTACTGAATTCTACTGTTTCTTATTCCCAAAGAGAAGTGTGCCCTAAGTATGATATCACTTAACAGTACCAATCTTTGAAGTATGCCACAGGAAATAATAGTAAGAAAAAATGGTAAGAAAAAAATTTGTGCAAATATCAGAAGGCGTTCTCTTTAGCAGACAGTGAATCTTGGCATGATGATGAAATATCCATGTTTTTATCCAAAGTCTAGCTTATTCTGTTAGACCCTTCATGTTCCTATTCCTTTTTTTTTTTTTTAAGATTTTTATTGGGGAATTGAGGGATAGGAACAGTGCTGGAGAATTGGGGGAAGGTGAACAGACAAGTTGCTGTCCTTTTGTTCTTCAGTCTAGTTGTGGAGGATGTTGCTTCACTGGCCCAAATTGGCACCATCATTGTACTCTTCCTAGGTGAGGCAGATCAGTCACTGGCTTCTGGACGGCCGCTCACTGTGGCTGCTGGCCGCTCACGCTGGCTGCTGGCTACACACGGTAGCCCATGGCAACCTACTGCAGCAGGGGTTGCAACCTACGCCATCGCAGGTGACTCACGGCAGCCCAGCTCCAAGTTGAGCTGTTTGTTGTTCAGCATCTTAGCTGTGGAGGGCAGTGTCACTGGCCCTCATATGTGGGATCTGAACCGGGGCCCTCTGGCGTCCCAAGCCAGCTCTTAACCAATGCTCCACTCGGCCGGCCCATGTTCCTATTCTTTAAACAATCTTTGACCTAGTCACATTGTTGTTCAAGTTCACTGAAATGATTCCCATCTCTCTCAATACATGTAAGTTCTCATCAGTTTTTCTCACCAAGTTTATCATCTTTGGTCCAGGGGAAATGGTTTCTGACAGCATCTAGAGGTCACAGTGAAAAGAAGTCCACTGCTGAGTCAGGTGTGCATGTCAGCGTGCCCTCCCCCATCTGGGAGAGGCAGCATCTGCACAGCAAGTCTAGCCAATGCTACAAAAGGCAGACAACAGTGAGAGTCCGTAAGGCCACAAAGAGCTTCAGAATCATCATAAAAATGAGGATTGTAATGACTGCCAACACATACAGAGCTCTGACCCCGTGCCAGGCGCTGTTCTAAGTGCTTTGTATCCACTTGGCCCTTTAAATTGCTACCATCCCCACTGTGTGTGTGTTACGTGCTGTGGAGTCAGCTCTGAGTCCTGGAGACCCTGCGAATGAGTGACGTCCACGGTGTCCTGTCCTCATAGCCCTGCTCTGCTCCTGTACAGAACAGCTCCTACAGAGCTCACCTCCAGTCTGCAGAAATCGAATCTGAGGCATGATGAGGTTACAGGGCTTGTCCCAGGTCACAGCACAGTGGGGTTCAAGCCCAGGCAGTGTGGCTCCAGAAACCATGCTCTCAACTGCCACTCTATACTGAATCGTGAAAACAACGGGACACCTATGCCCAGTGGCCAGAGGAGATGCAGAAACGAAGATGAGAGTAAACTGTTGTGAGTACCTGGGGTCAGAAAGAAGATGGCCAAGACTCAGGCTAAAGGAAGTGAACTAACAGTTCCTACACTTAGAGCTGGTCCTGTTTGGAATATGTGACTCCAGTGTTTCCACCTGTCCCATCAGAGAATGAATGCTGAGGACCTTGTTGTTTAGGGGAAGTGGGGTTGCTCCCTGAGTTGAACCCCACAGCATTAGAATTTATTTGAAATCCCCAAAGTATTCAAGTTAGTACAAACCATGGGCCTAGCCAGGCTTGTCCAGGCGTGACTTCCCCACTTCAATGGGGCCGGTATTCCCAGCTACCGAATGTTACGACAGGACGCACACTCACTGTTGGTGGGAGTGCAAAAGGAAGAAGCGTTATGGAGGACAGTGGTGGCTTTTACCAAACGAAATACACTCTTAACCATATGATCCAACAGTTGCACTCGGTATTTATCCAAAGGAACTGAAAGTGTATGTCCACACAAAAGCCTGCACATGGATGTTTACAGCAGCTATATTCACAATTGCCACAACTAAAACTTGGAAGCCACCAAGACGTCCTTCAGTAGGTGATGGATAAACAAACTGTGGTCCATCCAGACAATGGAATATTATTCAGTGCTAGAGAAAAATGAGCTATCAAGCCATGAAAAGACAGAGAGGAACCATAAATGCATATGACAAAGTGAAAGAAGCCAATCTGAAAAGGCTGCATACTGTGTGATTCCCACTATATGACATTCTGGAAAAGGCAAAACTGTGGACACAGTAAAAGGATCAGCAGTTGTCAGGGGATAGGGGATGACTAGGTGGAGCACAGGTGACTGTCAGGGCAGTGAATATATTCTCTATGTTATTACGGTCATGTCCACATAACAACGTTTCAGTCAATGACAGACTGCATATATGAGGGGTCCTGTAGATGATAACGGAGATGGAAATTTCCTATTGCCCAGTGACATGACCATGATCATGTGTTAGCACATGCATTACTCATGTGTTTGCAGTGATGCTGGTGTAAATGAACCTACTGTGCTGCCAGTCATACAAAAGGACAGCGCCTACAATTACTGTACATCTAGGTGTGTGTACGTGCACTTTGTGATGTTCGCACAAAGACGAAATCACCTAATGACATTTCTCAGAACGTGTCCCCATGGTTAAGCAGCATATGACTGTATAATGGCAGATACACGTCATTATACGTTTGTCCAAACCCACAGAATGTACAGCACCAAGAGTGAACCCAGTGTAAACTGTGGACTCTGGGTGGTGATGATGTGTCAATGTAGGTTCACTGATTGTAACCAATGTTACCACTGGGTCACTGCATGTTGACAGTGGAGGAGATTATGGTGGGATTATGGGAAATCTCTGTATCTTCTACTCAATTTTGCTATGAACCTAAAATGGCTCTAAAAAAAATAATAAAGTCCTAAAGTACAAAGAAAAAAAAAAAGGGATGTGAAGACCACAGAGAAGAGGGCAGAGAAACAGCTGGGCAGACCAGAGGCGTGGCAACTTGCTGCTCCCGTGTCCCTTCACCAGATAAGCCTCCTGCCCTCTGGTTCCTTTAATTAAGCCCCTCCTCCACCTGGGCAAAGGCAAGGGGGAAAGTATGGCTTCATGAAGAGCGCTTTCTCAGAAAGACAAACCAGTTATAACAAAATGATGGTACTTTAAGTTCTAAGATTATACATGTATTTAGATTATTATACATTTATTCAGATTATTTCCCTTTAATTGTGAATAGACTGGTGTCCTGGAGCTAAAAAAAAAAAACACACAAAAAGACTTGACTGGTGCCAAGCTTTCATTACGAAGAAGAAGAAGAAGAAGAAGAAGAGGAGGAGGAGGAGGAGGAGGAGGAGGAGGAAGAGGAAGAGGAAGAGGAAGAGGAAGAGGAAGAAGAAGAAGAAGAAGAAGAAGAAGAAGAAGGAGAAAAAAGATTGCAGGCCTGATTAGAGAAAATACTCTTTGGGAATTATTTTCTCCGAATAAGATGATAAGCAGCAGAGAATTAAGTTTGGTGGGAAAAGGAGAGGATGTAAACTAATTAATATGGTAGCTCAGGCTGATGGCAGATTACTTACATACATATTAAACACACGCTTTTGCGTAGCCTACTTTTGAGGTTTATTTAGACTCACCTTTAAAAATAATCAGTCGTTTTGTTTCATTGCACTAAACTCTGATTCAGGTTAAACTCTGACTCAGGAAACTCTGATTCCAACTGAAACTCCCCTAGTGCAAAGGCAACAGGCAAATCAGCTTTATGTGTCTTTTCCATGAAGGCTGAATGCTCTTTCCAAAACAAAAATACTACAGGGTATTCTGAAACACTAGGTTGGTCAATAGAGGCCACATTAAAGTTAAACCTCAAAACGCAAAACAGGGTTTTCTTTACAAAACAAGGGAAGAAAGGAAAGTCACCTTGAATTCCTGATTTCATTTTTCAAAATATCCATAAATAGGCTACTGACAGAATTAGGTTATGCTAATTTTGTATCCAAGTGTTTAACAAATTGTCTCAAGGTATGATATTTCACTTTCTACTCTGTGGCCTGCTCACATCACAAATTGCATGGAATATAAAAATATTGTGAACACAAGAAAATTAGGTTAAGGAACGTAAGACTAAATTTTGTTTTCCAGATAGTTGTGACACCTATTAAATGTCATATGCTTAGTTACAAATAGCTATAAAAACCCATCTGCTTAAGTTGAATCCTAGTCAATTAATGACAGAAATAGCCCAGGAGGCTGAGCCGGGAGAAGGCTTACACTGGATGGCTCGGAGCCGAGGGATCACCGTGGGGCTGCTGGGGGGGCTGGAGCTGCTGCTGTTCAGACTTCTCCGTTTGTCCAAGTTGGGAGAGGCCTGCACGGTTATTTTGTGCTGGAAATCTGTTAGATGCGAAAAAAAAAAGTAAGAATTGGGATTGCACAGTTTTAAGTTATTTTCACAGCCATGTCTTTAGCACACAGCAATAAAAGCAAAATTTGCCAGACAGTAAGAATGAAGAATATCTCAGAGTCTGTTTCTTATTTATCTTCTATTCAGGGTTCAAGTCAATAAATAATGACTCAGAGTCCATATGTTAGAGGGAGGGTGGGAAGGAGGGAGGGA
>NW_017731517.1:371877-389569 GCF_001890085.2 Hipposideros armiger | reverse complement strand
AGAGAGAGAGAGAGAGAGAGAGAGAGAGAGAGAGAGAGAGAGAGAGAGAGAGAGGAATATCATTGAGTACTTCAGATCTTACAATTTTCTAGGAAGAAGGAATTACCATCATTCAGTCTGCCATTGTTAAAAACAAAATCGAAATAGAAGCCTGGATTTAGATGAGTCCTGGTCTGTCACTAACACACTATGGACCTCAAACCTGTAAGGCACCTCCATGATCCTGTCCCCTCAAGTGTTATAGGGGGACAGCAATACTCAGGGCTGCTGTGGTGATTAAAACAGAAAATGTAGGTTATGATGGGGTGTAGGATACGTCATATGTCTACATGGCTGCCCACTCTTCATCAAACCTGGCATAAAAATCCATGTCTCACTGTTTCTTTGGGTTTTCATTTCCTTACCAAGGCTCCAGTGTCATGTAAAACTTACATTAAGTACATTTTTGAGCTTTTCCCTTTGTTTGTTTAATTTTCAGACCCTTCCAGGGACCCTAAGAGGATCAAGGAGAACTTTTCCTCTCCTACAGTTAAAAGCACTTTGTGGTCAAGGCACTCTACAAATGATAGTTACTATCATCTAACTGTAAGATAGGGTAGTTGTTATGACAGAGATGCACTAAGGACTACAGGAATATATGAAAGAAAGAGTAATATTACCAGAGGGGAGAGGAGAGTAGCTGAGAAAACTTCCATCAACTGTCAAAAAAATCGAAATAAACTCAGACACAGGTGTAAGGAATTACTGGGTGTTCTTTTTGTGCAGTGCTGAGCTTAACCTTTGATTGATTTCCTATTGATGGAGCTATTTTACAACTTAGTAGGGGCAAAGGTTAACTTACAGATTTTGTCTGGTGATGATGCAAATAATTTCTGTCTGGCAAAAAAGACAATCCCAAAGGTTATGGTTTATTGCCATATTGGACATTCACCAGGTTGGTATTTAACCTAACAATCTAATCCTATTATTCTTTAGTTAAATAGCCCATAAATTCTTAGCACCTCAAACTCTCATCTGAACCAATTTTAACTGGTTCACTCATTAACTAATGTGTCAAATAAAATCTTTGATACACGTTCATTTCATATTTGCAAGAGAGCTAAAACTTACCTTTTTGAAAATGATACTTTAAAGAACTTTAATGAACCACCTGGTATTTGAAATGAGGAGGAGTTGGAATTTCGTAGGGAAGACATCAGTTATTCATGTGGGAAATATGAAAAGTTTTCTTGATACCATCTCCCAGGCCCTCAATAGCCAATCAAACACAAAGCATCTTGTAAATTCTGTGGTATATAGTCTCATAGTTATAGTTGAGAAGTTTATATTCGAGGTTCTGGAGTTAGCAAACTTGGATTTAAACCCCAGTTTACTAGCCATGTGAATTTGGGGAAAGCAAATTATCCTCTTTAAGTCTCAGTATCTTCATTTACAAGAGTGTACATAAAATTACTCATACTTTATAGGATAGCTATGATAACTTAAACACAAAGTATAAGGAATACTTAGCACAGGATGCAGGACCTAATAAATGCTCAATATGTGTCTGATTGTTTCTGTTTCCTTCATCTCCACTGCCACCATCATTTCAGGCCGAGGCTGCTACAGGTCCTTGATCCATCCATCTTCCTGCATCTGCATTTGGCCCTCTGGTCTGCCTCACAGCAGCCAGGTGTAGTTTTAAAAATACATACCTGACCATGTCACTCCCCTACTTCATGTCCTTTAGAAGCTTGTCATGATTCTTAAGTTAGAGATCAAAATCATAACATACTCTATAAAGCCCAGCGAGTCTGAGTCGCTCTGGCTCACCCTGGTCACCCTGGGGTAGCACCCTTTCTGTAAAGGGTCACATCATAACTTTGTGGGCCATATGGTCTCTGTCACAGCGGCTCAAGTCTGCCAATGTAGTAAGAAAGCAGTCATCACAGCACATGAGTGCGTTCCAATACAATTTTGGGCATTGCAATTTAAATTTCATATAATGTTCATGTGTCAGGAAACATTATTCTTACTCTTTTCAAGCATTTAAAAGTGTATAAACCATTATTAGCTCGTGGGCTATACAAAGCAGGCTAGATGTGGCCCACGGGATGTAGTGTGCTGACCCCTAGTCAGATCACACTGGCTTTTCTCGATTCCTGGAAGAAATCAAGGCTTCCTTGCATGTGCTCTCGGCCTGTTCTCTTCCTGCCCACCCCACTCCCCGTATCTGGTAAATTCCTACTTTAAGTCTGAATTTTAATGTTACTTCTTTAGAAGCCTTCCAAGATCCCCTTAGGCCAGGTGACATTTCTCTGCTAATCACTGTCATGTGACTTTTCCCTCACAGTAGTTAATAATTATGGCACGAAAATAAGTATCTGTTTAATTATTAGCGTAAGTTTCGCCCTTCCCCTAATATGAATACAATCTCAGCTCTGTATGGGCGAGGCCATTACAGCCTTCACCTCAGCTATATCCCATCCTAGTCCGACCCGGCACAGCATCTCGCACATCGAAGGGCTTAGGACACCTTTGCTGAACGAATGTCGTCTCTGATTATTAGTAACATGAGGGCAGAAATCAGGTTTATTGTATTACAATCCCTAGTTACTTGGTTCATGGTAGATCCTCAGGTGTTTGCTGAACCAGAAAATTGTGCAAGGTTCTGCAATAGGTTCAAATTGGTGCTTAAAATTAATTGCTGAGAAATACATGGCAGGGTGGGAGGTGGTCAGAAGACAAAACAAATGGCAATGAAGTGCCAGATGGGGGGATGCTGCCATCTATCAAGTAAGGAATTAGGAAAGTGTGGCCAGGCAGAGCCGCTTAAGTAAAGAACGGCAGCAAGAAAACAGTTCCGCAGGATGAGATGCCTGACTGGTGTGGGGGTAGGGAGGTGGTAAAGGAAAGAAATATTCTTACCCATAGATCTGAAACAGTCTATTTTAGATGAAGTGCTTTATAAAGTGCTTTATAATTGTGTGATTGTCATACACTGTGGAAGCACTATATATCTTTTGGTTATATTTTAACTATAATCTTTTATTAAGTGCCACAACATAAATGTGTAGCTACAATGTCCCCTTTATTCTCAGAAAGAGAAAAGCCAAATAGTACAATCCAGAATGATATAAATCTAGCAAAAATAGTAAAATATATTCAGTCTGCTTTGAATAAATGCAAGGTATTAGCCAAGCAACATTGGAGAAGAAAAACAATTGAAAGTTTGACCTCAGGGATCCTGAGATATTTTATTTAATCACTCTACGACTGAAGATTAAGAACCATTGGAGTGATTTAATGTTTTCTCCCAAGTTTATTTTCCATCAGTTTCTCATTAGCCACACCCCCAAAGTTTCCCAAGTAAATCAATAAATAATACTGACGATAACATAGTATTAACACAGACAAAAGAAAGCTGACAGCTAAGAACTGGAGAAGAAAGCTCACATCTAATACCCCTCTAAATTTTTCTATCGCCTACACCTGAAAGGAGAAGCCTCATCATATATAAAATAGACTACTTAAAATTATGTCTGGCCTATAAGACAGTCCAGCCAATAGTCTTCCAAGTTACACTTTGGCTAAAAGCAAACATCAGAAGAGAGCCTGGGAAAGTACCTTTTTCTTTTTCCCAGAGGTCGAACTAAGATAAATATGAACCCATAGCCTATTCTCACCTCATCAAACCAAATAATCAATAAGGTATACAGTGTATGCATGACTTCCCCCTACCAGCACTTTTCTGATTTTTTGAGGACTCCTGCATGAATCTAGAAAGTCATAGTAAACTGCAAGGCGTCCAGTATTTGTAATAAATATTTTTACAGGACAATTTATTCATACTTCATATAAAATAAAGCTGTTGTTATTGTTCTGTAAATCAAATTTCCATGCCATTAGTAAACATCGTAGGAAAACACTAGAATCCCACAGTACTCCAATATGTAATACATATATAGAATACAGGCAGATACAGATACACAGATATTTAATGCACAGTTTATAAAAGTGTAGCCAGCTGTTGTTCTGTCACCATTCTTCCCCAGTATGAAAAAGAATTACAAAATACAGGGGACATTTGGTTTTCCCTTAAATCAAGTATAAAACATAGTATAGAACATGACTTGATGAATTAATATGTTTGTTATTTTCCATTCTGCATAGTTTCTCCTAACACACGTAATCCTTTTATGTTATCATCACAATATTTTAAAAAATATTTAAAAATATTTTTATTTTTAAAATATAAACCGAGTGGCTCAGTTGGTTGAGAGCTTGCTCACGAGTGCGAGCTCTGAGCAACAGGGTCGATGGTTCAAGTCTTGGCCTGAACTGAGCTGGTGCTGAGCTGCCAACAGGTGGCAGGATGGCTCAGCTAAAAAACAAAAAATATTTTTTTTTGAAGCTTCCCTAGATTTACTGGTTCATTTTTATACCTAAAAGATTTTCAACCCACAGATGAAAGGAACTGAAGTACTGATATATGAGGTGCTACAAAAATGTATATGAGTGGGCACTTTGGTCAATGTTGCTCAAGCAGTAATTCGCCGTAATCAGAAGCGTCTGGACGCTGATGGTAACCACTCTTTTTTTTTGAGCACCTCTTGTGATTGCAGAAGTCAAACGTGACTTGTATTCATCTTCTGTTATCAGTATATATTGAGTATTACAACTTTAATAGTTTTCTTTTCTTAAAATGTGTGTACATTTTTTTGGTACCCTCTATATTTTGTTGAAGGTGCTAACAACATCATCAGTGTTCCAAATTAACTCAGTTACCAGGTGACATTATAGGTCCTTGTGGAAGCAATAAACTTAATGGTGAAATTGCAATAATCAGCTCAAAAGGAATTCTGCTTTGATTTCAAACGCAGTGACTCCATGAACACGCTAAGAAAGTGCGCTGCTAGTTCCGTACTCAGCGTGCCATGCACTGCAACGTGCGCCTTACGCAGCTTCCTATGTGGAAACGCATGAGGTCAGGACATCAAGACCAGGAATTGAAGCAACTCTAAGATACTCACTGGTTTAACGTTTGAGCATCTCACCCCCCATCTCTCCCCACCTCTGACGACACAAAGAAGCTGATTATGCACGCACGACAGACAAGAACCTTGAGCAACACGGAGAGTCATACCTGAGGGTAAGCTGATTCGGTGCCCATCTCTGAGCTTTAAACGGCTCCTCTTGAACTTCCCCTTCCTCCTCTTGACATTGGGCTTCTCCTGGTTGAGCTGGAATATCAGGATGTTGAGCTCCCGCTCCAGCACGTCGATCTCGCGCTCGGCCAGCTGCTGCTCCCGCCGCCGGAGCAGGGCTTCCTGGGACTTCTGCTGCAGGGCGGCCCTTGTCAGCTCCTCCTCCCGGGACCTGAGCTCCTGGGACAGAGGGCCAGCAGCGTCACCAGCACGCAGGACTCCCCCTTCAGTCCCACCCCTCGGTCACCCGGGCCTCACAGCACAGCGCTGTCCACATCCAGGCAGTCACAGCTGCTCTGGGCACATCACCAGCGTGGGCTGAAACCCAAGCTCTGCGCACGCCTCACCCCACTCTTTTGGTTTTATGACCCTAAAAGAGGCGTCAGAAAAGTTTCACCTCGATTTTAGCATGTCTCTCTCGTTTTCTCTTGCCTTTATCATCACCTGACAGGTAAAGTGTACATTAATACATACCAACCAAGTGAGATGCAAATGATCCGTTTTGGAATAAAGCCGCACATTGAAGCTAGGCTAATTAGGGGATAATTATTCTAGTTACAAAAGACTGCAGTTCAGGTTTCTTTACTTAGGGACTTCTTAGGGTATTTAAGAGTTTTCTTACAGATCAAAACATCTTGGTGGTGAGATTAAGGGGAAGAACAAAGCTAATGTGTTAGGAGTCACCTGAAGGCACATCAGAAATGAAAATGAGACGCCTCTAAAATTGTAAGTCGACGGAAAATATATTGTTACAAAAAGCTTCTCAGGATCCCCTACATGGGTGGAAAGGTTCACTTTGTTTACCGATAGATAACATGAATTAACTTTAAAAAGTCCCCCGTCACGATACTTTCTGATTCAAGTCTAAATTCCTCTCTGTTTTGTTTTAGAATTATTAAATTTCTGAAAAATAGAAAATCTATGAACTGAAGAACACTTTTATTCCTATTAGGAAAAAAAATTATTCAATAAAACTGAGAACTCTACGAGGTTTTTAAATCACAGCCCTATTCTTATTTCATTTCTGCACAGTGTTTTGTTCTTTACCAGAGACATAAATATTCCTGTCAGTCCTGAACTGCTTCCTCTCTTAGTTCCCGGCTCCTAAATGGAGCCCTCATACAGAAATGACACTGCTCCAGACAAACTTAGTCTCAGGTAGCCTAACACCAAACGCATTTTAGAAACTCCGCCTTCTCAGGTGGAGCTTTGGCTGTGAGCTGTGAGTGCTGTGCAAACGTCATACTTTATACAATCAGGCCACACCTCTCATAGGCTCCCCTCAAACAGGTGATGTGTGAAGAAACTAAGATGGAGGCTCGTGGAAGAAACCAGAGCTGAACCTGGGACAAAAATGCCAACTGCACTTTTACAGATGGGCTCTAAGAATAACTGGCGGCTGTCGGTATAGTTATCATAAAGGAAAATAAACACAGAAGACCACCCTTCCACAAATAAATACGATACTATCAAGAAAAGACTAGGGAGCTCTAAAACCAAAAAAATATAAATATTTATTCAGATCAAACTACTTCTGAACTTAGGGTAATTCTACCAAACTGAACTGAAATTCACCTTTGAAACATTCTTTAAATTTATTTTTATAACCAAACTTCATAAATAAAAACTGCAGGAGAAATAATTTACTTAAGACCAGCTGATATTCAAATCACTTCTGCTAATGTGTACCAGCTGCTTCTTACTTACAGAGCAGACAGGTACTTCTTCATTACATTGTGCCAGATATAAATTACTATACATTGCTTGAAAAGAAAAAAGAAAATGTTACATATTTTAAAAAAAAGAAATTCTGGAATCCATTATTTAACTGGTGGCTTTCTCCAACCAGTTTGTCCAAATTGGAGATTTTACTGTAGTGTATTTGGGGACAGAGGATAATTTCCCATCAACTTCCAATTTCTAATGCATTACTGTCAGCCCTTTTGTTAAGATATTACTTTTCAGTGGTGTTGGTATCAATCCAATTAGCTATTGTGAAATAAAATGGCATGAGGAAGAGATAAGGACAGCAAATTCAATCAGGCTTTTTGTGTGTTACTGCTACAGTAATTGAAAAAGAAACCATTTTTAATTCCAGGTCCCAGGCTAAAATGTGAATCTCCTTGCAACGATTTCATGAATAAAAACAAACAAACAAACCAACACTTGCTTTTAAGACTTCATAGGAGAAAAAAATAAGATCAAAGAGAAAGCAGCCAAAGCAGTCTTCCTTCTGAATGAATTTTAAAACATTCAAAAGAAAAAATGTGTGGGGTATTAGAACCCCTTTGACTACTTTGAAATTATAAAGCACACACACACACACAAAATTCTTTTGGTTGCTGAGATTACTAAGCAGTAATATTTGTTTAATTGCTTGGCACAGGCCATTCTCGTAACGGCCAACCCAGGCTCCTGGCAGATGTTAATCATTAACGGTGACATGAGTTCATATAGTGGTTCAAAGACACTTTGTACACCCAACGCACAAAGACAGACACATGGAGATAAGAAGCCAGGAATTTAGGGAGGAACCAGCATCTATGGAGGCTACAGTTTACTGAGTAACACAGAGCAAGGGCCAAGTTCCCGACCATTAATTCTGAGCCCAACGCCTCCTACCTTAAGCAATCGGTGAGTAACGAAGGGAGATAAAGCACGTACGCTGTGCTTGACTCCATCAAAAAAGACGCAGTCAGACACCTTTGAGCAAAAACAGTATTCTATATTCGTTCATTGTAAATCAAAGGCTTATGGGATTGCCTAAATGCTGTATTTCAAGGAGCACTGTGCAAAAACCACATAAAAAGAAAAGCAGACACCACCCCAGGATGGCTAAAAACTGAATCTGAAGAATAACAAAGGAACTACTGTAAAACCTCAAAATAGGGAAAGAGCAAAGCTCAACTCCTGAAGCATGCGTTTTCATTTTTATATCATATATAATAAGAATTAACTCATGGATATGTCTCTGTTGATAAATAATTATCATTAATTAAAAATACTTAAAAATTGGGCTGGCCGAGTGGTGCGTTGGTTAAGAGCTGGCTTGGGACGTTGGCTCTGAGCAGCAGGGCCCCGGTTCGGATTCTACATATGAGGGCCAGTGACACTACCCTCTACAGCTAAAATGGTGAACAACAGCTCGACCTGGAGCTGGGCTGCCATGAGTCACTGGTGACGGCGACGGCGTAGGCTGCAGTAGGCTGCCGTAAGCTACCGTGTGCAGCTGGCAGCCAGCGTGAGCGGCTGGCAGCTGATGTGAGCTGCCAAGAGCTGCCGTGACTGTCCAGAGACTGGTGACCGATCTGCCTCACCCGGGAGAGCGCAATGATAATACCAACATGGTCCAGTGAAGCGAAGTCCTCCACAACTAGACTGAAGAACAAAAGGACAGCAACTTGTCTGTTCCCCTTCCCCCAATTCCCCAATAAAAAAAATCTTTAAAAAAAACCCACCAAACTTAAAAATAGTTTAAAATAACAATTATTAGTAACATTACTTCCATTTTTTCTTTCTACTTTTTTTTATTTTTCAATTGATTAAAAATACTTTAAAATAGTTTAAAATAACAACTATTTTACTTCCATTTTTTCTTTCTATTTTTATTTTTATTTTTCAATTGCAGTTCATATTATATTAGTATTATATTAGTTTCAGGTGCACAGCATAGTGGTGAGACATTGGTATAATTATTACTTACAAACTTTAAATCCTGTGATTTCAACTTTTATTTTTCCTCAAAGTCCTCTCCCATTCCCCAAAATCATTTTTTATTTTTGCTGCTAAACATCTGCTTTTAGAATTCCTGAAAACAATTTGGGGAAGTGTAAAAATAAAATCCATATTTTCTGTATCATTTCAAGTTAACAAATTGTGTTCAAGTTCCCAAGAAACATATTAATAATATCACCGAAAGGAATCCTTCCAAGAACTGCAGGATTTATAAAGTAATCCAGTCAGCCATTTTCGAGTATCACTGCCCAGAGCCCAGTTACCTGGTCACCTGGGCCTGGGAACAGTGCCATCACTTTTTGGTCCTAAGGCTAACACTTAACACTTACTTAGCACTCACTAAGGAACAGGCACCTTTGCCTCTTACTTAAGCCTCACACTGCTCCCAAGGGCCACTGTGTTCCTGTGACATTTAAGTGACAAGGCCGGCAGGGCGAGAACAGGCTTAGGTCAGCTAGTGGCAGGCCCCGTGCCAACCAGGCTGCCTGGCTCCAGGCCTTGGTCTTTACCATGACACCAGACTGCTATGGATGCTGGCGTTCCACTAAAGATTGAACTGGGAAAGGGAGAGGGTCTATCACAGTTTTTAGCATCCCAGGCACATACTCCTGCAGTCTGCTTGAGCTCCACTAGCAATAGACAGCTCCACGTGTTAGAAAGCTCTTGATTTGAGGACCAATTTTAATCCAAATTTCGGGACTATCCACCCAAACAAACAGCCCTATCTCTGAACTCTGAAACAACATGAAACATATTTCCTCCTTCATCTACGTAAAGCTTCTTCCAGTACATGAGGGCAGCCCCCGCACACCCCCACCCCGTCCCCTCTGTCCATTTCTGTTCTCTGCTCAGATGTCCAGGCCCCCCTCTTGCCTTGCTGCCCTTGGGAGGCTGAGTCACACATAGCACCATGGATGTGATCCTGACAGTCACATGGGATTATTCTTATCACACGAGCTCTATGGATTTATTAGCGGTGTCAGAGTCTAAAGGTTGCATTTGCTGGTTTTGTATTTTTAAACTTACAAAATACCGACACACCTAAGGGAGAGAGTGAATTAATTACCTATAAGTCTACTAGTTGGAAAAAAAAAAGACTAGAAAAAAAACGACTTGTGCAGCTACATATTTCTCTCTAATCTTTATTTTTAATCATTTTAAATTAGGAAATATTTAAAATATACTATAATTAGAAGAGCAAATACCCATGCACTCGCTATCAATAATTAATAGATGCTAAATATTTTCTGTATCTGTTTCAGGTCTGTTACAGTCTTATGCGCATTAGACTCTGATCCCATCCCCGCCCTCTTCAGATCTGCTGTTCTTGGTTGATTTGTATCCTTCTCCTGTCTATACTGTTAGTCTTTTTGTACATTCGAACAGTTTTATGTGGTTTTATAAATTTACATAAATGTTATTTAATGTAACTATTCTTCGGCAACTCGCTTTTCCCATCCAATATGATGTTTCAAACACGTAGCAAGACTTCATTCATTTTAACTACTGTACAGATTTCCACTGTAGGAATACACAACAGTTTAGGCACCTGTTCTCCTATTAATGGATATTGGGCTGCTTCCAGTTTTTCACTATCACAAACGATACTGCAGCGAACAACCTTCATTTCCTTGTGCACATGTGTGGGAGTTTCTCAGGGATATATAACCAACCAGACGTTAAACAGCTGAGTTGTATGCCTGTGTTACAGCATAAGATTCATAATAGGAGTCATAACATTTACACACTTTAAAATTCCCTTTTCATTTAAAATAGTAATAATAACAATTACTAATACCTCTCATCTATTAAAATACATATCAGGCGCATAAGAAGAAACGTTATTTAGGCTTATTTAATGCCTAGTAGATGTGCTGAGTCCTTTGTTCAATGGCGTGGGTGAAAATGGCTGAGAATGAAATAGTATAGCTCATGAAGTTATTATCTCACAGAAAAGGCAGACGAAGAACAATTAAACAAACAAGAAATAATAAAGTGTGACTTATGGCAGCCATGATAAGGGAGGTGCAGGACACCAAGCACACAGTTTATCTGATGCAGCAGAGCACGCGAGGGGGCGGGGCTCTGAAGGACAGAGAAGGAAGGAGCCAGCGCTTGTGAGGTGGGGCGACAGGCGAGGTGGGGACAGGGTTCTGGACAGAGGAGAGAATGTACACGAAGGCCGGAAGTCAAGGGCATGGCATCAGAGGCCCTGGAAGGAATGCAGTACGGTTGGGGACAAAGTAAGGCAAGATGTGGAAGAACCAAATAAGTTAATAAGGAAACGGGGTTGGCCACTGAAGCAAGGATGCTCCAATTTGCATCTTAGAAAGGTCCCCGGTGGTGCTGCAGGGATAAGTTAGGGAGCAAGACTGGATGCCCAACAACCAGCTAGAATGCTGCTGCAGTAATGCAGCTGACATGAGGACACAGGGATTGGGGAGTGAGTTACCACCGACAGTCTCTGTCACACAGGACAGCAAGAGAAACATCTTCAAAGACCTGTGAGCGTGGGGGGCCGGCCAAGTGACTCATTGGTTAAGAGTTGGCTTAGGATGCCAGCTCTGAGCAGCAGAGCCCTGGTTCGGATCCCACATGAGGGTCAGTGACGCTGCGCCCTCTACAGCTAAGATGGTGAACAACAGCTCGACCTGGAGCTGGGCGGCCGTGAGTCGCTGGCAATGGCATAGGCTGCAGTGGGGCTGCTGTAAGCTACTGTGAGCGGCTGCCAGCCAGAGCGAGCGGTCGGCAGCCTGCATGAGCAGCCGTGAGTGCCGTCCAATGGCTGGTAACCTNATTCCCCAATGCTGTTCCTTCCAATTCCCCTATAAAATCTCTAAAAAAAAGACCTGTGAGACAGGGGACCGAAGAGAACAATAATCCCATTATCACAAAAAAGGAAGCAAAATGAAGGAAGACAGGGGAAGTGAGGAGGAGGCTGACTTCAATAGTTGGCTTGAAACTGTGCCAAGGTAGTAAGTACATCAAGCCCCTTTAAAACTTGTAAACAAGATCGAGATCCTTTGCCCGGTACTCAAAGGACCATTCAAGGGTACAGACTGCCATCTCCACCTTTCATCCGAACACTGCTCCCAGCACACAGTAGATATTCAATGTAAGTTTGCTGGAAAAACATTAGAATCTCAGAACAATTGCCCCGTAAACGTCTTTAAATTATATTTTTGTTTTTTAGAAAACAACTGCACTTCGGGGAATACCTATGACACACATTGTATTAATTCCCAATTCAGCAAGGTAACAATAGAAGGAAGCTACTCAAGGGTAGAATTTGGGCATACGATGTCTCACGATCACGCGCAGCATTACATATAGTAGCTTAAGAAATGTCTGTGCATATACATTCAAACCACAGCTCTGTATTCCTTCTTTTGCCCTTCTCTTTGCACGTAGGTTGGCTACTGGCCTTTAGTATGATGGTCAATGTGCAAGTCCAGAGATGGCAATCAGAACCACACCACAGAAGTCAAGGTCACTTTACCACGGGAGAATGACCCTCAGCTACACCGTAATCCCACGTTTCAGTGTCATTAACTGGAATAAACACATGGACTCTTTATTTAGCAGAGCATTACTGCCTACTTAAAAAGAATCACAAATATATGAGGTATGAAAATTCCTTTCTAGACAATTACATGGCTTTATAAAGGTTTTATCAAAAACTTGCAGCATTCAGGGGGACCCCTTCATAGACTGTAGATGCCTGACCACCTGGAGCTGAAGTAGAATAATATGGAATGTCAACGACATTGGTATAATTATTACTTACAAACTTTAAATCCTGTGATTTCAACTTTTATTTTTCCTCAAAGTCCTCTCCCATTCCCCAAAATCATTTTTTATTTTTGCTGCTAAACATCTGCTTTTAGAATTCCTGAAAACAATTTGGGGAAGTGTAAAAATAAAATCCATATTTTCTGTATCATTTCAAGTTAACAAATTGTGTTCAAGTTCCCAAGAAACATATTAATAATATCACCGAAAGGAATCCTTCCAAGAACTGCAGGATTTATAAAGTAATCCAGTCAGCCATTTTCGAGTATCACTGCCCAGAGCCCAGTTACCTGGTCACCTGGGCCTGGGAACAGTGCCATCACTTTTTGGTCCTAAGGCTAACACTTAACACTTACTTAGCACTCACTAAGGAACAGGCACCTTTGCCTCTTACTTAAGCCTCACACTGCTCCCAAGGGCCACTGTGTTCCTGTGACATTTAAGTGACAAGGCCGGCAGGGCGAGAACAGGCTTAGGTCAGCTAGTGGCAGGCCCCGTGCCAACCAGGCTGCCTGGCTCCAGGCCTTGGTCTTTACCATGACACCAGACTGCTATGGATGCTGGCGTTCCACTAAAGATTGAACTGGGAAAGGGAGAGGGTCTATCACAGTTTTTAGCATCCCAGGCACATACTCCTGCAGTCTGCTTGAGCTCCACTAGCAATAGACAGCTCCACGTGTTAGAAAGCTCTTGATTTGAGGACCAATTTTAATCCAAATTTCGGGACTATCCACCCAAACAAACAGCCCTATCTCTGAACTCTGAAACAACATGAAACATATTTCCTCCTTCATCTACGTAAAGCTTCTTCCAGTACATGAGGGCAGCCCCCGCACACCCCCACCCCGTCCCCTCTGTCCATTTCTGTTCTCTGCTCAGATGTCCAGGCCCCCCTCTTGCCTTGCTGCCCTTGGGAGGCTGAGTCACACATAGCACCATGGATGTGATCCTGACAGTCACATGGGATTATTCTTATCACACGAGCTCTATGGATTTATTAGCGGTGTCAGAGTCTAAAGGTTGCATTTGCTGGTTTTGTATTTTTAAACTTACAAAATACCGACACACCTAAGGGAGAGAGTGAATTAATTACCTATAAGTCTACTAGTTGGAAAAAAAAAAGACTAGAAAAAAAACGACTTGTGCAGCTACATATTTCTCTCTAATCTTTATTTTTAATCATTTTAAATTAGGAAATATTTAAAATATACTATAATTAGAAGAGCAAATACCCATGCACTCGCTATCAATAATTAATAGATGCTAAATATTTTCTGTATCTGTTTCAGGTCTGTTACAGTCTTATGCGCATTAGACTCTGATCCCATCCCCGCCCTCTTCAGATCTGCTGTTCTTGGTTGATTTGTATCCTTCTCCTGTCTATACTGTTAGTCTTTTTGTACATTCGAACAGTTTTATGTGGTTTTATAAATTTACATAAATGTTATTTAATGTAACTATTCTTCGGCAACTCGCTTTTCCCATCCAATATGATGTTTCAAACACGTAGCAAGACTTCATTCATTTTAACTACTGTACAGATTTCCACTGTAGGAATACACAACAGTTTAGGCACCTGTTCTCCTATTAATGGATATTGGGCTGCTTCCAGTTTTTCACTATCACAAACGATACTGCAGCGAACAACCTTCATTTCCTTGTGCACATGTGTGGGAGTTTCTCAGGGATATATAACCAACCAGACGTTAAACAGCTGAGTTGTATGCCTGTGTTACAGCATAAGATTCATAATAGGAGTCATAACATTTACACACTTTAAAATTCCCTTTTCATTTAAAATAGTAATAATAACAATTACTAATACCTCTCATCTATTAAAATACATATCAGGCGCATAAGAAGAAACGTTATTTAGGCTTATTTAATGCCTAGTAGATGTGCTGAGTCCTTTGTTCAATGGCGTGGGTGAAAATGGCTGAGAATGAAATAGTATAGCTCATGAAGTTATTATCTCACAGAAAAGGCAGACGAAGAACAATTAAACAAACAAGAAATAATAAAGTGTGACTTATGGCAGCCATGATAAGGGAGGTGCAGGACACCAAGCACACAGTTTATCTGATGCAGCAGAGCACGCGAGGGGGCGGGGCTCTGAAGGACAGAGAAGGAAGGAGCCAGCGCTTGTGAGGTGGGGCGACAGGCGAGGTGGGGACAGGGTTCTGGACAGAGGAGAGAATGTACACGAAGGCCGGAAGTCAAGGGCATGGCATCAGAGGCCCTGGAAGGAATGCAGTACGGTTGGGGACAAAGTAAGGCAAGATGTGGAAGAACCAAATAAGTTAATAAGGAAACGGGGTTGGCCACTGAAGCAAGGATGCTCCAATTTGCATCTTAGAAAGGTCCCCGGTGGTGCTGCAGGGATAAGTTAGGGAGCAAGACTGGATGCCCAACAACCAGCTAGAATGCTGCTGCAGTAATGCAGCTGACATGAGGACACAGGGATTGGGGAGTGAGTTACCACCGACAGTCTCTGTCACACAGGACAGCAAGAGAAACATCTTCAAAGACCTGTGAGCGTGGGGGGCCGGCCAAGTGACTCATTGGTTAAGAGTTGGCTTAGGATGCCAGCTCTGAGCAGCAGAGCCCTGGTTCGGATCCCACATGAGGGTCAGTGACGCTGCGCCCTCTACAGCTAAGATGGTGAACAACAGCTCGACCTGGAGCTGGGCGGCCGTGAGTCGCTGGCAATGGCATAGGCTGCAGTGGGGCTGCTGTAAGCTACTGTGAGCGGCTGCCAGCCAGAGCGAGCGGTCGGCAGCCTGCATGAGCAGCCGTGAGTGCCGTCCAATGGCTGGTAACCTATCCGCCTCAGCCAGGAAGAGGGCAATGATCACAATACCAACATGAGCCAGTGAAGCGACGTCCTCCACAACTAGACTGAAGAACAAAAGGACAGCAACTCGTCTGTTCCCCTTCCCTGATTCCCCAATGCTGTTCCTTCCAATTCCCCTATAAAATCTCTAAAAAAAAGACCTGTGAGACAGGGGACCGAAGAGAACAATAATCCCATTATCACAAAAAAGGAAGCAAAATGAAGGAAGACAGGGGAAGTGAGGAGGAGGCTGACTTCAATAGTTGGCTTGAAACTGTGCCAAGGTAGTAAGTACATCAAGCCCCTTTAAAACTTGTAAACAAGATCGAGATCCTTTGCCCGGTACTCAAAGGACCATTCAAGGGTACAGACTGCCATCTCCACCTTTCATCCGAACACTGCTCCCAGCACACAGTAGATATTCAATGTAAGTTTGCTGGAAAAACATTAGAATCTCAGAACAATTGCCCCGTAAACGTCTTTAAATTATATTTTTGTTTTTTAGAAAACAACTGCACTTCGGGGAATACCTATGACACACATTGTATTAATTCCCAATTCAGCAAGGTAACAATAGAAGGAAGCTACTCAAGGGTAGAATTTGGGCATACGATGTCTCACGATCACGCGCAGCATTACATATAGTAGCTTAAGAAATGTCTGTGCATATACATTCAAACCACAGCTCTGTATTCCTTCTTTTGCCCTTCTCTTTGCACGTAGGTTGGCTACTGGCCTTTAGTATGATGGTCAATGTGCAAGTCCAGAGATGGCAATCAGAACCACACCACAGAAGTCAAGGTCACTTTACCACGGGAGAATGACCCTCAGCTACACCGTAATCCCACGTTTCAGTGTCATTAACTGGAATAAACACATGGACTCTTTATTTAGCAGAGCATTACTGCCTACTTAAAAAGAATCACAAATATATGAGGTATGAAAATTCCTTTCTAGACAATTACATGGCTTTATAAAGGTTTTATCAAAAACTTGCAGCATTCAGGGGGACCCCTTCATAGACTGTAGATGCCTAACCACCTGGAGCTGAAGTAGAATAATATGGAATGTCAACTACAATTAAATATATACAGAGGGTGCCAAAAAAAATGCATACACATTTTAAGAAAGGAAAAAACTGTATACCGATAACAAAAGATGAATACAAGTCATACATTTTTTGGCACCCCCAGTATATATTTATTCACGAGATGTAAAGTACAGCATAGTCAATGGTATTGTAACAGCTATAGATGATGTCAGAGGGGTAGTAGATTAAGGGGGTTATAACTTTGTGAGGGGTGTAAATGTCTGTTACTTAGCTTTGTACACCTGAAACTAATAAAAAAAAACTTGCAGTGTTGTACTTTAGCCCATTTATTGCACGTACAACAGAAGAATTTAACTTATTGAACAGTTACACACTTCCGAATGCCAGACTAGACCTTGATTCACCAAAATGCCCAAGTACTACCAAAATCTCTCTAAAATTTAACTGTGCGCTGCCACTGAAGCACAGAACCATGCCTTGAGCTTGGGGTACTTCAGTGACAGTTAACAGTCATTTGTCACCAGTCAAAGGAGAGCATGCTAACCAAATTCACCTTCCAGCTGGTCTGCCTTCCAATTAGGTATTTTTCCACTTGTCATATTTCACTTTGGGGTAAGATAATACAGCTTCAGCATTTTTTTTAGCATATAGGGTTTTGTTTCTTCTTAAAATATGTAAACCAACCAGAGCTTACCTCATCATACTAAAAAGTTAAAAAATTACACATTTTTCCAGCTTCTCCAATAAAGCAATGCCTTGGAGATAAAAGGAGGTTAGGGGGAGGGGGACTAGCGTAAGAGACGCTTTAAAACACACAACTGGAAACAATGGGTAAACCTTGTTTAAATTCTGATTTGCACCAACCAGCTGTAAGAAGACCCCTTTGAAACAAACTGTGACATTTGAATATGGAATATTATATGGTATCAAAAAATGACTGTTACTTAAGATAATAATGGCAAGAAAATCATTCTGAAAATTCTTACCAGTTAGAGGTGCATATTTAAATGCATATTAAAGCACTGAAGGGTAAAATACCATGAGTCTAGTATTTAATTTAAAATACTCCAGGGCTGGCCAAGTGGTGCGTTGGGA